>NC_141076.1:21330994-21930994 GCF_041138505.1 Cibotium barometz | reverse complement strand
TAGTAGGACTCACTGCCTTCCTCTCCTCCCAAGTCTAGATTTTTGTTGGCTCCTTGCTGCAAGAAAGCCCAAGTCCATGGAAGGGCCTAAAGGATTGGATGGATGGAAGACTAAGGTTGTGCATAGAAGAACAACCACCTTAAGACTCCTTAAATAAGTTTGATGATGAAGAACCTGCTAGGAAAGAGGCAGTTCACCAAGCTTTTCCAAAAGTATCGGTGAATAAATTAGGCCACTACTTTGAGAGTGAAGATATGAATGTTTTCCTTCTAAAAAAATTTAAGGACCATCAAGTCACAACCATCCTAGATGGAGGGGTTGGAGTTAGAATTATTACCAAGCAGTGCTGGGAGAATTGGAGGCAACCTTTACTTGACACTACCAGCCTAATAGTTAAGCTTACCGATGAGGCCATAGAAAAACCCATGGGGCTTTTGCAAAATCTGAGAATCAAGACCTTTGGCGGCCTAAGTTTTTGCCACTCTTTTGTGGTAATGAACTTTTCTCAGTAGCACAACTCTTATGACTGCGTCCTAGGCATACCCTTTTATTAGAGAGGCTATAATGGTTCATGACTAGGACACATACCATATCTACATATAAAAAAGGAATGAAACCCTTAAGGTAAACCTGAGAACATGGAAAACCCATCCCATGAGTGGTGGATCTTTTTCCAAAATAACACCACATAACTAAACATGTGCCTCATAAGTCATAAGACATTACATGAGGAGTGTGAGAGATTAGATTTTGCTTCGCTCCCATGAGTGGTGGATCTTTTACCAAAATAACACCACATAACTGAACATGTGGTGCCTCAAAGGTTACACAAGGAGTGTGAGAGCTCAAAGTTTTCTTCTCTCCCATAGCAGGAAGTAGGATTAGATGTATATCCTTGCAACCATGAACATCCTCCCAACTAGAACAGTCACGAGATATGCCACAGTGGATGACAAGGAAATTACTTTGATCTATATGTTGAACATTACAACAAGGCAACATACGAATTCAAAGGCAATATATCCGCAACTAGGAGGTGGTATCTTGGGGTCCAAAACACTAAAAAGAGATGATTTATAGCTCTTCCAAGGAGGGAATGGAGACCATTGGCTTTGATACATCAAGACCATAGACTCTTATGTGGAATTTTTCCACCAATGGCAAAAAGAGCTCAATATTTTTGAGGCTCCAATCAAGTTAATGACCACAAAGAGATGTTTGGGAGAATCTAAAAAACTATCTCGGTCCATAAGAAGAGTAAGAAACAAAGCCTTAGCAGAGGCTAAAAAAGAAGCTAAGCAAAGACTACAAAGGAAGCTAAGTTCATTCTACAAGAGTGTGTCTGTGTGGAAGATCTTAGGTAGGTTCCTGAGCACTTCAAGACATACGACATGGGAAACCTCCTCATACATTTGAAAAGGTGAAAAGAACCCTAACAAAAAGCCAAGAACATCTTACGATGGACCGGCCGAAGTACAGAGGTTAACCCAGTAGGACCAAAACTGATTTACATTGGAAAAGACCTAGATCTAGAGGAAGAAAAGGACCTAATCGACCTACTCAGAGACTTCCAATGATACCTACTTTGCTTGGGAATAAACTAACATGAAGGGTGTACCTCTGGAGGTGATCATCAAGCACACTATTCCTATTATTTAAGTAGAAAAGCCATTAAGGCACAGGTCTTATCACATGAATTCGAAATACTCCAGGATGGTCAAGGATGAAATTGAAAGACTCATTAAAGTGTATGATAGAGCATATAAAATGTATGAAAGACTCATTAAAGTGTATGATAGAGCATATAAAATGGCTATCCCCAATAGTCATAGTGCCTAAGAAGAATCAGAAAATCCGGGCTGTGTTATCCCCAATAGTCATAGTGCCTAAGAAGAATCAGAAAATCCGGGCTGTGTTACCATGGCTACACTAACCTCAAAAAGGTTAGTGTAGCCATGGTAAAAGATCATTACCCATTGCCATTCACTGAGAATGTGTTGGAACGTGTGGTGGGTAAGGAGGCCTATAACTTCTTTGATGGGTTTTTGGGCTATAACCAAGTGAAAATAGATCCGAATGATCAACATAAGATAGAATTTTCCATGGAATGAGGCATTTATGTGTACAAAGTTATGTCGTTTGGCCTATCCAATAGCTTGGGCACAATTTCCTAACGCATACGTGCACAACATACAAGGAATACCTCAGGGAGTTCCTTGAGGTTTTCATGGATGACCTTTACATTAACTCAAAATGGAAAGCACATCTCTGGTGCCTGAGGAAGGTATTTAAGAAATGCAAATTGTACCGAATCTCCCTTAACCCACTTAAATGCTAGTTTTGGGTGAGACATGGGGTAATACTTGGCCACATTGTTTCCCAAGCTTCCTTGTAGCCATTTGAGAAATGGGGTATTGACTTTGTCGGGCCGGTTAGTCTAGCTTCTCGAGGAGCTTCTCGAGGTACTCTGGTGCCTGAGGAAGGTATTTAAGAAATGCAAATTGTACCGAATCTCCCTTAACCCACTCAAATGCTAGTTTTGGGTGAGACATGGGGTAATACTTGGCCACATTGTTTCCCAGCTTCCTTGTAGCCATTTGAGAAATGGGGTATTGACTTTGTCGGGCCGGTTAGTCTAGCTTCTCGAGGAGCTTCTCGAGGTACTCAAGCACGTTTTATTATTGCCGCTTTAGAGACTATTGTACCAAATGGGCTGAGACCTATGCTACCATAAAGACTGATGCCAGAATAAAAGCCAAATTCCTTTATGAGAGTAATTACTAGATTTGGGTGTTCACTCAAACTAGTAAGAAACAGGGGGACCCACTTCATCAATGACATGATCAAGTTCATGATAAGCGACTTTATGGTAGTACACCGCAAATCCTTGCCCTACTATCCCCAGGCTAATGGCTAGCAGGCTAAAACACCACAAGATTATTTGTGCCATCCTGACAAAAATAGTTAATGCCTCACATAATGATTAGGAACGTAAGTCACTAGTTGCTCTATGGGCATATAGAACCCAAACCACCTACAAGGTGGCCATGGCCATCCATACCACACCTTTCAAATTGACATACGAAACTAATGCTGTCATGCCCATGATGGAATTCTTAGTACCAAGGAAAGGTTGACAGGAAACATCTTGATTGATTGACTATTCGAGCTTGAATGCTTAGGGGAAGCCATACTATGTCTATGGAATGATTGTTAAGAAGCTACAACATAAGGAATGGCTTAATGAGAAGCTCAAAGACAAGGAAATGGAAGTCAAGAATATGATTCTCATGTACAGCACCAAGAACCAAAAGCATAAGCTAACGTATAAGGGAATGGGACCATTCCTAGTGTCCGAACTCACCCATCAAGAATCCGTGTCATTTTAAAAAAATGTATGGGTTTAACCTCTCCCTGTCACTTTTAAAGGGCAAGGGTCCTTGTCAAAAGGCAACTTGCTCTTGCATACCCCCAAAACCCTTTTCTCTTTCCCTGTTAAAAAAGGTGCAACCGCACATACAAGGCACATACAAGGTAATATTAACCTTTATGGTTAACATAATTATTAAAGAAATGTATGGGTTTTAACTCTCCTTGTCACTTTTAAAGGGCAAGGGTCTGTGTCAAAAGGCAACTTGCTCTTACATACCCCCAAAACCCCTTTTTGTTTCCCTTCCATATGTTATGAAAAGGGTAGCTCTTATGTCAATGGGGAATCTCTTTTTCTAGAATTCATTATCAAACTTACTCAAAGCCCCTTGTAATGGGGAAGTGTTTGAAACGTGGTGACACTTATCTTAAAAGGAGGATGATCCTTTTAATTTCAATGAAAATTAGGAGAACCATGTCAGTGATGCAAAACCATCATAGTGACACCCTATCAGCACTGAAATTTAGGATAATAATCTATCGAAGGTCTCATCAACATTGAAATTGAGAAAGAGATGTCCATTAATCAAATCCTTTAGATGGATAGATATACTAATGACTCAAATGGCTTCCATAAATCATATCTTTCAAGTTATGCCATGAAGTCAAAAGTTGCGAAAACCACTTTTTTTTTTGAAAAAATCCTATGGAGAAAAGTTCTCCTTCAATGCAATGGCCATGATTGTGAGCATCCTATGTTGCTTATAATAGGTAAACAAAATATAATCCTAGAATTCAGAGTTTTTTTTTTTTGTCTTGCCTCGTTTTTGATAAGGATGATACCATCCTAACTGCTCATGCTACATGACTAAGGCTCTCTTAGGTCTTGCAATATGAGAGACTTGAAAGCTATCCTCTCCTTAACAATTTGTTTACATCAACATCCACTTGTTGATGATGCCATCTCAGCCTGACCTTTGTGAGAGAGAAACCCTTTGTGTGTGTGTGTGTGTGTGCGAGTGTGTGCGCGAGAGGCGATTTCTCATCTAGAAAGGGGAGGGTGAGAACACAATGTTTCAAATCCTTATACAAATTAAGTTTGTTCTTCCTTTGACTAATTAATAACTTTTAATTTTTCAGAGAGTGCAATCCCCTACTCTCAATATTTTAGGGTACCACGAATTCCCATGGCTGTGCAAGTGGAAAAATCCATAAATGTGCCTAGAGCTTTGCATTCTCACAAGTTCAAGACCATGTTAGTGGCCACTTTTAAGAAGCAAAAACCCAAGTGTGCAGATTTTAGCACACTTGGAACTTAGGAAGGCCAACCTTGGGAAGAGGCCAGGTTAGTAGGCCCTTCTAGAACCCCATGCACGGAAATGGTTTTTGAAGCTTGGGTTACGGCCCACGGGGGGTACATTGTTATGCAGGGTTACAGGTTTGCTTTATTTGAGAGGCTGCTCAACTTTTTGAAAAATCCGCCTCATCTTGAGAGGAGAAGGAAAAATGCTTCTTCCAAAATTTTTTTCCCCAAAACATAGTAGTAATTGGATGAAATTAAAGAGAAAATAAATGTACGAAATTGTCTATTCAGACCGCATGCCGTACCTGGCAATACAAAAAAACAAAAACAAAAAATAAAAAATTGTGTATTCCCCCTCAACCCATGGTGAAACAAAAACAAAAAATAAAAAATTGTGTATTCTCCTTCAACCCATGGTGATGTGAGGACCCAAAAATATATATCCGGAACACTAATGTTATATATATATATTATGGGTCAAGAATGTGCGGCTTCTAATACTTGCACAAGTCTCTGTTGTAGGAATAGTAGGAAATCATAAATAGATATTGGAAGATGCCAAAGCCAGCTGATGCTAGCGTATCACAGGCTTACAACTCAGCTCTTTCGGCTCTGTGGAGTATGATGAGGTCATCCACTTCATCATGCTGCGCATTGTTGGTGCGTGTCTCTTTTGCCGGAGATCGGCGAACACTAATTGAGCTCCAGAGTTTGAAGCGCTCGGATTGGCGTATCTCCCCCTATAGCACTCGCCATTGGCCCTTGCCTTTAACAGCTCCCAGAGTCACCCCCATCGACGAGGTCCAGGTTCTGCCGCAGACATCTGTGAAAGATCCAGCTCCGCCATATCCCGCACCTTGCCTGCTTCAACTATCTCGCCATACCCACCGATCAGAGACAGAGTAAAAAGCGCCCAAGATCCGCCATAACCAGCATTGGAATTTTCGCCATCGCCCACATCGAGAATCCTCTGCTTTCACAGCGCACAGGCAAGCTTCCTCCATCTTGCCCTATTTTTGATTCCATAGCCATGCCTTGAGCAGGGAGTGATTCCATTTCAGCGGCCCAGGCTTTATCTACTTTGTGGGATCTTGCAGGATGACTATGAACTTGAACCGACTGTCAGAGTCGGAGCGCGGCCTTCCTGCGCCCGACGAGCTCACTCCGCTCTCCCAATCCCTTATCCCCCCCGAACTCGCCTGCGCGTTCAACATCCCTCATTTCTCTTCTGCCTGTGCTGTTGCAACGCCGTCATCCTCTGCTTTGCTCACCACGTCGCAGTCCGCCTTCGAGTCTCTGCTCCGCATGCGCAGCGTCCTGCTACCCACCCTCGAGTCAGACCAGGACGGTGAAGCTCAGGCTGCAGGCCCCACATACAAAGGAACCGATGGCGGCCACGCAGCTCTGGCAGGGGTCAACAATCCCCCAATGGAGGCCAGTGATCAGAATCTTGAACGTGCACGAGTGAATCAAGCAGAAGAAAGAGGAGGAGGAGGAGGAGGAGGAGGGGGAACTCTCCTAGCCGGGACATTCTCATCTTCTTCTCCAGGGCATGACTATGGAAGCTCCCCTGGCTATGGCGTTTCACTGATTTCCAACGGATTGCCACAATTTATGGCCTCTTCATACGATCGCAGGCCTGCAAGCTCAGGGGTGGATGTGAGCCTACCAGGAGCACAACCTGAAGATGGAGGAGGAGGAGGTGGCGGCAGCGGAGTGGCCCTACAACCAGCAAATTTTATCCAGTTCAAAGTGGATCCAAACGAGGAGGTGGACTCAGGGCCAGCCATGGATCCCCACCAGAACACCACTGTGGCCATGTCAAACGAAGAGCAGTCTGCGCGAACCCTGAAGAAGCCCCGGCTAGTGTGGACTCCGCAGCTCCACAAGCGATTTGTGGACGCAGTGGCTCACCTGGGCATCAAGAACGCTGTGCCGAAGACCATCATGCAGCTCATGAATGTGGATGGCCTTACCCGTGAGAATGTTGCCAGCCACCTGCAGAAGTATCGCCTTTACCTCAAGCGCATGCAGGGCCTTTCCAACGAAGGCCCTTCCTCCTCCGACAAACTCTTCGCTTCCACCCCTGTACCCCCCAGCCTTGCCGCCTCTGCTCATTTCCTGGTTTCCCACCATAGCTCAGACCACCCATTTGCCTCAGTTTCTAGCCTGCCTAGTGTACTTAGCCACAGTGCACATCATTTCCCCTCCCACATCAGCTCTCCCACCCCACCCTTCTCAGGTTTCGACCCCCGTGCAGCATTCTCCACTTTGTCAAGAGCACCTCCACCAGCATCAATCAGTTCTGAGCGAATGAGAGAGACTTATACAAGGCAGCCTAGCTCTCCGCGTCGCCACATGCTTACTCTCTTTCCTACCAGTGGTAGCTGAAGGTGGCTTGAGCCGGTGAGATTTACAAGGTGATGATGGGATGGCCATAGCTTTGCCCATACTCCTGGCACACGCTGTCGCATCAATGCCATGTTGGCATCAGGCCTGTCCTCTTTCAAAAAGGTGATGATTTCAGGTGAATATCTCAATGGGAGATTTGGCTCAAAGAATAGACTCGTCTCTTCTTATTCGGCAGTTGCAAAAGCAGAAACATCTGCGATCTGTTTATAATTTCATGCAGATCAGTTTGATGGCATGGAATCAAGTTCTGGTAAAACCGTTGTTAAATTGAATATACATGGCAATACTAGGAAGCTGTAGAATTTCTTTTGTTGAAGTTCTGATGAATCAAAGAACACAAGTGTGCAAAAGATGGTCATGCTTCCATTGTTAATAGTGGAGTTTATTTTTTGCATTGATATTATCTCTTGACGTAATTGCTTGAATTTTGTATCATCCTTAATGGCTCTTGATATACATCTTTGTCGTTTTTTCCCCGAGTGAATCCTGTGCATGACTTTACATGTTCGGCACCCCAGCCTTCACTCCTATGGTTGCCCTCTCCAGACCATCCATCTCCTTTGGGGCTTTGTTTTTTGTTTTGTTACTTTTCTTCAATGACATTGCTGTAGCCAGATGTCCTTGTCAAGTAATGTCAAGGAACCGATCAGAGAGTGATAAAACAAGGGGCAGACCCTAGGGTTGCTTGTGGTGCCCAGTATACGTTACCCACGTGCCACCAGACACATTGATAGGTTGAGAATGAATCACAGGCACCTACCAGGCCTGGGCTTTTAGGCAGGTAGGTGAAAGGTCTTTGAGGGGCACAGAGAGAGAAATGAATGAAATGGAATGTTATATTATATTAACGTCTTCAAAAGGACGTAATGACCTATGAGACCAAAAAGTTACATCATGGTGGATCTGATACAATGTCTGGATAAAAAACCAGAAAATGAAAAATAAAGATGATACTACTGGCACCTAGAAAATGAAACTGGAACTGGAAGGTAAACAGAAACCCTTATAGGGTGTGAATATAGTGAGAGGGGGGGGGGGGGGTACGCTATGGAGGACAGCGGAGCTCTGTGAGGTAGATGCACGTGTGTTCTGTCCAGGCACATTTTTGCTGAGACTGCAGGCTTGGCTTGGAGCATAATTGTCCAGCCATGGGTGCAGGATGGCGGCCTTGATCTCATAGAGCTTGCAGTCCAGAGCAAAGCCCTTCTCGGCAAGTTGATAGTCCGCAGTCTCCAGCCCAGGGCAGAGCTGTGGAAGGATTTCCTCTTGAGCCGCATCACAGCTCGTCAGCTCCCATCCCAGGGTGGCCCTTGGACTCCAGATGTGTGGTGGTTCTTCTCTATGCTCTCTTTAGGGAGCTCAACACATCCTTTGTTACAGATTCGTCGCCGCCAGCCTCTTCCGCACTTGGTGCCCCTTTGCCCTGCTCTGATCCAGGTTTCCCGGCCCACCACAGAAGAGGACTGAGAGTGCCAGCTAGCACCTGGAACCCTCTCTTCCTCCTCCTGACCCGATCACACTTCTCTTGTGGTGGATGTTGCTATGGCCCCACCCAGACTTTGGGGACTTGAAGGTGCTTCTGTCGTCTTCCCGAGCAAACCCAATCGGAGCACATCCTGGGCTTGCATGGCGCTTCCATCATGTGTTGTGGCATCGACTCCGCCATCCGCTGAGCTCCCTCAGGAGAGCCATGGAGAAGAACCACGCACATTAAGAGTCTAAGGGCCACCCCGGGATGGGAGCCGAGATGAGATGCGGCTCAAGAGGAAATCCTTGTATGGCTTTGCCCCAGGTTGGAGACCGTGGACTATCAACTTGCCTAGAAGGGCTTTGCTCTGGATTGCAGGGTCTATGAGATCAAGGCAGTCCTGCACCCATGGCTGGGTGAGTACACGCCATGCCACCTTGGCCCTTGTGGGCTTGCCATCTCGTCTTGACAAAAAGAAAGTTTCGGATCAGCCACTGTACTTGGCTGATGCAGGAACGATGGAAAGCCCAGCACGAGGTGATGCACCACAAGGTGGTGAGGAGGACCTGGTTGGTTGGCCACAATGGCCTGGCCCAGCGTCCACAGCCAGATTTTCATCCAGGGGGGGAAAGGAGACCGCTTTGCCATTTCGCACTAGGTGTGGCACCGCTAGCACCTGTTCCTAGCAGAGGTGATGCAATTTTACCTCCAGACGCAAGATACAGGACTTCAGGGTCTTTGCCTTGCCATCCGCACTCTTGAGGACAGCTCCTTAATTCTGAGTTTGCTGATGATACCGCTACATACGGTTCTGAGGGGAACGTTTGACGCTTTTTGCAGCAGCAATCGAGGACTTTTGCCTCGCCTTAGGAGCCTGGATCACAGGCACAAGTCATGTGGTTTCTGAGTAAGCAGAGCACCCACCCTGGCTTGGAGGCCAGTAGATAGTTTTCAGTGGATCCCTCCAAGAACCCCATTTTGCTAGGACAGGCGGCGAAGCAGCAGTTCACCCCTAGAAACCCCACGGACCAAAGCTTGTGAGAAGCCCACGTGGATCACGGTCCCCTTACAAGAAAGCCCAGTCCATGCGGTCATATGCCTTCTCAAAATCGAGTTGTAGTGCAACGTCCAACTCCCAAAAAGTGAATATGTTATTCAGGATGCTCCTATCCCGGATAAAGCACGTGTGCATCGAGTTGATCAGGTTGGAGAGGTGTGGATGGTAGGTGAAGGCTCAGGGCCTTGGCGAGGATCTTTCAAGTCGTCCCCAGGAGGATGATGGGCTGCCCACTAGCGAATGTCACCTCCCTCCTCTTAAGGCAAATGAGACCTTCCGCCATGCACTCTGGAAGAGAGCCTGACTGCATAGCCACATTGAAAGTAAAGTAAGCAGCCCAAATCTCCTCAATCCATCTACGGCGGGGTCTTGAGGTCCGGATCTGCATTGACTGCTGGCGGTCATGGTGCCAAGGCTTAGCCAAATGAAGAATCACCAGGGCATGGTTGGAGAAGGTGGTGCCAGCGACAAGGATGCCCACCATGCCACCTTTGTCACATCCCCACTCATCTATATAGAAGCAATCCAAGCGGGACACGGTAGGGCAATCTAGGCGGCGGCTGGATCAGGAAAAGGCGAGGCTGTGGGACATCCGACCAAACTCCGGGAGGTGCCAGGTGTCTTGTGGCCTTTGATGTGAAAGGTAACCTCCTCCCAAGTGGTGGAGCACTTGGACCCTAAAATGGTAGGATCTGGGTTGCCACCCCGGTGGTCCTTAGGGTTCTCAAGCATGTTGAAGTCTCCTTGTAATATGGGTGATTGCGGAAGTGTGTTTATGAGTGATTGATTGCGATTAGTGCCTAATCAGAGACTTAAACCCTTGCAGAAAAAACTGCTTCTTTTTCATGCTCAATACATAGTAGAGAGAGATGACCTATCATGTATTACTAACATGAAGCATATGCAATGCTGAATAGAGATACTCAATGGTAGCACTACTCCCAAGTTTTGAGTGGCTCAATGATGATTGACCG
Source organism: Cibotium barometz (assembly GCF_041138505.1). Lineage (NCBI taxonomy): Eukaryota > Viridiplantae > Streptophyta > Polypodiopsida > Cyatheales > Cibotiaceae > Cibotium > Cibotium barometz. The sequence continues at coordinate 21,920,411 of NC_141076.1, read as the reverse complement.
ATCAATGAATGAATATGGCTAAGGCCTAGACTTCTATTTATAGTGTAATGTTGGTGAGCTGGCTACCAAACATACCAACCCTACCAACCCTAATAATAATGTCCAACTAAGTGTGTTGACACAATAACCCAATAACTCTGTCCACACTTGGTTGCTCATTGGACGCCTAGACAATATTACAATGAACTTGCACAATAGCTCATACAAACACATGAATTCGGCCACGTACTCGACCTTTGAGCTGGCTTATGGGTAGAAGCATGCACATCACACTCGGGGGAGTGTGCACGTGACATCCCCTCATGCTTAACTTGGAGCATGGGTGCAAATGATGATCCACAGCTCCAACCTGGTATGGGTGTTCTGGCAAACTTGCTCTCTGCTCCACACATCAGTCCGAACTCCAAAAGAATGGCTACCAGACCTATTGTCTCCAATGATGTCTCCGCCACCAGCCCCTTGGGAATTGCGGGCACTAGAACTAGCCCCTTTGCCAAAAACGGCATTAGCATGTAACTATGGATAAATCACAGATTGGAATTGGGCACCTATGATTTGGGTGCATTAAAATCTTGGCATAGGAACTGATCAAGCCTGGTCTCTTACAGAAAACTGATCAAGCCTGGGGCCTTGGTCTCTTGAAGAGGGTGCAAACATCAGTATAGGGATCGGTGATGCAGGATCTCTTCTTTAATGAGATGAAATGTCTTTTTCACATTCCATCTTTTGACACTAGCCTTTTTAAGCATGTACAGCTTGCTTTGTTCAACTAGCAATAGAACATGCCCTAATATCATCTCGCCCCTTGCCCAAACGGCTACGCGCGCGCGCACGCACGTAGAGAGAGAGAGAGAGAGAGAGAGAGAGAGAGAGAGAGAGAGAGAGAGAGAGAGAGCAGGGTGATAGGGATGAACAGACTTGGGTCTCTTGGATGCATATTACCACACCTAAGAGATTAGGTGGAGGAGCTTTGTTGGATGTGCACATTCATCTTCTGGCTCGCCATTGGTCCTTGTTTCAAGACTTGTGTCTTTAGACGCAGCCTTGGGTATATATGGCTCGCAAACTTATTGCAAAAGTGGGTATTCATTAGGGTAAGACAAGAATTGCTGCATCATGGTGGAGATTTTGAATGGGGCACAGACGGTCGTGGTGGAAGATTTTTGAAGACGCTCGTGGTGGAAGAATACATTGATGGGTGTTTGGCGTTCCAAGATCCCTTTTCAAGGGAAAGTCTTTGTTTGGCGGGTATTGGTGGGAGGTTTGCCTACAGGGGACAATTGTGCAGGAGGACGCTTGCAGCAGGACTTTGTGTTTTCTGCACCACTTGCCCAGAGAGTAGCCGCCATTTATTTATGCATTGCCTGGTTGCTAAACGGGTTTGGGATTTTGTTTCCCGAGCTTGGTGGTCCATTGCACACACACGTTTCGGTCAGGGATTGGGTTTTCAGCAATCTTCCGGGTGCAATAGTGGAGGTTGCACTTGTGGATTTGTTTTATTTCTTTAGGTGGATTGGCTTGTGGCACATATGGCTCACCCGAAATGCATTCATCTTCAATGGCCAATTGGGTATACAGGGCCATATTGGACGAATTCGGGGTTTGCTGTTGTGGCAGCTTTTGGCCATGGCTTCCGCGCATGTGATAGGCCGAGAGTTAGCCGCTTCTTGGATTCGGATCGTCTTATAGTTCCATTGCGTGCATAGTTGATAGAGGGTTTTTTCCCCGTGGCATTGTCACTGCTCGGGTAAATGTATCAGTTGTCTGGACTGGCTACTGTCTACTGTCTACTATTTGTCCCCCCTCCCCCCTTTTTCTGAGTTTGTTTGTGTTCTAGCCCAGCTGTTGGCCATGTGGCCTGTGTACATTATCTTTGCATAATATTACGTTCTTACCTTTACGAGAGAGAGAGAGAGAGAGAGAGAGAGAGAGAGAGAGAGAGAGAGAGAGAGAGAGAACTCTTATGTAAAGCTGAACTGGATGCTGGTCTTGTGAAGGTCAAATTTATGAGCCCCAAACCCGTCACAAGTCTAAATTTCTGGTGGGTTGAAGATAGACAACCTGGGGCAGCACTTTACACATCGCCCATCACAATTCACCAAGTCTCCCACCTGTAGAGCTCTTAGTGTCACAGTGTCACTGTTGACACATTGTTTGTCGCACAAATTGTGAATCCATGATGGTCTGATAGCTTATAAGGCCACCCCTTTGCCCTTCTTAGCTCAATAGAGTAGGTACCAAGAGGTTCTTCCATCAATGGCATTCCTATCTGCTTACTTGCTGGGCATATGCTCTTTCTTTGTTTTCTGTTTTTGCGAAGAGTGCATCACACACACTTTTTCTTCACCCCTTGAAAGGAGAAGAAGGGGGGGGGGGTGTTTGCTGTTTTGCAGAATTGAACCCACATCTGGGGAGGAGAAAGGGTGCCACCTTATCCACCTGGCTTATTTCCCACACCCCCTGCATATGCTCTTCTTCTGCAGTATCATTTTCTGCGTTGGAGGGCACCTTGCTCTTTAAATATCTTTGTACTCCCTATGGCTAGTTTGAAAGCTTTTTGTATCCTGCAAGAGTGCAGTCCCATATCAGTATATCAGCCTGTCTGGTCCCATATTGGTATATCAGCCCACACTTACATGTAGCCTATTTGGCTTGCATTTTTTGCTTTTGCTTTCTTTTGTTGAGCTTTTCTCTTCATCTCTTTTGCTTCAAGTAACACCTTTGATGTTATTCCTATGTTCATGAAGTGAGAGCGTAGTCTATTGGCTTCTTGCTGGCTCCTAATTCCATTGGAAACCCTAGCTGTCAATCTGTTTAGCCAGATTTGATGATTGATGAGAAAAAAATTGTCAAATCCTATGAAAAAATCATGTGCTGCAATTCCCTTTCTTCCCAACAACAAGTGCCATGCAATATTCTTCTCACCTCAGTCTTGATGTTTGCGGAGGTCATGGATTTGCAACTGGTGGGTAGAAGGTCACGCATTGGAGGCATTTGGCTCTTAATATAACTCGAGCTTTCTCTCTCGTCACCCTGGAAGTGCAAGGGGGCTTGGATCAAAGGTTCATAGTTCTCATTGTCGAAAGATGGGAGCCCCCCTGTGACCTTGGTCCTGGGGGTGCTTTCTTAGTATCCCCTCAATGTCTCTGAAGCTCTAGTCAAAACATGCCCATCTTTGATCCTTGTATTGCATGAGTCAAGAGAGGTCCAAATCCATCTTGTAAAGCTTTTATAGCTTTATTAACATGATTAAGACTTAATTAATAAACATAAGACAAATGCTGCAGGAAAGACTGAGTTGTTTGCATTGAGACAGAGGCCTTTCTTAAATAGAGGCTAAAAGGGTACAAGTGAAGAGACACATCCCTGGAAAGGGGTGTGGCTCTTGAATCAACGGTTATGTCCTTTGGACTTAGGGATGTGTCTTTTAATGAATAGACATGTCCTTTGATAGAGTGACCCATGTATAAGGGTGTGACCCTTCATAGGTGTCCTTTCAGTTAATAAGGGATTAAGAAGTAATTAAGGAGAGATTAAGAGAGTTAGTCACAATCGTGACATTCCCTCCCACTTAAAATAAGACTCCAGCTAAGAAGAGATGGTTGTCTTTGAAAGAATTCCTGAAGAAGTTCTGGATATTCCTGTAAGTCTTCATCACTTTTTGCCAAGTAGAGTCGGAATCATCAAGATCTCTCCATTTAACCAAAAATTCTGTAGTAAGTTTATGTCGTGTTTCTTTCTGTCTGCCATCAAGAATTGTCTCTGGAATTAAGATATGTGTTCATCTTCGATTTCTGGAACATAATCCAAAATATCTAAAACTGGAAAATCACCGTCCATAAACTTCTTGAGCCAAGAAATATGGAAAGTTGGATGAATTCTATCCCAAGAAGGTGGTAACTCCAACTTATAACTGAGAGATGAGTTCTTCTTAATAATACGAAAGGGTCCATAATATCTTGGGCGAAGCTTTGGGAAGACTGATTTCATTGTCTTGTATCGATGAGGAGCAATATATAATAATACCAAGTCTCCTTCTTGAAATTCAATGTGATGACGACGCTTATTAGTTGTGCGTTGATATTGCTCTTGGACGCTGACCATCTTATTCTTAATCTGTAATAGAATATCTTGCATTTCCTGAATGAGGTGGTATGCTAAAGCCACTTTATGTTGAAGAATAAAGTTGGCAAGAATAAGGGGAGTATGGCCATAAGCTGCTTGAAAAAGTGTCATTCCAATAGCTGAATGGCCATAAGCTGCTTGAAAAAGTGTCATTCCAATAGCTGAAAAAGTGTCATTCCAATAGCTGAATGATAAGAATTATTATAAGCAAATTCCACCAAAGGTAAATATTCTTCCCATGAAGCTAATCGAGACTAAACATAATGTCGCAGCATTTCTTCTAGAATCTGATTAACTCGTTCCGTTTGTCCATCTGTTTGTGGATGATAAGTAGAGCTAAAGAGTAAATTTGTACCAAGAGACTTGAATATCGAAGTCCAAAAACGTCTTGTAAACTTTGGATCTCGATCAGAAACTATAGATTTTGACAATCCATGAAGTTTGAAGATATACTGTATGAACAGTATTGCAATATCTGAAGCTTGGGCTGCTTTCTTGCACGGAATGAAATGTGCCATTTTAGAAAATTTATCAACCACCACAAGAATCTATGCATTGCCTTTAGAAGAACGTGGCAATGAAGTGATAAAATCCAAACTAATACTTTCCCAGCGTTCATTGGGAATTGGAAGTGGTTAAAGAAGACCAGCTGGAACTTGTCTGCTAGCTTTCATACGTTGGCACAAGAGACATGCTGTAACAAACTTAATAACATCTTGCTTCGTTTGAGGCCAATAGTATGTAGCTGTCAAAAGACGATATGTCTTGTTGATACCTGGGTGTGCAGCATAAGTGACCTCGTGATGTTCTTTCACCAATACTCTTCAAACACGAGTATCATGAGGTACACAAATACGGTCCTGATAATATAACAAACCATCCACTATTGTATATGCTCCATAAATCTTTAAGTCGGAAGGAGTTGCATTCTGAGAATTGAGAATCCAAAATGCATTGTCAAAATCACGATCTTTTGAATAACGGTCCTTGAAACTTTGAGGTATATCCATTTCAACTGTAGAAATAGCCAAGACCGAAGCTGGCGGCATACGACTGAGGGCATCCGCAACCACATTGGTAAGACCAGGAACATACTCAATTGTCATATGAAAATTGGCTAAGAATTCGACCCAATGTGCTTGCCTAGCATTCATAACTGGCTGCGTGAAGATATATTTAGAGAATGATGATCTGTTTTCACCACTGAATCCGCACCAAGGAGATAATGTTTCCATGCACGATAGGCATGAACAATAGCCAAAAATTCCTTGTCATATACCGGGTATCTTCCTTGAATTGCAGAGTGCTTATGACTGTCAAACGCAATAGCATGTCCTTGTTGCATTAAGACGGCACCAGTGGCAATATCAGAAGCATCCGTGTAAACGTCAAAGGGGAGAGTGGGGTCTGGAATAGCCATGACAGGAGTTGTTGTCAAAGCTGTCTTTAAATTTCCAAAAGCTTGTGTTGTGGCTTCAGTCCATTGGAATGCAGGAGCGGACTTTAGAAGGTCTCTGAGAGGAGCAACTATTTCGGAAAATCGATGAACCTTTGCGTGAATCTTTGTGTGATAGAAGTTGGCAAGTTCCAAAAAAGAACAAACATCATGGATGTTTGTGGGAGTTGGCCAATTGACAATAACCTGTATTTTCTTTGGATCCACGGAAATACTGTCTGCCGAAACAACATGTCCAAGGTATTCCAAGGATGTCTTGAAGAATTCACTTTTGCCTGGATTAATATAAAGAGCATTGTCTCGAAACACCTGGAAAACGATCTTAAGATGTGCCTTGTGTTCTTTCATATTACGACTGAACACCAAGATGTCGTCAAGATAAATAATGACGAACTTGTCCAAAAAAGGACGAAAAAGATCATTCATTAGACTCATAAATGTTATTGCAGGGACATTGGTTAACCCGAATGGCATGACCAGGTACTCGTAATGACCATATTTTGTGCGAAAAGCTATCTTATATTCATCACCTTCGCGAATGCGAATTTGATGATATCCAGACTTAAGATCAATTTTGGAGAAGACCTTTGCATGGAGCAATTGATCAAACAATTCATCAATGCGTGGAAGAGGATACTTATTCTTGATAGTCAACTTATTAAGGGCACGATAGTCGATGCAAAGGCGCATAGACTTATCCTTCTTTTTCACCAAAAGCACTGGAGCTCCAAAAGGGCTTTTGCTTGGTCGAATATGTCTTTTCTCCAAAAGTTCAATAAGTTGTCGCTGTATCTCCTGAGATTCCGTAAAAGAAACTCGATATGGAGCACGACTAGGTGGAGCCCTGCCAGGAAGGATATCAATAGCATGGTCGACTGGTCGACGAGGTGGGAGAACCGCAGGAAGCTCTTGAGGAAAAAGATCCAAGTATGGAACAAAGAAAGGTTGCCTGAGGTACATCACCTTTGTATCTATGTCCTCGAGAGGATCGTTGGCTGAATAGACCATTAAAAGTGTTGAGAAACAACCACTCTTGCGGACCCACCGTTTCACTTGAAGAGCTGAAAGGGTTGGTATAGAAGGTTGGTCTCTGATTCCTTCGAGTGTCACAAGCAAATTGTATAGAATGGTTTCGGAAACTGATCAGGGGATCATATTGATACAACCATTTTTGACCAAGGATCATATCATAATGTGCCAAATTCATGACTTGGAAATCCAATTTGTCACGATAGTGCTGAATTCGAAAGGAGAGGTGTTTGGCAATGGTGTTACACGAGGATGTGCACGAGGATGTGGAACCATCGGCAAGCTCTACTTCATAAACAACAGTACTTGGAGAAGTCCGAACCTTCAATCTCTGAGTCAAGGTGGTTCCCACAAAGTTATGAGAACACCCATTGTCAATGAGCACCTGAATAGGGTGATTGGAAATAGAGCCTTGATGAACCAAAACCTGAGTAGACCGCTGGGGCAACGGTGAAGAGGCAGCTTGTGCTGTAGCAGTAGCGGTAATCACTGAAGCATGTGTAATAGCATGGTGATTAACTGCACACTTTCCTTTGTCAGCAACTAGGGGTTTCTCCTCAGAAGTGGAGGGTTTAGCATTAGAATTCTGTCGATGGGTTGGTCTTTTGGGGCACTCAAACCAACGATGAGGTCCATTACAAATTGTGCACAACCCCGTCTTTGGTTGATCCCGTCCAGAAGAAACAGTAGAAGGACGAGGATTGCGAGATTGGTCATGTCTTTGGGTGATGAGGCTCTGGGAGTTTTTGCTGTTGTTGACGCCGCTGGGCTCTAGTAAGAACCATCGGCTGGAGGGTGCGGCATCTGGAAATCCCGAGAGGAGAGGCTACGTACTGGTGAAGCGGCCATAGACCATCCAGTATAGTAAGGGCGATCCTCTAGGACTGGGCTCGCACGAGAGTCTGCTACTGGAGAAGAAGGTACAGGGGTAGGGGCAGCTACTGGTGTCAAGGGTGTATACTCTGGTGTAGAGGGGCGCACCGTGAATGAAGATGGATTAATGTCCTCAGAATAGGTGCAATATTCATGAAAAATGATGCTACACTCGGGGAGGATAGCGCCCAAATAAGGATGATGCCCGAGTATAAAACAATAATGATCCAGATCCTGTGCAGAAATATGAACACGGATCACCCACACGTCGAATTGTCTGAGGTGAGAAGTTGGTGTGGCTATTTGAATGCGGTAATGAATGGATTGGGAAAAGGGGGGTACACTTACTACTGGAACAGGGACTGAGATTGGTGGAGAAACACGGGTAGGAGAGGGCACTATGGACTGAGAGGGTGTATCTTGTAAATAACTGAAATCATAGGTTTCCTCTGCCATAAACCGTCAGAGAAGAGGGTAGTGTGTGTCCACATGATCTGAGAGGTGCTTTTGAACCCATAAAAAGGGATATTGGTCCCGGAGGAGTGGAGAGCCCGCAAAAGAATGAAATGGCGGGTTGTTGATATGTTAATACTCCACATTATGTGAAATGTTTATACCCATGAAAATGGAAAAATCACACCGGAAGGAGGTTGCCATAATAAATAGTGTTGCTGGAGAAGAAGCACCAAGGGTAGTAGAGTGTTGCTGGAGAAGAAGCACCAAGGGTACTAGCCGTCAATCCACGGAAAAAACCAACTACACGTGGCTGATCCAAACACAAGCGTAGACCGCAGGAGGCCAACAATGAAGAAGTTACGGGTGCTGAATTCATGGAGGAGGAGGACGGTTGCACGCTGGTGCGAGGAACCCGTATGCAGGAAGGCGGCGGGTGCGGGCCGAAATTGCACGCAAGGTGGCGCTGTTTTGTAGGGGCCCATAAGGTAAGTTTATGGTTTTTTTTTTTTAAAAAATGTGTTTGTACACGTGGCATTAAAGCCTTATATGGTCTTGTGTGTGGGTGTTTTTAAATAAAAAATCACAACGAATCGTCATGCGCTCACTCTCCACCGGCAGCCGATTGGGAAGCTTCCACGAAGGGGTACGGGAGGGGTGCCGGTTCATGAAGGGGTGCCACCTGAAGAGGTAAGTCTCTTGATTGAAGGCCTTTTTTTTGTTTTTTTTTTATATCTCCTTTATGCAAGAGTGTCCTGTATATGGCTGGCCCGAACTTAATCACCAAGCTGGGGGCTGAATTTGATGGGGCATTCTCTCTTGCTCTTCCATTCAACACTTGCTACACCCAATTTTAGGGTTTGGGCGGGCTGATTTTAGGGTTAGGGTTAGGACTGATTTTAGGGTTAGGGTTAGGATTTGGGCATAACACAGGGCGGAAAAAAGTTTGCTCTGATACCACTGTAAAGCTGCTTTATTAACATGATTAAGACTTAATTAATAAACATAAGACAAATGCTACAGGAAAGACTGAGTTGTTTGCATTGAGACAGGGGCCTTTCTTAAATAGAGGCCGAAAGGGTACAAGTGAAGAGACACATCCCTGGGAAGGGGTGTGGCTCTTGAATCAACGGTTATGTCCTTTGGACTTAGGGGTGTGTCTTTTAATGAATAGACATGTCCTTTGATAGTGACCCATGTGTAAGGGTGTGATCCTTCACAGGTGTCCTTTTAGTTAATAAGGGATTAAGGAGTAATTAAGGAGAGATTAATAGAGTTAGTCACAATCGTGACACATCTCGGGAACAAGCAATGAAATATCCCCGAGTTCTCATAGTAGGATATGCATAAGAACAAGTAGTGCTCCTGTCTCTGTAACTACACCAGCTCAGCGTGAACATCCTTGGGCATTGTCTCATGAACAATACGCACGTCAACACTTAAATTGTAAAAGCCACCTTGCACAAAACAACTGAATGATACATCACTGTACAAGATAATCTGCAAAAGAGACGGGCACTGCGCACAATACACCACCACTAGGGCCGCGAATGGGCCGACCCCCCCCTCAATACTGAAGTATATTAAGTTCCAAGGGCTTGCCAGCTAGATAATCCAATGCATTGCAAATATGAAGACAAGTTATCCAAACAAAAGTGTGTCGGAGTAGATTGTCGATCCCGGACTCGTTGAATGATTCAAAGTCACCTGATCACCAGCCTCATACACTTGGAGCTGAGTGAATGCGTAACTGTTGTTCCGCCTCATACACCTGTAGCTGAGTGAACGCGTAACTGTTGTTCTGAAACCACCAGCCTCATACACCTGAGCTGAGCCACCTGACCACTAGCGTCATACACCTGGAGCTGAGTGAACACGTAACTATCGTTCTGAAACCATGCACGAACAGGCGCTCTCGTACTAGAGCCTGGCTCACTCAACTCGCAGAGATTGTAGGGCAAGTCTTTAGGGTATGAGTACACAAACATGTACTCATACAGCACCAAGTACATGATCAGGCATCAGTAAGGAACTGGTGCTCAACAGGTACACGGTTGCCGTTGCCGGTACTCAAACAAGTACACGGGTAGATGAAGATGCAGCAGGTACAACTGATGCAAATAGTACAACTGGTAGAGTTTCTGACTCAATACGTGCAGAGCAAGTGTACTGTAGGTACATGTTTGGTAAAGCCAGTACACAGCAGGTACAGGTCAAGTACAATAAGTGTAACCAGGTACACTGCAAGTACTGAAGGTACACCAGGGTATAGTCGAGTATATGAGGTACTGTAGGTACTATAGTCAGGTTCAGCAGGTACAATAGGTGCATTCGGGTACTACAAGTACAGCAGGTACACAGTCAAGTACAGTGGTATTGCAAGTACAGTAGGTACACAGTCAGGTACTGCAAGTACAGTAGGTACATAGTCGGGTCCTGCAGGTACAGGAGGTGCACAGTCAGGTACAGCAGGTACAAGGCAGTAGGTGGGCTGTATGGCAACAGGAGCAGGGCGGGCAGCTATACGGCAGCAAGACAAGTGTGCTTGGGAGATGGTCGACTTGCAGATTTTGAGAGGGAGATGAAACGCCAACTTCCCAAAAACGTGAGAGAGGAGGAGAGAGAAAAAAGTCATGCACAAAGGTGGTGGGTAGGAGATGGAGGGGTCCAGCCTCCTAGTGCCATGTGGCACTGCCCACCTTAAAATATGGTGGGCACCTTCCTTTAGTGCCCATGCACATTAATGCTTGATCACTTGGTCAAAAGGGGTGCCCACAAGATGCTTGGTTCTCTTGGTCCCTGGGCACTGGCTAGTGGGCGGTGCCTGGTCCTCCCATAGTTCTTGGTTTTCCACCGCCCGTAGGCACTTAATTATCTGCCCATAGGCGATGGAAGAAGCTGTGGGTAATTTTTGAAGTAGTCTTCATCAACCCATTTTGCGTCGATAGGCAAATAGTTCTTGAACTTCACAAGGTATCGCCTGGAAAGCTTTTTGGCAAGTAGCTTTTTGTCCTTGTGAAACACAATCTGCTCAGGTTGAAGAACTAGGCAATGCAAGCCGGAAAGCAACCTCATTGATCTACTTGATCACCTTAAAAGGTCCGTAATACCTTGTAGAGAGCTTAGGGCATGCTTCCTCCTTTCTTGGCCTCTTACGGAGTCTTGTTTCTCAAATTTCAGCAATACCCAATCATTCTCTTTGATGTCTACCTCTCTTCTATGCTTGTTGGCAGCCCTCATATGCTTATCCTTTTAACGAGCAATGCCTGTTTGTGCAAAGGCAACATCAAGATCTCTGTCATACTCATCAGCTGCAAAGATCTCATCCTTAGTGTGTAGCATGGATGGCAATATCACTTTGCCATAGACAATCTTAAACAGGGCCTTTTCCATGGAGGCATGCACCGTGTTGCTATATGCAAAATCTACCAGTGGTAGATACTTCCCCCAAGCTATTTTCTGATGTACAACATAGCATTTGTCACATGCACTCTGCACTGTAGTGCATGGTGACAAACTGGCTCATCATCAGCAGTGCAACATTTGTACAGTATTAGTTCCATTCAGGATGCGTACGCTGTGACTCCATTGTATATCCTCAGTCCAGGATAAGTCATTCTCAGCCATAGGCACAAGCTACGTAGGTCATTCTCAACCATAGTCAGTCAATCAATCAATCTAAATCCCTTGACCTACTTAAAGAGACGCATTCATGCATATACAGTTAGTAGAAACCTTAGGGTTTGCATCAGAAAGCATCCTGAATATTGCACATCATTCATGCATAACATCTAGACCATTGCAGGAACCTCAGATAGCATCCAGGATTTATCTAGTATTTTTCTGGTAAATTTCCCATCATTTTCAGCATTTTTCACATCATTTATGCATTATTTATGGACATGAGCAGTCGGCCAGCTCTGTAGCTAGCCGACTGGCTCATGCAACCCATATAAATAGAGCCCTTGTATTATCATTTAATCATCCATCATATTCAGCAAGAGAGCCATCAAGCGCTTACCATCCTCAGCCCTAGGAGCATAGGCGATTGCAGTTTCAGCCATCTCTCTTCAGCGTTTGTCTCCTACAGCCCTATGCGCCTCAAACGCATGAGCATTCAGCCATCTACATCAGTAAAATGCAGCAGTTCAGCAGTCAGCCTTCAGTCCATGTTGCGTTTTCTGCATCCATACAGTTTTCAGCATTCATTCATTCATCGTTTTGCTCCAGCCACTTGGTGAAGGTAAAACGCAGCATTCTCATTCATTTACATCATTCATATACCGTCTAGAACAGTCCCAAACAGCCCCTCTCTCAGCCCTAGCTTTGCATCCCTCCCTCATACCGGTGGGAAGAGTGCATAGGCTTGAGATTGGACATCTTTGGTACTTCTACAGTAGTGCACAGTTCAGCCCAACACTTGGTCTTCAGAGGTCTTGCGTTTGGCTTATCGTCAGTCACACCGTCAGTCTCTTTAAAGATAATAAAGCAAATACTATCTCGGTAACGGGATAGGGGACCCTTTAGTGGGTAATTCGGGATTCCATATGGTGTACAGTTCTCATCTCTCTCTCATATCTCTCTAAAGTTTGAAATATTAAAGTGGATTGCTAAACTCACGAAACTTAGGATACAGAAGAAGGTGTGAGCATTTGTGTGATAGGATCCTCCAATACGAAGACTTCCGCTGCATATTACATTGGTATCAGATTTAGCTTGTACACACACACACCGTATCCTAGCGTGAGGGCATCCTTGGATGGTCAGATTGCGTTCTGGCACGACCACCAACTTTAGCATCATGTCTACAGAGGAGAGTACTCATCAGCCGGAAGACGTCTCCCCCGAAGGAGACCTTGCTCTTCTGTCTACCACAGACACCATAGCTCTTCTTAGAGCTCAGAACCAGCTGCTCATGGAGCGTCTCCAACTCTTGGGGGCAGCAGCAGCACGTCCTCCTCCGCCTCCAGTAGCACCCGATTACATTTCCCTCTTCTTTCAGATGGAACAACAAAGGAGAAAGGACGAGGCCCAAAGGAGAGAAGAAAAAGCAGAAGCAGAAGCTAGAAAGCAGCAAGAAAAAGCAGAAGCTAGAAAGCAACAAGAAAAAGCAGAAAGACGGGACTATGAGGAAGTCCAACGCAGGATCGACGAAGACCGCATCAGGCTGAACTCGCCGCTCGGGAGCACCAATGAGAGCTCGATCGAGAACGTATGTTACTTGAGCACCAAAGGGAAAAGGAGGCCATTCATCTTAGATACCAACACCTCTCTTCAGCATCCCCAATCTCAGGTGCCACCAGCCAGCAGTCCGCAGCATCAACTACCGTCATTCGAAGTCAACCTAATTTCAGTAAGTATGATGGTAAGTGGATTATTTAGCAGTAAATCAGTTTATTCATTAATTTACTGCTCATCTTCCATTGGCATGGATCACAGACCCACAAGATAAAGTCCACTTAGCGGCTCCCCATCTCACTGGTGAGGCAGTCACTTGGTGGCAGCATTGGTCTAGTATTCATACAGACCAGCCACAGGTGTCACAGCCTTTGACTGGGACATCTTTGTCCATGACTTGAAGACGAGATTTCTCCTGCCCTAGTACATGACTGGTCTGAAAGATGAGTTACCGTGTTGTTATATGCAAAATCTTCCAGTGGTAGATACTTCTCTCAAGCTATTTTCCAATGTGCAACATAGCATTTGTCACATGCACTCTGCACTGTAGTGCATGGTGACAAACTGGCTCATCATACGTACAGTATTAGTTCCATTCAAGATGATATTTGTCGTACGCCGTGACCCCATTGTATATCGTCAGTCCAGGATAAGTCAGCCAGGATAAGTCAGGCACGAGCTACGTAGGTCATTCTCAGCCATAGTCAGTCAGTCAGTCAGTCAATCTAAGTCCCTTAACCCACTTAAAGAGACACATTCATGCATATACAGTCAGTAGAAACCTTAGGGTTTGCATTAGGAAGCATCCTGCATATTGCACATCATTCATGCATAACATCTAGACCATTGCAGGAACCTCAGATAGCATCCAGGATTTATCCAGTATTTTTCTGGTAATTTTTCCATCATTTTCAGCATTTTTCACATCATTTATGCATTATTTATGGACATGAGCAGTCGGCCAACTCTGTAGCCAGCCGACCGGCTCATGCAAAGTAGAAAGACGGGACTATGAGGAAGCCCAACGTAGGATCGATGAAGACCGGCGTCAGGCTGAACTCGCCGCTCAGGAGCACCAACAAGAGCTCGATCGAGAACGTATGTTACTCGAGCACCAAAGGGAAAAGGAGGCCATTCATCTTAGATACCAGCACCTCTCTTTAGCATCCCCAGTCTTAGGTGCCACCAGCCAGCAGTCCGTAGCATCAACTACCGTCATTCGAAGTCAACCTAATTTCAGTAAGTATGATGGTAAGTGTGATCATTTAGCAGTAAGTAAGTTTATTCATCAATTTACTGCTCATTTTCCATTAGCTTGGATCACAGACCCACAAGAATAAAGGCCACTTAGCGGCTCCCCATCTCACTGGTGAGGCAGTCACTTGGTGGCAGCATTGGTCTAGTATTCATACAGACCAGGCCACAGGTGTCACAGCCTTTGACTGGGACATCTTTGTCCATGATCTGAAGACTAGATTTCTCCCGCCCCAGTACATGACCGATCTGAAAGATGAGTTCTATGGACTCAAACAGAACGGATCCCCTGTGCTTCAGTTTTCCGGAAAGGTTATCACTTTAGCACAGCAGTTAGGGTTATCTGCGCAGGCCAAGATGGAGCAATTCATTTGTGGATTAGATCCTAACATTCGGTTCATAGTTCGTAACTTTGAACCCAGCACATATGACCGGGCTTTGACTCTCGCTCAGAATGAAGAAATGAAGATGAACGGAGGCAACCCAAGCAGTCATCACAGTCCAGTACCAAACCCCAACAAGGGAAGGGTGATTCGTCTTCTAAAGACACTAAGACAGACAACAGTCCTAGCTCTAGTTTAGGGGATAAGAAATCCAAGCCTAAGAAAACCCCTGAGGAAAAGGCTCAAGCAGGCATTATTGGAGGTTATCTTCCTCCAGAGGAGCAAAGACAGTATCAATTAGAAAACCGATGTTTTTTTTGTCATACCGTTGGGCATGGTAAGAAGGATTGTCCAAAAAGACAAGCGGAGCAAGCCTCCAAAGAGCCTTCTGCCACAGTTACCACAGTATCCCCCACTCCTCTAGACCCGCTTGCTACCACAAATGCAGTTCAGATCTTACCTTCTATGCATTCCATGCCATCCGTGGTACTTGATGCTAAGCAGGAGGGTGAGGCAACAACCACACAGAAGAGCCTGATCCGAGCTTATGGCTCTGCCAAGGGCCAACAGTTCATCATCCTTCTTGACATGGGCAGTTCTGAGGACGCCATCTCTCCCCAGTTGGCTACCAACATGAGCTGTACCTTAGTGCCCTATCATTTGTAGGTAGACGGGTTCACACCTGGTCTTCGCACCCACATTTCCCAGAAGACACAACAGTTTTCTTTTCAAGTTCAAAAGGCCTCATTCCAGCGAGATTTCATTGTCTCACCTCGTTTGGGATGTGACATGATCTTAGGAATCCAGTGGTTTCGTCAGTATGAACCTATTCCCAATTGGAGGCAGGACACCTTTATTATCTCTAAAGGTTTTCCTAAGCCTGTCATGATTCGGGGGGATAGGAGCATTCTTGGCATTCCTATGATTTCTCATCTCCAAGCCAAACAAGCTATCCACAAGGGAGTAGAAGGAGCATTGATTTATGCTTAGACAGCTTCTATCTCATCGATAACCGCTGTCTCATCTTCTACAGTCCCTTAGTTGGGAGATCTCCTTTCTCATTTAGACATTTTTAAGGATGATCTCCCACTCAGTATCCCACAATTAGCAATACCTCCTAGCAAGTTTCCCTCCTGTCTTTCCAAGACTTTCAAGGGCAAGCCAGAACAGCAGTCAGTTCTCAAACAATCGAAACCTGTTCCTTATGGATGCATTTTCACAGTCATCACAGATCACCAAGCACTTAAGTGGCTCCCGACGATGCCAAGTGCCCAGTGGAGTGCTCTGCACACTAGACAGGGTCAGCTCTTCCACTAGGTTGGAGGAATGATCAAGTACATCCGTGGTCAGCATAACCCAGTAGTAGCAGATGTTCCGGCCAGTCAGGAGTCTACCATTCTCAACATCTCTGGAAAAGACTTAGCAAGCATAGAAGATTAGTATGTCAATTCCGCAGAGTTTGGTACTCCACCCATTTTGGCCCTCAATTTTGAGCCTGGCCATTATTCAGTTCACATATAGGCAAGCAAGTTTAGACAAGATATCCACTTCCAGGAAGGGGATTGGGTCTATTTGCGTATCCTGAAACAAAGATTGAAACAAGTGGGCAAACGTTGTCCCAAGCTTTCATTCCGTAGTTTTGGCCCTTTTTCAATAGTTAAGAAGTTAAGTGATGTCTCCATGAAGTGAAAGCTGCCTACCAGTTGGACAATGCATGGTTTTTTTCGTGTTTCTTGGCTAAAACCATATGTTAGTCCAGAAGTGTTTGATGTTTCAGATGAACATCAGCCACACGTGGTAGACGAAGCAGAAGTCATTGAGCCCGAGCAGATCCTTCTTCATCGTTGGAAGCATGGTTCCGGTCCACGGATACGTCAGTTCTATACGAAATTCCGAGATCGCGGTACCCACGAAGCCATATGGCTAGACGAGGAGTTCTTTCAAGAGTACCCCTAGTTGTTGGCGGACTACTTGGAAGCCATGAACCTGCCGCCAAGCTAAGCAGGAGGGAATGTCACATGCACTCTGCACTGTTCTTTTGGGATGTGACATGATCTTAGGAGTCCAATGGTTTCGTCAGTATGAACCTATTCCCGATTGCGGACAGGACACCTTTATTATCTCTAAAGGTTTTCCTGAGCCTGTCATGATTCGGAGGGATAGGAGCATTCTTGGCATTCCTATGATTTCTCATCTCCAGGCCAAACAAGCTATCCACAAGGGAGCAGAAGGAGCATTGATTTATGCTCAGACAGCTACTATCTCATCGATAACTGCTGTCTCATCTTCTTCAGTTCCTCAGGCAGATCTCCTTTCTCATTCAGACATTTTTAAGGATGATCTCCCACTCAATATCCCACAGTTAGCAGTACCTCCTAGCAAGTTTCCCTCCTGTCTTTCCAAGACTTTCAAGGGCAAACTAGAACAGCAGTCAGTTCTCAAACAATTGAAACCTATTCCTTATGGACGCATTTTCACAGTCATCACAGACCACCAAGCACTTAAGTGACTCCCGACGATGCCAAGTGCCCAGTGGATTGCTCAGCACACTAGATAGGGTCAGCTCTTCCACGAGGTTGGAGGAATGATCAAGTACATCCGTGGTCAGCATAACCCAGTAGTAGCAGATGTTCTTAGTAGAAAGACCAGCATCCCGACCAGTCAGGAGTCTACCATTCTCAACATCTCTGGAAAAGACTTAGCAAAGCATAGAAGATTAGTATGTCAATTCCGCAGAGTTTGGTACTCAACCCAGTTTGGCCCTCAATTTTGAGCCTGGCCATTATTTAGTTCACAGATAGGCAAGCAAGTTTAGACAAGATATCCACTTCCAGGAAGGGGATTGGGTCTATCTACGTATCCTGAAACAAAGATTGAAACAAGTGGGCAAACGTTGTCCCAAGCTTTCATTCCGTAGTTTTGGCCCTTTTCCAATAGTTAAGAAGTTAAGTGATGTCTCCATAAAGTTAAAGTTGCCTACCAGTTGGACAATGCATGATGTTTTCCATGTTTCTTGGCTAAAACCATATGTTGGTCCATAAGTGTTTGATGTTTCACATGAATAGCAGCCAGACGTGGTAGACGAAGCAGAAGTCATTGAGCCCGAGCAGGAAGCATGGTTCCGGTCGACGGATACGTGAGTTCTATATGAAATTCCGAGATCGAGGTACCCACGAAGCCATATGGCTAGACGAGGAGTTCTTTCAAGAGTACCCCCAGTTGTTGGTGGACTCCTTGGAAGCCATGAACCTGCCACCAAGCTAAGCAGGAGGGAATGTCACATGCACTCTGCACTGTAGTGCATGGTGACAAACTGGCTCATCATCAACAGTGCAACATTTGTACAGTATTAGTTCCATCCAAGATAATATTTGTCGTACGCCTGACCCCATTGTATATCCTCAGTCTAGGATAAGTCAGGCACGAGCTACGTAGGTCATTCTCAGCCATAGTCAGTCAGTCAGTCAGTCAATCTAAGTCCCTTAATCCACTTAAAGAGACGCATTCATGCATATACAATTAGTAGAAACCTTAGGGTTTGCATCAGGCACGAGCTACGTAGGTCATTCTCAGCCATAGTCAGTCAGTCAGTCAGTCAATCTAAGTCCCTTAATCCACTTAAAGAGACGCATTCATGCATATACAATTAGTAGAAACCTTAGGGTTTGCATCAGAAAGCATCCTGCATATTGCACATCATTCATGCATAACATCTAGACCATTGGAGGAATCTCAGATAGCATCCAAGATTTATCTAGTATTTTTCTGGTAATTTTTCCCATCATTTTCAGCATTTTCACATCATTTATGCATTAGTTATGGACATGAGCAGTCGGCCAGCTCTGTAGCCAGCCGACTGGCTCATGCAACCTATATAAATAGAGCCCTTGCATAATCATTTAGTCATCCATCATATTCAGCAAGAGAGTCATCAAGCGCTTACCATCCTCAGCCCCAGGAGCATAGGCGATTGCAGTTTCAGCCATCTCTCTTCAGCGTTTGTCTCCTACAGCCCTATGCGCCTCAAACGCATGAGCATTTAGCCATCTACATCAGTAAAACGCAGCAGTTCAGCATTCAACCTTCAGTCCATCTTGCGTTTTCTTCATCCATATAGTTTTCAGCATTCATTCATCGTTTTGCTCCAGCCACTTGGTGAAGGTAAAACGCAGCATTCTCATTCATTTACAGCATTCATATACAGTCTAGAACAGTCCCAGACAGCCCCTCTCTCAGCCCTAGCTTTGCATCCCTCCCTCATACCATTGGGAAGAGTGCATAGGCTCGAGATTGGACATCTTTGGTACTTCTACAGCAGTGCACAGTTCAACCCAATACTTGGTCTTCAGAGGTCTTGCGTTTGGCTTATCGTCAGTCACACCGTCAGTCTCTTTAAAGATAATAAAGCAAATACTATTTCGGTAACAGGATAGGGGGCCCTTCAGTGGGTAATTCGGGACCCCATACGGTGTACAAGTCTCATCTCTTTCTCATAGCTCTCTAAAGTTTGAAGTATTAAAGTGGATTGCTAAACTCACGAAACTCAAGATACAAAAGACAGTGTGAGCATTTGTGTGACAGGATCCTCCAATACGAAGACTCTCGCTGCATATTACATTATTCTGAAAATGAAACATAGACAAGAAGTTTGCCACATCCTCATATGCTTTTGCGAAAGCTTTGTTTGCATCAATAAGTACCTTAGGCTTTGATGATTTGTCTTGACCATAAAATCAGCCCCAAGAAGGTAGTGTTTCCAAATAGTCAAGGCATGAATTACAACCAATAACTCCTTTTCATAAACGCCCAAAGAAATCTTGGCATCATGCAAACGATGGCTTTCATAAGTATATCATGTCCTTCTTGATTTAGGAGAGCCCAAATGCAACTTCCGGATGCATCACACTCCACACAGAAAGGTTTCTGCTGCAAGTTTGGGATGACTAACAAAGGCCCATTCATAATGGCATCCTTGAGGCGAAAGAAAGCCTCTTTCTCATCAACTGTCCATTTGAAGATTGCCTTCGTCTTAGTGAGCTCATGCAATGGGAAAGCAATCCATGCAAAGTGCCTAATAAAACGCCTGTAATATAAGTATAACCCCAAAAAGTTTCGTACTTCATGTACGGAAGATAGTTTGGGCCAATTCAGAATGGCTTCAATCTTTGCAAGATTCATCCTGATGCCATCCTTTGATACAATGTGCCCCAAATAGCTAATCTCGAAAAGAAAAAATGTACTCTTTTTTACATTGATGAAGAGCTTGTGGTTACAAAGCTCTTCAAACACAATGGCCAAATGTTGGCTGCGTTCTTGCTCATTCTTGGAAAATAGCACGATATCATCAAAAAGCACACCTGTGAATTTCCGATGTTCATGGAAAATGTGATCCATCATTCTATTAAACATGGTGGGGGAATTTGTGAGACCAAACGACATAACCAAAAACTCATGTAACCCAAATGACGTCTTGAATGCTGTTTTGTGTACATCTTGAGATGCCACATGCACTTGGTGATACCCACTCTTAAGGTCAATGTGGTTGAAACATGAAGACCAATCAAGTTTATCGAGGATGCCATCTATGTCTGGGATTGGAAACAGGTTCTTGATAGTAAGCTTATTCAAAGCCTGGTAATCCAGACACTGAGAAGCATTTACCTTCCTTGGCATATTGCTCCCTTTGCTCATGAGTGAGGCTAAACTTGAGCTTTTTGTAAGAGGCATCCTTAGGCTACATATTTTCAATCTTCCCACCCTCTTTACACCTTTCATAAAAGGTTTAGCATGCTATCTGCACTTTTGTTGGTTATGACCAGCCCTCTCTTTGCCCTTGAAAATATTGTCTCCTTTGTTAGAACGGTGCAATTTATGTTCCAATTGCTCGGTGGCAAGAGCAGTTGCTATATAGTCCTGCAAGGTAGTAATGTGGTGAGTATTAAGTCCAAACTTGTAGACTAGTTGAAAACTAGACTTAAGCCATTGCCTTGCTTGCATCGTAATCACCATCATAGGCTTCAAACTTTACAGATTTGTCACTGCTTTAAATTCTTTAAGCCTCTTGGCATGGTGACCCTCATCTTCCAACTTTCTCTTGCCCTTCTCCAATGGAAGAGAAGTAGGTGCATTCATATGACCTTGGTGAGAAATATGCAGCACGGAGGCATGTGCCGTATGCAACGGTGACCTGTGTAAAGGCGGCCTCCCAACACTTGCATTTACATAAGGGTCCCTACAGGAGACATGTTCACCATGTGCATACTCGGTGGCATGAGTGGCAGGTGATACATAATCAGCTTTGGTTGTCCCAACATTATGCACAACTTTCAGCCCATGATGGGGCTTATCTCTAGCCATCTCCATACTTTCCCCATGGGCACATGTACATTTAGATCATGTTTGCTACTCTCTTTGCCATGTACATCCCTTTCTTTTCTCGACCCATGCGGGGTGGAGGCTTGCTTAAAAGTCACTAAAGCCTCGTCCTTGTGCACATAAGACTTTATTTTGCGAGACATAGCGTTACTTGTCTCCCCATGCATGGGTTCTTTCACCGAAAGATCGCCTATGTTGCACTTCACCAACTATAAGTTAGTTGAGGGCTACCTCTCGGGGATTCATACCCAATTCCTTCACCATAGAATCCATAGTGTGTGTCACCATAGACTCAACCTTTGTGGCCTCCATAAGCTTGTGAACCTGCGGTCTATCATAGAGCATCTTGAGATTTTCTTTCCTGGCATGCAAATACCTTTTGACATTGCAGTGCTTTTTGAGCACATATAGGGTCTGTGTTAACTGTGTGGTCACAAAGGAGCAGCCATCACAACAAAGAAGGGGCTGAAATAACAAGAAGAAGTAAGCAGGCGTCGGTTGTGGTGTGTGTGTGGAGGAGAAGGCAGACGAGGAGAGGAGAGCTTAAGGGCCATCACATCTCTCTCTCTCTCTCTCTCGTTCTCTCATCTTGTATGCGTGGCAGCCAACCAATAGGTTGGAGGGAAATTGGTGGAGAGCTTGAGGATCATCGCATCTCTCTCTCTCTCTCTCTCTTGTATGCACACAACCAACCAACAGTTATTTTTTGCTTGTGTGGGAAGCAACCGCCAAGGGGAAACAATTCGTCTTGTATGTGCAGCACGGGGGTGAGCATCCCCTGCTGCCCGTGAATTGGACATGTCATAGCAGGCAGTCACACAAAAACAAGTCACGTGAAAACAGTTTCATGCAAGCAAAGATGTGTGCATATGCATTATTCAGGATATATCTCCCGTTCCTCGCTATGGGTGACATGAGGCCTGGCCTCCTGTACGTGAGTCCTAGCCTCAGTACGGGTGGCACGAAGTTCCTTGGCCTCCCGTACTTTGGCACAAAATAGGGGAAGACCTCTCAGGCGGCCAAATCGCACCTCTCCAATCATGCAAATCTTGTAGGTCTGTGCCTGTCACAAAATGCCCTTTGCCGTGCTAGCTTCAATTGATAAGCTTGTGATGAAACTCTTAATTAACCAAATGCAATCCCCATGGAATGAGACATATGTCCCTGTAAGTATGTGGCCCCCTAAATGAAACCATCATCTAAAACATGCAAGAAATGCATAATTTTCAGGGGAGCTTTGTGGGGGACAATCGTGCCCTGCTAGTGTGTAGAGCTATCCAATCATATGAGGCAATTAATCTCCTCTTGAGAGACTATGGAAGATAAGGAGGCGAGGTTGTATTGGAAGGGAGGAAGTTCCTCCATCTCAAGCTCGTGTCAGGCAAACCATTGTAACTTGTACCATGATCGGTGGTGTCCCTCTTGGTCGTCCAGCTACTCTAAGGCTAGTCAAGGGAGGTGATTATCCTCGTGTTTTGGTGATGTATATATGTTGTTGCTTGGAATAGGGCATTTTTCACCAGGGGTGCTACCCCAAACTCTACCAATAAAATCTTGTGGGATTTGATTGTTTGCTCAAAATCATGTGGGACATCATGATCTAGATATCTTCCACCCCTCATCTCCAAAGTCTTGTCCCCAAATGGGGGGACGGGGGAGGGGGGGGCATGAAGTGCGGGATGTACCAAGATATCAAACGGGGGCCCATGAAGTGTGGGGTGTACCAAGATATCAAAAAGCCATACCTTGCTCGGGGGTTCTTGTTGAGAATGAGCCTTGGGACATTGCCTCTCCAAGCAAGCCAAGGATGCATACCCCATCACCAAGCGTGCCTCTGTCTCTAGCTTCATAGAGGAGAAGGATCATGTGGGAGGTATATCTATGAAAAGACAATCTCCACCTAAGTACCTCTATATAGAAAAGACATGCTAACTTGTCTATAGTATGAGGTGTTAAAAATATCATAACCTTGGTGTTGTTGATAATAATCGTGAGGTCTCTCGTCACAAAACTACTTGTATGCATCAAGATATTTGTGTAGCCCCTTTACAAAGTTAGAGATAAGCATAATGTTGTCTGTGTAAAGCACGATGGGTAGCATGGCAATGGCCAACATTGATCCAGTTCCTCCACACTTGTCGCCCAAATAGTGTGGGAGAGTGGGCACCCCTGTTTCACACTAATGGTGTTGCTAATTACTCTTGAAAGACCCCTTGGTGCTTGTACTCTACCAGTCTCACTGACTTATAGAGACCCATGACACCCCATATCATATCATGCCAGCATAAGAAAGCATAAAGCCATAGGGCTAACTTGTCACATAACTTGGTGTCATATCATGCTAGCGTAAGAAAGCATAAAGCCATAGGGCTAACTTGCCACATATACGACACCATGGACACCATATATATATTCCTCCACTAGAGAGTACTCCAATATCCTTTGAAAGAATACTTGTCCTCGGTCGGAGTCAATCTTTCCTTGTCCTTAAATACTAAGAGATTGTCCTCTCATAGTCAAATATTCTCAGATCCAAAGCTGTATTTTCTGCCATGATTAGTCCTTTCTAATGAGCAGATAGTCGTATGGTTCTCTATTGGGTTTGCACAAGCAATTTACTTGTGAGAAAAACTTTCCCCAAATTGTCATTGAAATCTCCCAAAATTTGTAGATGCCTAGGAAGCTCTTTTGGCTTAACCACACTATTAGCCTTTTGAATTCCTCGAATGTGACCGTTTTCCTTAAATGTAAAGGAAAAGATGTGCTCTAATACCAATGTAACACCCGTGCTTTACACACGACTATTAATACGATTAAACACTTAAAATAAAGGTGCACAATTTATCCACTTCATTATTCCATAAGCACATATAAACAATGGACACACCACACTAGGACCGAAATAATTTATGTCATATTACCAACCATAGTTTTTAACATGCCCGTATAAACGTTTGCAAACGTATGTTAAATATAAGTATGTTATACATGAAACATATGTGACCCTTTTTTTTTTGGGGGGGGGGGGGGGGGGGGGTGGGAAGTTATAGGGCTTAAAAAAAGCCCGTTTTTTTGTACGGAGCTATGAGCCCGAAGTCGTGACTTGACGTGTGGTGCAGTCGAGGACATAGGTTTCAACTCAACTTGTGGCTTCAGCCTTGAGCCATGTAAGCAATGGAAGTTGGAAGTTCAAACTTTAATATTTGCATTTTTAACTTACTATGGTTGTACTGGACTTCGAGTTTTGCAAATGTAAATTGTGTGCAAGTTTACTTTCCTTTGTTTTTTTAAAGACATTATGACATATGAAATGGATTATAAAGTTCTTGTCTCATTTCTCATATCTCATTGCCAATAATTTGGTGAAACTATAATTTATTGCCGATAAAATTTAATGCCATGTATGTTTTAGCCCGAGTGAGCCAAACATACTTGAAATGTACTTTCATACTTGTATGCCTCTGCGTATGCTTCATGTATGTTAAAAACTATGTTACCAACTGTTACAAGCTTTGGGGGTGCTTCATGAGTCTAGCACTAGGTTATCCAAAATACAATAACAATTTCCCAAAATACCCACAAATCCATAGATGCATGTAGGTACAAAGATTCCTTCAAGCATGAAGATGTCCACATGGGTGGCTTGTAAGCTCATGGAAACCCATCTTCAATGTCCAACAGAATAGCCATAATAACATTGCTTTCCACATACATGTGAAGAGAAACAATCCCATAAGCTGTCCACAGTCTTGAATTAGCTTGGAAAGCAACAAAAGCTTGAAAATTGTGTGAGAAAGCCGAAAAACACTCAAAAATAGTCATAAGTTGACTACCATATTCCCTTAATACGCGTATGTTTGTACAAGCTGTAAACTTCATACTGTTGTCCGTACAACTTGTACGACACTCATACATGTTCATATAACGCCCGTACAACCATGAAATCTATTGATTTCTTGTCCTAAAAACCCTAAGATAGCTTGCTTTTAGCCTTTTCTTGCGAGAAAATGTGTCAAAACTCCTTGTACTGCTCTAGCTGACCAGCCTCCTTGCAAGTACCAAGCTCTTTTTATGATCAAACCACTTTTTTTATAATAATCTGATGTTGCTTTTGCTATTGTTTTTCTTGTTTTTTAAAACAATTAATAATTTTAATAATCTATTTTTCTTCCAATAGGCACCTAGCAAAAAGGGTATTCACCTGAATAATACTTAATCACGTTCCAAAAGCACTTAAATAACTTGGCTTAGTCACTTCACAGTAGATGTGGGCGCTTGTAAATATAATTTTGGATAAACTCCCATTCCCAAAGCTTGTCCAAAAGAATATTAAATCTAAAAAATAACGATAAATGGCAATAAATCTCATAAATGTTTAGAAACTGTGACATTCAATACTAAAAAAGAGTTGGTAGAGTTCCACCTCTTGTCTAGCTAAGAATTCATGCTTTTTCCAAAAAGTAAATTGGCAAAGGCATCTCCGCATTTTGCAGGCAGAGATCCTCACACATGCCTATTATCATAGGAGGTGCAATTGGTGCTTTTGCAATCCTTGTCATACTAACCATTTATGATTGAGAACCCATAGGGGAGGTGCGATGAAGTAAAGTGTGTAAGAAAAACTAGTTTTGGCTTTAGTATGATGTCGGAGTACTGTGATGTTAGAGTTGCAATGGGTAGTGTGAGATTAAGTTTGGATGTGTGTCGAGAGATGGTGCTCATAAAGTCCACCCAAGATATGTCAAAGTGGATATGGGACTTTTTGGGGTGGATGGGAGGGCTTGGCATGTGAGTGTGAAAGTAAGGTAAGTGTGATATGCCCCAATGGATGGTTGTGGGATGGTGAGATCCTAGATTTGTCACACAACTGAAGGATACCCCATTAGATAGTCCACAATACTAGATCCACATTGCATTGAGGAAGCAAGTGAGGATCCAAGTTAGGTCAATGAGATATCCCATTAAAATTGGTAGCTCATGCATGGCTCCCATGTCCAACAAATGCCTGCCATATGTAGTGATACATCATGCATCTTGGGAAGATTACTATGGCACCACATCCTTTAAAGTCTATTTTTCAAAGTATGATAGAATCTTCATGAAAAGCATACATGTGCACCTATGTCCCTGATGTCCATGCATTAAAGTCTCCTACCAAAAGGATGCCCCCTCTGCTAGGATAACTCAACAATGTCCGCAAATAGAAGAGCATATGTGGATTGATGACATCCCTGTGCAAAGGCAAACGTCGTAGGTGGAAAACAGTGTACTTTAATATAGATACTCGAAACCCATGTCGAGTTAGACACATTCACATGAAAATTGACTTCCTCATCCAGTTCGACTAGTATAAGCATCCCTAGCATGTATGTCTGGAAGTAGGCATGCACCAACACCTCATAAGGCATGTACCCCCACACATGTATGAGTTTAGCCCCTCTAAACTGACTCCCATCCATATCGTGATATGTTTGGAAGCCCTCTTTCAGGGCTTTGGTGGGTCTTCATATAGAAAACAATATCTCATCATGTGGGCAAAGCCCTAAAAGAGGCTCCCATACATATTGTGATATGTTTTAGGTCTTTGGTGAGTCTTCCTATAGATTGACTCCCATCATATCGTGATAGGTTTAGAATTCCTCTTTTAGGGCTTTAGTGAGTCTTCATATACAAAACGATATCTTGTCGTGTGTCTCTACAAAGCCGACATCTTTATGTGATAATCACCATGCGATGCTTCATTCTGTATAGAGCAATCTCTTTTTGGAAATATGAGCTAAGTTTTATGTCTAGAATGTTTAGATTTGTGTCCAAAGTGATTAATTAGACTTAGAAACATGTGTGGGTGGAGTCTTGGGAGAATCTAAAAATTTTAAGTTTGTCATTTTTTGAGATTTTGTACTCTCTTTCTAAAATTTTGGTAGGTGGGAGGTAGAATTAGTCAAGATAGTATGTATGAGAGAGTTGCAGGGGTGGAGGAGGAGAACAACTTTGGTGTTTAGGATTTTTGGTGGTTCTTTCATTTTGGGGTTCAGACGGAGGCCAGAAGGACATGCATAAGTGTGTATAAGCTTAATTTGAAGGTGAGGACAAAGACCCTTTTCCAACGTCTAGCAATCCTCGTCCACTCTCCGGCACCTTTGAGCTGGTTCCGGCAGTGCCCGCTCGCTTGTTGCCTGCCTCCACGCAACCACCATCTCTCGGCTCTCAACGATCTCCCTGCGCCCTCCTTCTCATTCTCCACACAGCTCCTTCGAGTGTTCTCTTCGCTAGCTCCGCGGCTGTGCCGCCTCCTCCTGCCGCCTCCTCTCCGGCCCTTGCCACCCCACAGCCGACCAGCAACGCTACCACGTCCCTTGCGTTCCTTAAAAGCGATTTTAGGTAGATTTCGGGGTGCCTCAATGTGTGGCACCCCATTTGACCAGGCCCACAGCCAGTAGTAGTCGGTCCTCATTCAGAAGCCGGTCCTCGCCCGTGGGGTGTAGGCGCCTATGTATAAACACTGGGCTATATACATGTGCAAACATGGGTTGGTATACATGTGGGTTGGTCACGGTTGTGCCATAGTGGAGTTGGTAAGGCACGTGCTTGGGATGAGGGAGGAACTGGGTTCGAATCTCACCTCCCACATGTTTACATGTCTATATATGTGATGTCTAGACATGTGTCTGTACATATGTTTGTAACATTTTGCACGGACCAATGTTTGGACATGGCATTGAAACTTAGAAAAATTTCTAAGTCCCAAAGCCGGATGACCGACTACCGGGGTCAACGGGGTGCCACGTATTGAGGCACCCTGAAATCTACCTAGAGCCTAAGCTTGGAGGCGACGTAATCATAACAAAAAATGCCAAAATCTTTAAAGAATGAGAGAGAGAGAGAGAGAGAGAGAGAGAGCCTAGGTGAGCATTTTGCTTTGTTGCAACAAGAGGGAATGAGCTACTTAGAAGAGGCTATAAAATTGCTCCTAGTAGGAGACCATGAACAATTCTTGCAAAGACCTAAAGAAGACTAGGGTCTAGACATAATTCCTCTAAATGCAATACCCATTGAGCTTACCACACCACACTTAGACATATCCAAAGGTGCTACATAAGAGCTAGAAGTGGATTCTAAAGAAGAGTTCAAGAGCAAACAAGGTTTACATGATAGAATCTTCAAGGACCCATGCCACTTCCTTAGAAAGGGGTAATGCATATATCGTTGTAAATCACGGTAGGTCCAGGCAAAAATCAAAATGCCCATAGGTACATTGCTATGCAGTAGTCTAAGCCTATGGCATGATATTTACTACTAGATGGAAGGAAAGCTTTAGGTAGGTGTAGAAGAAGCATAAGAGCCAACACTGGCCCAAGACAGAAACCCCTATGCTCAGTTGAGCACAAAGCACACCAAATTTTCCAAGGTACATATAAGCAAACTTATTTTCCAAGGTACATATAAGCAAACTTATTTTCCAAGTATTGCTTTGGAGGTGATGAAACAAATGCCATATTGCTTATAAAGTACAAAAATGGAAAGTTTCTATAATATTGGATTGAGGCGTTGGAGTCAGCATCATTCCCAAGCATTGTTGGCGTTGCTAGGTAAACTGCAAGTCAAATTGGCCATTGGCCATTGGAACTACAAAAAAAAAAAAAAGGAATTGCACATAATTAAAAATTAAAAAATTGGCTTAAGCTTCAAATATACCTTTGTTGTGATTGAATTCCAAAAGCTATCTAAAACTTTTGATGTGGTTCACAATCTTCCATTCATGTGAGAGATGCTTGAGTGGTCCATGATCAATGAGTCTACACACAAAAGAAAGATTGAAGTGAAAATCAACCTCTGCCCATGGAAGAGTTAATGGGTTAGTAAATAAAATGGTGCTAGGTGATTGTGTAAACTAGTACTTATTTGTGTAGACCCTACTTAAATAAAGCAATTCTAGTGTGTGAACAACTGCTAGTCTGTATGTTCATTTATGTGTGGGAATAGCCTCTTACAAGGATCTTATGTAAGCAATGATATGTAAAGGTGACACCTCTTAGGGACACTTGGCATCATGCCTTGACATGTGGCCTGTGTGGTGGAAGCCTATGCACATACCTTGTAAAGGGGCTCTCTCCTATATAAAAGGGACCAAATAACATAATACAAATATGCTTGTCCATGACTTGTTTCCCTAATTTATGTTTATTTTCTTAATCTCTTTGTTAATCCCTTTGATTAAATGTTATGCATTTGATCAAAGGAATTGAATACTTATAATTCATATTTCTTCCCTCAATCTCTTTGTTAATCCCTTTCTAATTAAAACTATACATTTATGCTCCTTGTGACGTCTCTCGTTTCCATTTGGGACCTTCAATTGGTATTAGAGTGTTAACAAATCTGTTGGTTAACATGGTTTTGCTTGCCTAATGTACCATAAGATGCTTTGACATCTTACGCATGGGAATGGGCCACTTAACTTTTATAAGACGACATTGGAACATATAAAGCATCCTTACCATGAGCTTAATGTCCAATAGGGAAAGTCTACCGACTTATTTTGTAAATAGTTGCTTAAGACCAGCAATAAAAGACTTATTGTACATAGTTGCTTAAGACCAGTAATAGAGGTCCACAATAGACTCGTGGCCCTCCTCGCGTGACTCCATGATGATAGCCCCTAAGCCTAACACCAATGGGCAGGCCAGTTGAAAGGTCCAATGACTAGTGCCAAGAAAATACTAATTTAGCACTAATGAAGCTCTAAAACACCACTAATGTTAGATTCAAACACCCCTAGTAGCGCTTCAATCCAAGAGAGAACACAAAGGAAGAGTGAAAAAATGAAAATGATGTAAGAGAACGAGGAGAAAAAAAAAACTTAGGCCTTTTATAATCTCAATAGAGCACAACTTTTAGGGTTGGCAAAATAAACAGCCCAAATTTATACATGGTTTTAGGGTTGACAAAATGAATAACTTCGATTTATTGAAACTATCTCGATTGAGATACGTGACCGAATCTGATTACATCTATGTATCTTGATTGAGATACATGAACTATAGTTGGGATCCCTTCCACGTACATCAATCAATCTTAATGGATCAAGGTCACATTTCCATATCTCCTTTAAGATATGTGGATGGTCGAGATGGAAATGGTGTATCTCGATCGTAATTATGTATATTTAGAGGGTCAAGATCGTAATTCAGTATCTCGATCGTAATTATGTATATTTAGAGGGTCACATTTCCATATCTCCTTTAAGATACGTGGATGGTCGAGATGATGGAAATGGTGTATCTCGATCGTAATTATGTATATTTAGAGGGTCAAGATCGTAATTCAGTATCTCAATTGAGATATTTTAATGACTAGGATAGCACATTGATATCTCAATCAAGATACATGGTCGATGTCATGAGGGGTATGGTTGCATTGCTTTTGGCATCACAATACATGGTCAATATGCATCCGATTGGGAAGTTATGTGTATGTCAACCGAGATCCCTTGTGGCACTGACATGGATCCTAATTGTGTAGGTATCTTGATCAAGATATCCAAGTGGCATTCATGTGTTTTAGTGACATGGATCTTGATCGAGATACATGAGCCCTCCCAAGGCTACTAGCGTGGTGATGTTTGTTAGAATCTCGATTGAGATATTGAGCTATTGTCTCTGGGGGCATGACATGGATCTTGATCAAGATACATGAGCCCTCTTAAGGCTACTAACATAGCGATGCTTATTGGGATCTTGATTGACATATTGGGCTATTGGCTCGAGCTAAGGGGGGACATGTCGTCATGCTATGAGTGGTGATGTTCATATCTTGATTGAGATACCCCACCCTTGAGACTTTTCCCACTTGCGTTGATGTCCTATTTCCCTTGAGAGTGAATGAAAATGATCACCTTTGCCATGCATCCAACCAAGCCTAGACATGTAGACATGAGCGTGAACACATGAGCCATAAGACATAAGTCTAATGGTAGGTATACTTAATATGGGGTAAGCAATTATTACACCCACCATAAAGAAGTGAGCCTAGATACATAAGTCCGGTTCCTTTATTGGCGTTGGATCCTGGTGGTTCTTGCCCATCTATCGCATTAGCCTGTGTAGGCACATAAGTCAAGGCAATCTCTCCTACATGGAGCCTTTCCCTAACATAATGATAATGCACCTCAATGGACTGTGTCCGCGCATGAAGAATTGGATGCCCTTTGACTATCAGTGAAAATGTTGGTAGAAGACGAATGTCTAATACCAAGACCTACCATTAGATGACGGAGCCATACACACTCCACAGTAGCTATGAATGCTACCCTGTACTCAGCTTCACAACTTGAAGTGGCCATTATTGGTTGCTTCTTGGCTGAGCCATGAAATACATGAATTGCCAAGAAGGAAATAGTTACCACCACTGGTTGACACTCTAGTGTCATAACATCTTGCCTAGTCACTATCAGTGTAGGTGGACAAGCATAAAGAAGACACATTGTTGTAAAATAATGCAAAGTCTTGAGTGCCTTGAAGGTAACGAAAGATACGTTTCACTACTTGCCAATGCTGAGTGTCGGGGTAATGCATGAATCTGCTCAACTATGACAATGCATACTGAATGTCAAGATAGGTAGTGCATAGATATAGAAGGCATCTCACAGCTCACTAAGAAGTGGTAAAATCAAAAGCTTCTTTGAGATAACATAACGCCCTCTTGATAAACTGGATACCCAAATCGTAATGCAAAAGCCCCATGTTTGTAACATTAAATGCATGCTATAAGTCAGTGCAATGAAAGTTGCAATTTGCCCCTCATTAGGGCCAGTCACGAGCAAATCATCCCAGTTATTATCCT
Organism: Cibotium barometz; assembly: GCF_041138505.1. Lineage (NCBI taxonomy): Eukaryota > Viridiplantae > Streptophyta > Polypodiopsida > Cyatheales > Cibotiaceae > Cibotium > Cibotium barometz. The sequence goes on along the minus strand of NC_141076.1, from coordinate 21,888,443 downwards.
CGAATGCATTAAAAGGAGAAAGTGTCTCCTCATTTAATGTGGAAGCAACAAAGATTGTATCAACAGAATGAGATGCATGTCAAGAGGTAGTGCGTGTCCGATGACCTGACATAAGTGTAGTCAGCTTGCTGTCAGTAGAGAACTCTCCATGAGTCATGAATAGTTGCATCCTCTTCAATTAGTGCATCACCCATGGCATCATGATCAAAGTGTGGCTATTCTAGAGAAATATGGGAAAGTTGGGCTGCTGAGTTGACTGTTAGGAGGCGGAAGGCTAATTTAGAGCCAAAGGAAGCTCAACGGATTTAGCACCCGTGCCAAATAATGGCATGAAGATGTAAGCACTGTGGTCAATGTGCTATGGCATAATTTCAAACAGCAATGCATAAGTTGTCAAGGGCCAATGAATGCTAATACATCAATAAAGAAACCTTAGTCAATGGTCAAGCTGACAAGGTAAAAATCAACCACAATGGAAATGGACTAATATAACAAATCTATCAAGTGGGGCAGCAAGGCATACATCCAACCATTACTATGAGAGTATAAGGCAACATCTTAGTAACACCAAGCGTGGCGGTGTGTATGGAAAAATAAAAGAGATGTAATCCCACACAAATTGATATAAAGAAACCCTGAATTATGCATGGTGACAAGGCAGAGCAAAGCTGAAGATAATGCAATATTCTCACACCATGAGCATCCATGTAAATGAGCTGCAAAGAGGAGGCAACTTGAGCAAGAAGCTAGGAAAGAAAGTAATAAATCTTAGCAAAGTAAGCATCATTGCATAAAGGTATGTCTCCAAGACATAGCACAATTGAGAGGTCAAATGCATAAGTGACCAAGGGCATCACTAATAGCAATACACGTGTCCCCCCTCAAATGCAACAATTTTAGAGATGACTTACATGACAATTGCTATAAATCATAATCATCACAGTACGGTTCATGACCAGAATCTATGATTGGCAGACAACATCATGGAATGAGATGTAGTGACTAAGGCACAATCATCATAAGCCAAATTAGCCTCTTCTTTTGCATCATATGAACTAACACCAACTGAAAATCTTGCATCTATATCAAAGTACCAATCAACATCTGACAATGAGACAAACAAGAAGAAGGAAAATCATTGTATGTGTGGTTGTTAAAGCATAGTTATCATGTGCAAAATTGGCCTCCTCTGCATTGTTGCTTCTTCTTCTACTCACTCTGTTTCTGCTTCCGGCATTCCTCAATGCTTGTTGCCTGGGATTCTCGTTAGGAGATGATGTTGCCATGCAGCTGCACCTAAAAGTTTTGAATATTAATTACGACTTGTGTAATACCTATGATGGACATTTAGGCTAGAAAATTAGCCTAGGCTAGCTTATTGGGCCCTCTGACATTGGTTGGGTGACTAAGCATTATACAAATGAAAATCCTTCTCTTGTCTGCTCTCTCATGATTTTACTCACCATGGTAGAGAAGTAGAGATTTAGCTTTTCATAACTCTCTCTCTCTCTCTCTCTCTCTCTCTCTCTCTCTCTCTCTCTCTCTCTCTTTGCTCCCCACCCATTTGCAAAGCTCCTTTGTGGGGTGACAACAAAGGAGGCAAGGTTGAGGACCCTATCTCTCCACAAGAGAGAGTTACTTTACCAAAAGTGGCTTGAGGTGCAAACCGGTATGACCATTGCATTCTCCTCTCCTTCTCTATATCTTGCAAGGCTTGAGTGTTCTCTCATGTGAACACCTTTGGTGCCACTCTACTGGGAAGTGCCTTGGCTTAGGACTCCCTTGCATTTGGAGTATTGACATAGCTTGGATGGAGTGCAAATCCATTGGTTTTAACTCTTGTTTGTTGTTGTTTGATGGCTTATTTTTCTTACCTCAATGTAACGGAGCATGGAGAAAATCTTCAAGCTTGAGTTGCATGAATACAAGTAAATGTTCAATTCAATTTCCTTTGATTTTAGTTGATTCCTTCTTGCATTTGTAATTTTCTGAGTGTTTGTTCATTAATAGGACTTAATCTCACCATTAATCTTTGTACAAAAAATATTAGGTTGCATTGTCCATATCATTAGATAGGTTAGGGAAAGATAAAGCATGCTATCAAATTAAAAATCCAAAAATATACACCATTAAGGAGGAATCAACAAAGGGCAAAATCTGGATTTTTAGATCAAATCTCATGAAATTGCTATCTAGTTTACCTACATACGTGTTGATTGGTCCTGGGTACACACTTTCGCAAGTCTAAACACACATTCGCAAGTTTGACAGGGAAATTTTGAATAATATTCTCATTAAGGGTTAGAAAATATTCTTTACATAAATGCTCATATAATGTTAAAAATGATTAAAAATTAACTATCATGTGGCCGTGACTTCCACCACTACAAGTGGTAGACATGTTAGAATTTTGTGCGTACGTGCCAAAGTGGGAATGCATGTTCTAATGTATGAATGTACATTTATAAGTCCTAGGTATACATATTCCTAAATTTATTGGCCATGCACATTCCTATCTCGAAACACACATTCACAAATTCGTAGATTTCACTTGGCCACACATGTTCTCAGTTTCCCATGTGCGTTCCAATTCTATGAACATGCGTTCACAAGTCCAAATGGGACCTGCGGCCATGCACATTCCCAACTCACTTAACCATGCACATGGTACTCAGAACACATGTTCTCAACTCGTGAATGCACACTCAATCATAATATCTAGGACCCTTGTTGTATCCTTACATGAACACGAGGCTAGGTAGGATTTTCAGACTTAATCCCATGCTAGAGGAGAGTTCCTCAAAGGTCAGATCAAGAGCACCACGCTTCACAATCCCTAGGACCTCACAGGAGCCAAGCAACCCTAGAAACAATGAGAATGCCGGCTTTTGTGAGGCCTATTCCTAGGAACCTATCTCTTCAAAGACGCACATAGACTAGGAAGTTGGAGTGCCTAACTCCCCCACAACTACTCAAAGAAGTTTTGTAGATGTTAATTAGAAATAACATCATAGGCGGCTCAATTGAAGAGTGGGAGAAGACTCATCAAAATGTCGAGCAAGGGAGAGACCGTCTGTGCTAGAAAGACCAAGCATGGAGGCATCCACTCCTGATATGGATCCTAACTAGTCTAGCTTGGAAACAAGAAGCATTAACAATCCACTGAGTGGAGTAATTCTTCCTAGAACCATGATTGGAATAGTTGCTGAGATAGTGATTACATATGTAACTTTTGGCTCAGCTAGCTCACATAACACGAACCTTGGAGTGTTCGGAATAGCTTGGAGACCCATTGTTTCTTCTAGCTTCGCTACATCAAACCCTGGTATGAGCAGTGCATGGGGATTTAGGTTCAACATGACCACAAAGGCCATAGGAACCGCTCAAGCCACTAGGGCCAAGGAGTCAATCCTCCAGACTACCCAATACGTGACCATGGGAGCCATGCAGTCTGGAGCAAGGAGCTCTAGGCTAGAACTAACTCTAGGAGGAGCATATGTGCCATAGCAGGAACTAGGCTTGCACAACTATCCTCCACAATACCCAAACTTACCTCACAAAGGACAAGGATAACACCCATCTTATACCATGGCTCCACCAACCTACCCATACCCATACCCATACCCATACCCATACCCATACTGCCCACTGCCTCAACCTCCACCTACACCATTACATCCTACCTAACTATTGAGGATATCTAGAGGATAGTAGCCTAAATAGGGAGGGGGTAGCAATGGGGCTAGTAATAACACCACCACTAGTAGTTGTAGTAAACAGGATTGAACCCTAGAGACCAAACTACTATCAAACCCATGCAAATCATGAAATTAATGTCCAAGATCAATGGGACTAGACACCCCATTATGCACAACCTTTTTCGAGTCAGTGTCTTTGGCCTTACAATGGAAGGAAAGGCAGATCGATGGTTTTAATATCATTGAAGCCAGTATCATTGAAGAGAAGGTTGACTTTGACTCTCTGAAAGACTACATTCACGATGATTAGGTACTCCCGCCAAGGAACCCGATGGAACCTAGTCATCATGTCAAGAAGCAAGAGAAAGAATTAATCAGAGACTACATTAATAGAGTGAGATACCTTTGCTGATGATGCTTGTATAATGACAAGTTCTCTGAACAAATACTTAACTTGGAGATTCTTGGAAGGAATCCTCGATTCAACCTTGCATAATGCCTTTGTACTCGGAAAAGCATAAAAACTTTGAGCCATGCTGTAGAAGTGCCATAGACTTTAATGATAACTTCATATAAACTTCTTCAAGGAATCTCTAAAAGGAACTCCATTTAAGGTGTCCTTTGGCATAGTATCTTCAAAGGTGGGCATTTAAAGGGAAAGATCCATAGGCCGCACTAGCCATAGAAATGACTGAGTAGTGGAAGTCAGGGTAAGAAAAGATAACATAGGTCAACCACATCTATACCCCGAACATGAGTTGGTTTGGTGTTTAATATACCATGCAAACCACACCAGCATGGAGTGCCTCCACCTAAGACTGAGATAAGGAGGAATCTAGTGTGCATACTACATGAGGATGGGAAACCATGACACTATCCATTGCTGCAAAAGTCAGCCTTAGAGGCAATAGCCCGCTAGTTGTAACTCCACCCGCCACCCACCCCAACACCACCTGGCTTTGATGATGACCGCTCCACCACCAAGACCCATGCTTGCCATGCACTTCACCCAGGATAGTTTGTGCCCCAAAGAGGAGTCCTAAGAGTTTCAAAACTACCCCCTACCACCTTTGGTGCTGCCACAACAACCACCCATTCCCCGACGAGTGACCCCCCTATGAACTAATTAACCCCGATGAAAATCCCTAATAAGGGGGAGGAAGAGGGAATAGTAGGGGAAACTAACTACCTAAAACCACTAGAGGCTTAGAGCCCCCAAAGTCAAATCCTAATGCACTACGTTCAAGATGGCGATAATGTCTACCCTATATATATAGCCGCAATGCAAGATAGTGACGAGTGCAAGATGGTGATAGTGTTTATCATGTATATATACCCTGTCTACCCTATCTACCCTATATATATATAGTCGCAATGCAAGATGGAAACAAGTGCAAGATGGCGATAGTGTCTACCCTATATATATACACCCTATCTACCCTATATATATAATCGTAGTGCAATTGAAATAGGAGTCAAAATAAGAGGAGGGACATCAATGCCCTAGGATCCCATATGCCATTATAGTGTTATCACCTCACTGGGTGGCGAAGTGTTCGGTCAAGAAGGCTATGGTGGCAGCCACACTGACCAACCCATAGCCATTAGTACCACTGGGTGGCAAAGTGTCCGATCATCAAGAAGGCTATGGCAGCCACACTGACCAACCCATAGCCTTTAGTACAATTGGGTGGCAAAGTGTTTGATCAAGAAGGCTATGGCAGCCACACTAACCAACCCACAACCTTTAGTACCCTTGCATAGGATGTGGTATTGACATGTACAAGGATTACCCATTAAGAGCATCTAATCCAAGTCCAGCCCAAGAGCACAAACTAATTACGAGCCTTAATTTGTTGAAGTATCAGGGATGGGCTGTTACAAGCAGTTCCTCTCAATGTTATGACTAAAATGCAGAATAGGAGAAGATCCCCACAGCTCACGAAGCTAGACATCCTTCAGATTCTCGTACTCAAAGGGCATGTAAGTTGTCTCGATTCCTACCAAAGCTCACAAAGTTTCAAAACATGCTAGTAGGACCAAAAGATGAAGAACCAAGAAGATAGGTCAAGGGGAAGACCGTGTGGTGACATTTCAAGAGGGATTAGGTGAGGACATAGTTTCTAACATGTCTTCCTCCTCTTCAGAGGATGAATTGAATCCCCAACCCACTAAAGACTTGAAAGAACCCTAGCAATTTACTTAAGAATCTGGCAGAGTATCCCAATCCTATTGAGGAAAAAGAAGGCTTAAAGTAGCCCAGGAACTAGTAAGAGCATGCCAAGCACAAATGGAGGTTGAACCTTCAGTAGTCCCCCACTATTGGAGGAGAACCAATCCATACCATGTCTCAAGAACTTAGAGCAGATTAGGGGATGAAGACAAAATCTTTGAGGCCATGGCCTCCAAACTCTTGGGTGATGTGACTAATGAATACCACACTCAAAGGGGCCTACACGCATTCCTTATACCATTACTAGCCCGGAAAGGTATGTGAGTGATAATGGACAAACACCTAGAGACATAGCAAGGCTCATTGCCTTCCTTTCCTCCCAAGTACAAATTTTTGTTGGCTCCTAACTCCAAGGAATTCCAAGCCTATGCAAGGATTTAATAGATTAGATGGATGGTAAGTTAAAAAGTGGGAATGGAAGAACAACCGATTCAAGACTCTTGGAATGAGTTAGAGGATGATGGACACACTACTAAGGAGAGGTAGTTCTCAACAAGCCTTTCCAAAGGTACTAGTGAACAAGCTAGGCCACTACTTCAAAAGTGAAGAAAATGAATTTTGTCCTCCCTATAAAATACAAGGACAACAAAGTCATCGCCATCTTAGATGGAGGGGCAAGGGTCAGCATCATTACCAAGCAATGCTAGGAAAAGTGGGGGTAACCATCACTTGACACTACTAGCCTAATAGTCAAGTTCATTGATGGGGCCACCACAAAACCCATGGAGCTATTGTGACACCTAAGAATTAAAACTTTTGGCCTAAGTTTCTGCCTCTCGTGTGTGGTGATAAAGTTCTCTCAATGGCCTAATTCCTATGATTACATCATGGGTTGACCCTTCATAAGAGAGAGACCCGAATGGTCCATGATTAGGACATATACCACATCTACATTTGAAAAAGGAATGAAACCCTCGAAAACCTACGAACATGGAAAAATCATCCTATGAGTGGTGGACTTTTGCCGAAGATTCTATAACCACCACAATAACACCTTGCTAAACATGTGCTAAACCTGTCACAAAACATTGGATGAGGAATGTGAGAGCTCAAAGTTTTTTCTGGTTTTAGAGCCGGAGACACTAAAAATTGGATACACATTCTTGCAACTATGGACATCCTCCGAGAATGAGAATAGGCACAAGATATGCCATGGCAAGGAAATCATTTTCTATATATATATTCAGTGCTACAACAATGCAACATGCGGCGTCAGAATTTGAAAGCGATATTCGACAACCAAGTGGCGGTAGCTTGGGGACTCCTATGTAGACTTCTGCCTCCAATGGTAGAAGGAGCTCAAACTTCCTTAGACTCTAGTGGTCTAGTTAATGGCCAAACCTATAGGATCAAATGATTCCTAGAAGGGCAAAAAAAAATCCTTAGCAGAAGTTGAAAAAGAATCTAAGCATGCCCTACAAGAGAGCACCTATGTGCTGATGATCTTAGACAGGTGCCTAAGCATTTCAAAACATACAATGTGGGTGACTGCTTTGTAAACTTTGACAAGGCAAAAAGAACCCCTTAAGGGAAGCCTAGAACATCTTATGATGGACTGGATGAGGTTAAAGAGGGCAACCTAGCAAGATCTTACAAGGATCCCAAACTTGTATACATTGGGAACAACCTATCTCTCCAGAAGAACAAGAAAAAGACCTCATTAACCTCCTCGCAAAATTTGAAGGCTAATTTGCTTGGAAATATACCAACATGAAGGGTGTACCCCCCAGAGGTGGTCAAGCACATAATTCCCATTGCGGAAGGTGCCATCAAGGCATAGGGCCTACCAAAAGAATCCAAATTACTCTAGAATAGTCAAGGACGAGATTGAGAAACTCATCAAAGTTGGATCCATTTATGAGATAGAGCACATGGAATGGCTATCCCCAATAGTCATAGTACCTAAGAAAAATAGGAAGATCCAGGTTTGCACATTAACCTCAAATCTTATGTAAGCAATGATGTGTAAAGGTGACAGCTCTTAGGGATACTTGGCATCATGCCTTGACATCTGGCATGTGTGGTGGCAACATATGCTTACACCTTGTAAAGGGGGGGCTAAAAGGGACCAAATAACATAATACAAATATGATTTTCCATGACTCCTTCCCCTAATTCATGTATATCCCCTTAATATATTTATTAATCCCTTTTATTAAATGCTCTGCTCATGACCTCTCTCTCACTTCCATTTGGGACCTTCAAGGCTCACCCCATGGGTAGAGAAGAGTTATTTTCAAACAAGTCTAACACAATAGATAGAAATAGCATCCTAATGAGCATGTATCAAGACTTGTGACATACCCTAGAGGGTGAGTACACACAGGGCCAAGTTGTACACCACTCCTTGAGCTGACAACAAGGAGCTGAAGGTTGTGGTGGATTGGATGTATCCAGTTGCAACAAGTGGATGTCTTTAATGCTAAACGCACTCATTTTGTGGACTCAAACCACAACCTCATTGTTTCACTTTCCACAATAAGTTATCTCCAAAGAAAAGAGCAAAAAAGACCATCCTCCTCCTGAAGTATGTCCAGGGTTCCCTACCAAAAAAGTATCGAGCTAAAGCCATCTAGACATAGACTATTAATAGTATTTGTATTTGGACACTTGGAAATCTTTATGTTAATGTGGGAACCATCATTGCAAAAAGTCTAGAAGCTCCTTTATCCAAAAGCCTCATCACTTCAATAACATCATGAGAAAAAGCTATCAAGTCATACTCAATTTATTACATTGATCAACAATGTAAAGTACACACTTATTTTGTGGACTCAAACCACAACCTTATTGTTTCACTTTCCACAATAAGTGTCATCCCCAAAGAAAAAAGCAAGAAAGACCTTCCTCCTCCTAAAGTATGTCTACCGGAAAAAGGTATCAAGCTAAAGCCTTCTAGACGTCTTTGTATTTGGACACTTGGAAAGAAAAGATCAAGAAAGACCTTCCTCCTCCTAAAGTATATCTAGGGTTTCTACCAAAAAAAGGTATGAAGCTAAAGCCATGTAGACATAGACATAGTCTTTGTATTTGGATACTTGGAAATCTTTATGCTAATGTGAGAACTGTCATTGTAAAAAGTCTAGGACACAAGGACCTTCTTCATCCAAAAGCCTCATCACGTCAAAATGACACCACGAGTAAAAGCTATCAAGGTAGACTCAACCAATTACATCAATCACAACAATTCGATTTCTTCCATCATCTCATGTGACTAAGGGGTCAACCGCCCTTACCCAATCACCAAGTTATCACATTTTTCATAATGGTATCTACACCCTGGCTAGTGTAATAGGAATAGACCTTGATGTCTTCTAGCATCTCATGTAATTGAGTAAGAGGTCAACCCCCCTTACCCAATCACCAAGTTATAACATTTTTCATAATGGTATCCACACCCTAGCTAGTATAATAGGAATAGACCTTGATTTCTTCCATCATCTCATGTGATTGAGTAAGAGGTCAACCCCCCTTACCCAATCACCAAGTTATAACATTTTTCATAATGGTATTACACCCTAGCTAGTATAATAGGAATAGACCTTGATTTCTTCATCAAATTTATGAAACTAACCCAAAATAAAGCCTTCTATAACTCTAAGCCAACATGTGGGTTATCAATGAATTGCCTCAATGCATAATAATTAGACATAAGAACCTATTTCCAAACAAGGCTAAACATAAGCATCTACTTGCTTGCACAATGGAATAAAAAAACATCCTAGGATTTCACAAGGATCTTACTCAAGAATCTCTGCTATAACAGGTTTTGCATCATTAATGAATGCTCCAACGATTATCTTTATTCATGGAGGAATCCACAAATCTCAAAGGGTACAACTCAACTTGCCACTTAGATTCTATTTCCATCTGTCTCATCAGTGATCATGAATCATCTAGAGCTTGAGCCATAAGTTCTTCATCTGTGCACAGTGCCTTATACACCTTAGCAAAATGGTGTGGTCGAGAGGAAGAACACATGGAGATGGCACGCTGGCATAAAGGCCAAGACTTGCCTCATGTTTTTTAGTTAGAGCCAATTATGTGTGCCACTTGCTAACCAGATCCTCCACCAATGCCTTGTAGACAATAATCCCTTATAAAGTCTGGAATGGTATTTGCATGTTTTTAGTTATCTTACTTATACTCTTATGCTACCTAAGCAAAACAACGCAATAAGCTAGATGATAAGGCAGTAAAATGTATTTTTGTGGGATACAGCTCAAAAAGCAAAGGGTATAGACTCTACGATCCGGTCCACAAAGTGAATTTTGGTGAGGAGAGATGTTGTCTTTGTTGAGAACTTAGTTCAGCCATGCTTTTATGTAAAAAAAACATCGAAATGTCTGCTCACAAGGCATCTTCAATACACTCCCACCTTTGTACAATGTTGGGCAGCCATATGTGGAGCAAATGAATGCTCGAAAAGGTGCTGCAAATCAGCCCATACTAGCTGAAAACCAACTCAAATTTGAGCATAGATCAGCCTATTGATGAGGCAATTATGGATGATGCAGTTGATGAGGAAAGGGCAGCCATATAGGCATCACCAAGAGTATGCCAAAATGGTTCGAGGAAGCACAAGAAAATGATCATTGGATATAGGCCATGCAAGATGATTACGACTCAATCCTCAAAAATGATACTTGATATTTAGCAAATTTGTGTTATGGTAAAAAGGTCATTGTTGGTAATGAAGTGAGTTTATAAGCTAAAGCGTAAAGCTGGTGGTAGTGGCTACAAGGCAAGACTTATTTTGTAAAGGTTTTTTCTCAAGAGAAGAGTATAGAGTAATATGAGACCTTTGAACCCACGTCTTGTATGATTGTATTATTGTATTGGGTGCATCATGGTTGGAATGTACATAAGTTAGATATCAAGACTACCTTCTCAAATGGTGACTTGCATGAGGGGGTTTATGTATCTCACGCTTCACCCTCACAGTTTTGTTGGGAAAGGATAGGAATCTAAAGTATGCAAGTTAAGAAAAGCTTTATATGGCCTTAAGTAGGCTCTCAAAGCATGGTATAAGAAGATAAATGCATACTTGGTTGCAAATGGTTTTTGCAACAGTTGAACTGAGAGTATCCTCTATCTAAAGAAGAGTAAAGATTGGTTTTTGGTCATCCTTTTATACATTGATGATGTATTGCTCACAAGCCCTAAGAGGAGAAGATTTCAGCCTTCAAGGATAAATTACATGTGTCATTTGAGATGACAGATTTGAGCTCGTTGCATTATTATTTAGCCATACAGTTTATATAGTGTGATGATAGTATTGTGATGTTACAGTCAAAGTACATAATACAGAGGAGGTTGCTTACACAGTTTTGTCTTGAAGATAGTAAGCTTGTTGCTACATGAGCAGAGACGGGTGCTAGGCTTAGTCTCCAGGGCATAGGTGAACCATTTGATGCATCACTTTATTAGCAGGTTGTTGTGTGCCTCATCTATCTATTTAATACGATGCCAAACATTCAATTTGGGGTCTTCCACTTGAGCACACTTATGCACAGTCCTGGAAGTAAGCATTGGCAATCTACCAAGCGAGCATTCAGATACTTATAGAGCACTCAATCCCTTGGCTTATTCTATGCTAAGGGGGGTAATATTTTGCATCTATGTGTGTGTTGCTACATTGATCTCGAGTCCAACAAACACTACATGGTCTGTCAAATAAGAAAGCTAAAAGAAATGCTAGCAATGGAGCATTATTAATAACTACAGGCAATGAGCATAAAGGAAATATCCACAAAAATTAGTGCATCAATCAATAATACAACACCACGTGAGGAATAATAGTATCTAATTTTATTCTTATGGTTGTGTTCTTATTCCTTTTGAACAGCCCCCCACCACAGCACACCACCACTGAACACTTACTTTTCTAACTTTTCACCCATATTTTACTAACATTAAGATTGCATAATGGTTTTTCCTCTACTAAACCTCGATAATTGATTATTGAGTGCTTAAAAAATTAAAATCTACAATACTTACAAGCCTTAGAAAAGTATAAAAACGCACAAACATAAAATACAAAAATAAAATAAAAGAAAAGAAATAAGAAAGAGCAGGAAAAAAATTCTCATATAAAACAAGTACTAACAAGAAGGTGTAATGCAATCACTGTTTAAGATTAACCCATGAGTAATCTCTTATTACTAACAAGAAGGTGTAATGCAATCACTGTGTAAGATTAACCCATGAGTAATCGCTTATTAGAATTCTAGTAACCCCCAATCACACTATCTTCTTTTTTGCATGATCAACGTCCCTAGCCCCACCACTTATGGAGGGACAACAAACCAAGGAAGAAACATCTACAAGTGTAGTCTTTCCAGTCAAGAGCATGACAACTCCACCTCCCACACGGGAGCACATGTTCTACACAGTCGAAAGGACTAGGGAAGGGGGCTATGTTAACTGATTTGGTTAGCCTATAATGGCTAAGAATATATTCACAATATTTGGCTTAAGTATGTCAAAGATGTATTTTTCATACTGGCATTATATCTTTAACATGTTGTATGAATGTAGAGGATGCTCACACATCTTGCATGTCAAGCTTGTATGAAAAAACAAACAAATAAGACCAAATTTATATAAAAATCTTATAATGAGAAAATGGGCACCCTTGGGTCACTTACTCCTCCCGAGTGGCATAGTAAGAAAAAACTTATAAAGTACATGAGCGAATTTCTTCATTTTGTTAACAATCTTCCCCATTCATGCACCAAAGTTGATCACTCTCTCTCTCTCTCTCTCTCTCTCTCTCTCTCTCTCTCTCTCTCAACCATCCTTGCATTTGAAGATAAGACTAAAACTTTTAACCTTCTCCCTTCCAACCTATTTGAGATGCTACAGTCAACTTATGACACTAAGTTGAAATCCACATAGAAAGAGTTAGAGAGTTATATATGTATATATATGTATATATATGTATATATCTAACTCTCGTATTTATCAAAGAGAGATCCGTCCATCACCTTCACTCCAAGTAGCCACCTCCTTCCAAGATTGCAAAGCTCTTCCAATGCTTCTTCATGTATTGATCTTGCTCAATGATGGTGCTAGTATACATGGCCAAGAAAGGTTGGACCTACTCATGGAAAAAGGCATAGTTTTTTCATGACCTCATTATAGTTGTAGATGGACATGGAGAAGCCAAAGTGAATAGATTCAGATTCAACATTCATTATCATCCTCTTCTAATCAAAAGTTGAAAGAGGAATTGACCCGATTCACAAAAATGCAATAAGATTGTACAATTCACGAAAACTAATGCTATTTTCATCAATCATCCAGTCTCTGTCACCCTCCAGACGTTCTATTGTAATCACCATATGTAAGCTGGGTTTAATGTGACCCAAGTGAACTGACATCTAGTTTTGGCTTATCAATTAGACCCAAAGAGAACTTGATCATGTTTATTTTAACCAGCTTGTTGGTGGTGCATGACAACCAACCAACCCAAGATGTAGAAGCCTCAAGTACATCAACAGAGGTACTGTTGGCATTACTACATATACTATACCCTCATCATTGATTCAAAAAAATCCCATTTAGTGTGAGCATAAATTAACACAAGGTGCAAATTGGAAACAAGCAATGGGTGAGGAGATGCAAGCTTTGTATATAAGAACAAGGCATAAGAATAGCTATAACATACAAGGAGATCTACAAGCTGAAGTAGAACGATGGTAGTTCAATTAGAAGAAACAAGGCAAGGTTACTCATATAACATAAATATATGTTATAGAATCAAAATCATTTTGCCTTTGGCAAATCAAGGGTTTAAATGTGCCATTGTGATGTTTGAAATGCTTTCTTTGATCATCACTATGACGAAGAAATCTACATGCAACAACCAAAGAGAGAAAAAGATAAAAAGCCAAGTAAATTATGTTTCAAAGTTAAAGAGACATGTATCTATGGTTTAAAGAAGCACCTTAATCTTGGAATAATAAAACATGAAAACTCAAGGCTCAAGTGGGTTCGAAGGTTTACAAACCAATCACTCTTTATACATGTAAGAAAATCTTTTTGGTGTGGTTGATTTGATCATGCCTAGCAACTCTTATTACATACACAAAGTTATCAAGGAGTAGGTTTACAAACCAATCACTCTTTATACATGTAAGAAAATCTTTTTGGTGTGGTTGACTTGATCATGCCTAGCAACTCTTATTACATACACAAGTTATCAAGGAGTATTTATAAGAGGGATCTTTCACCTTTAATACTTTATTTAGCTCATCACTTTATTCCACTAGGCCTCCTTTACCTCCCTTGCTCGCTATCGTGCTTGTTGCCTGGAAAGATTGTCCTCATCTTTGGTTTTTAATAGATTAAACCTTTTATTTGATGGTACCACCCATGATAATCACCTAAGAATTTTGTTTAACACCGAATTTTGTTTTTATTTTGAAATATCCAACACCTCTATAATATCTATGCAGCCCATTGCTTTCTTTTTGTGATGGATCAACAGCCAATTATTACCTGCTGTGACTCTGGAATAAGTTTAATCCAAAGAAAAACTCCTCAATGTTTCCATTTGTGTTTAATGCGAGACAACTGAATTTCAGGGGAACTCATTTGGACACTCTGTATGTGAAAGAAAACCGCATACAAACTAGATGCAATGTAAGAACACCAAAAACATTTTGGAAAGTCACCCAATTTGGTTGTTATTTTCCCACAAGTCAAAGAATGCTTGCATGCCACAGTAAAATTAGGGCACTTAAATTACTAGAGTTCATTCCGGTTGTGGCAAGAAATATGATTCAATTTCATTTATGTATCCACCTTAACTAAATTGCTTGATGCTAACAATTCCTGTTTACTAGAGTGAAACTTTGGCCTGCATCTTGGTGTTGTATGAAATTGCACCAATATTGATTTCCTCTCACTTACAGTTTATTGCACCAAGATTGATTTCAGGAAATCAATTATAGTTTCATACAATTTGTGACTTAAGAAATATCATACAATTTGATTTTTGATTCTCATCTTCATCAGAGTTGTGTAGTGGGTTGAGTGTGGTTAAGGAGGTTGAGTGTCGTTAAGGGGGTCGAAGTCCCAACACGGAGGTCGTGAGCTCAACCTTGCTTGCTGTAATCAGGAGCGACACGTCTACACGTATCATCACGTTAGATAATGCTCATCAGTTTCAGACCTACCCATTGGACACTCTTACTCGGAAGATGCTCTGGATTCCTTTTCCTTTTGGTGCAAGGATGAAAGATGGAGCTTCTGAAAAGGTATGACAAAGTTATTCTCCCACATAAAGGCTATATCACCTTGTTGATCAACAAGCAGCAGCCCAGGAATCCATTCAGGATTCCGAAACCCGTTGTCTGCAATGCGGCCATACCCATAATATCTGCCAAAATGTCCATGGTGAAGAAAAGATTACGAGCCAAAAGGGCTAGTTTTTAAATTTAAAAAAACCAAAAAATTCTTGGCAAATCTGAATTGTGTGGCTTACAACTTCATGATTGTGAAAGGCCGATCCTCTGAAAACACTTGAAGATTCACTAATGTTTGCAACCTATCATGAACATGTGTGCTTTCGGTCGAGCGCTTGGCTTTGAATGTCACTTGCCCACAAGGAACATTTGGATCACCTACACACACAATGGTTACTAGTATTAGTACAACAGCGATCACTACAGGCACACCACACACTACACCCAGCGCGCACACACACACACGTCGAAAGGGATGAAAGCACACCCAGAACTTTAGTAGCAACTATCTCCTCAGTTGTGTAAGAGACATTGATGATCTCGACCCCATGTGGACCATAAAGCCCAGTCCACAGCCCCACTAGATCCGATTCAAGAATAGTTTCAACAATCAGCCTCTTATACGAAGATCGTGTGAGGCGTCTTCTCGAGGTGATGCCTCGCCCTTCACAGTTGCCATCGAGAACACACTCTGCATCCTGCTTTAGCCTCCTTTCAGATCGATCTCTCTCTCTCTCTCTCTCTCTCTCTCTCTCTCTCTCTCTCTCTCTCTCTTTCACACACACTTTTTTTTTTTTGTGGAATCATAAGTATATTAGATTTACAAGATGACTATCCAAAGTAGATAGTCCCAAAGTACATCAACTGAAGATGTCAATATAAGACAAATATACATCATGTTCTTTTTGGTCAACCTGCATGCAATCGAAGAAAGATTGATGCAGGGAGTACCGAAAAAAAGAAAATGCAGAAAAAACCGCATCACCGAAAACTCCATGGTTGCGAACTTTCCATAGTGTCCATAAAGCCCAGTAGCGCACCCATGAGAAGAAAAGAGTGAACTCTGGTCTGGGCAAATGAAGACCAAATAGCCAGAAAAACTTTCCAAATATCATATTTGGAAATCTAGCCCGCAGAAGCTGGATGAGAGGAAGAAAAAACTGACGAGAAGATGGACAGCTCCAAAAAATATGAATGACTGTCTCCCTGGAAGCAGAGCATCTATGGCAAGTGGATGAGGATATATGTCTGCGTGCCAGAAACTGTCCTGAGGGAATAACAGCCAAAAGAACGCACCACAAAAAGAGCTGTTGTCGAAGAGGAAGCTTCGACTGCCAAAGAGATCGCAATCATCTTTTCCACCACCAAGCTGACCGATGCATATGCCAGAAGAGATTTGCCCGTTCAGAAACCCAAGGCAATGGCAACAAATGTTTATACAGACCAGCAACTGTAATATCAGATAGCCTCAAGGGATGGCATGAAGAATCAAAAGAGGAGATAGTCCAATCTTGCAGGCAATCTCGAATTTCCAACAGTGGAATCGACAAAAAAGGCTGAAGCATCTGAATTATATCACGCCAAAGACGACGATAATGAGGTCCCAAGCCATAATGTGCAGCAGCCTGTGGAAAAGAAAGAGGGGAGCCATCAGGATGGATGACATCTCCCACAGAGGTAACACCCTTTGAGTGGAGAAAATATGAACGCCGGTGTTCTTGCATCGCCAGGGGAACTGAAAATGCTTTGGACCAGTGGATGCTCTCAGCGCGGAGAGAGTTGCCTTGTAAGGAGCCACGACCATTCCATTTTAAATTTGAAAGGACAAGCTTCCAATCAGCAAGTAAGCTAGAAATGAGAGGACAGCCCTTGATTTTGCTAGTAATGTAACCAAGAATAAAATCCCAATGAGTAGGTTGCCAATGGCCAAAAGCCAAAGTCGTCAGATGAAGTAACAAATGACGGATCATCGCTGTCCAAGGCTGAGTGCCTTCCAGAAATTGAAGCATCAGTTTACCTCTGTGGGCAAGAATATGCACCTGTAAATTAAGGATATTCAAGCCTCCATGCATTTTAGGGGTACACAAACGATTTGCCGAAAGCAAACGTACACTCTTTTTCCCCTGCTTTGACCTCCAGAATATCTCCAAGATGGTGGACATAAATAATTTCAGCTCCCCCTGAGAAAACTTGATGAGAGGAAGGTAGAACTGGATATAGGCAACCAAGATGGATTGGAGAATCCGTAAACGAACATGCAATGGCCATGTTGCAAGTTTCCAGTATTCCAACTTTTTCTTGAGCTTTGCCAAGACCCAATCTGTTTGTTGACGGCGAGTGACTGTCCATCCCAAAGGATATCCCAAATGCCGAATCAAATGAGTGGAGTGAACTATTTCCCCTGGCCATAGCAAATTATGCCACTGTTTTGAATGCAGAGGCAACAATTTAGATTTCTGAAAATTGATTTGTAGGCCAGCCGCAAGTGCAAACAAAGAAAGAGCCTGCATCAAAGTAGAGAGATCCTAATGTGTATTGCGAGAAAGAAAAAAAGAATCGTCAGCATATGCCTGAGCAACCAACTGACGTCTATTCTGAATGTCCAATCCATGAAGACTGCCAGTATCAACCAAATGATCTATATAAAGAAGCATGGGATGCGTCGCTATAGCATACAAAAGAGCACTTAAAGAGCATCCCTACCTAACTGAACGATGCAAAGTCCATGATTCTGAGAGATCTCCTGACAATATACAAGCCGCCTGGCTATCAGCATAAAGCCAGTAAATGATATTCTGCATTTTTTCTCCAAATCCCAGAGCACGCATGGTTTCTTGAATGAACCCCCATTTAATAGTATCAAAGGCCTTAGCAATATCCACTTGCAATAATAAGACATCCTGCTGCGTGTATTTGGCATATTCAATGCCAATATAAGCATTTGCAATGTTATCTGTAATGTGCCTGCGAGGAATAAATCCATACTGTGCAGAATGGAGTCCATCATTCAAGCAACCCTTAATGCGATCGACAACCATTTTACTGATAATCTTGTATATCACCGGCATAAGGGTAATTGGTCTCCAATCTGCCAAAGACTGACATAAGTGTTTTTTAGGCAGCAGCTTCACTAATCCTTTTTTCCAGGAAGCTGGCATTTGCCTTGTCTCCCAGGCAATGTTTACCATACGCAGCAAAGGTAATTTGAGGGTGTCCCAATATGCAAGAAAAAATTCAACTGTAAGGCCATCCCATCCTGGAGCTTTCCATCGGCCACAAGACCTGATTGCATCAGACAGTTCTTGTTCAGAGAATTTTGTTTCTAGTTGTTGCGCCTGAGTAGCAGAAATATTGGGGGATACATGCTGTAATAACCGATGACGTGCATCATACACTTCCATGGCGTGAGAATCGTCCTCACCAAATTGAGAGGAGAAATGGGCAACACAAGTCGCAGCCAATTGTGCTCGGGTGGAGGTCCACGTGTCATCTGAAATTAAAGTGCGACATATAGATGCAGCTTGTTTTCTGGAATGTAAACTCTTGAAAAATTCTTTGGAAGAGCAGCCTTTGTCCAAAAGCGCCTGTTGTTGTGCCCGTATCTCCCATTTGACAAGCTTTCGATGATCATTTACCTGAATACAGTGTCGAGCTTGACATAAAGAAGTGGCTTCAGCCAAAGTTAGGGAGCGAAGATGACTAAGCTCGATTAACGATTTGCATGTTTGCTTAGCATAAGCAACAGTCTGTCTCCAACCTTTCAGATACTGTTTACCATAATCACGGATGACTGATTGCATGCGAGCAATAAAAGCTGTCCATGCATAATCCAAGTCAATGAAAGATTGAGAAAAGAGTGGCTGACAGGCCTCAAGTATCAGTGCTTTGAATGCATCATGCTCCAAGTAACTATTATTGATGATAAGCAACCTTCGAAGTGGCAATCTGTCATCGGGCATGTCATGCAGATGAACTCTGAGCCATAAGGGTACATGATCTGAATATGTAAATGTATAATCCACCCACAATTTGGTTGTGAGAGTATCATAATGAAACGGATCAAGCTGATACCATCGATCCAAGCGAGCTTTGTAAGTGGATTGTGCATTATATTGGAAGGTATACCCAGGCATCAGAGGCTGAGATTCTTTCCAAAGATCAATCAGATTAAGCGTTGCTACAAAATCTGCCTACGAAGACCTCTCAGTAGCAAGCATATGTGTACGACCGGATGTATTATCACCAGGTTGAGGGGCATTATTGAAATCTCCACATATGAATGCTTTCTGTCTCCAAGGGTACAGTTTCATTTGTTGCCATATCTGTCCTCTAGCCTGAGAGGATTCAGGTGCATATATTGATGCAAATTCAAAGATTTCACCCTGAATAAAGCACTGCATAACCATCCATCTGCCTTGGAGGTCATTAAATGCCATGACTAGCTGCAAATGATGTTTCACAAGAAAAAGCACACCCGAAATGGCATGATGGCTTGCATAAAAAATATCATAACCAGCATAATGGCCTTGCTGTCCAACGTAGTGATGTTGATTGTGTTCCTGAGAAGAGCAACGATATCTGGCTGCAAACGCTTCAAATATGCCCAAACCATCTTCCACTTTTTAGGGTCACACAAACCCTGTACATTGAGAGTCAAAACTGTGATATATGACATCATATTTATAGTGTATGTACAGTATGAACAAAAAAAGTAGCTCAAGCTTGCATTTCCTCCATAGGGTCTGCACCCCGATCAAGAGGAGGAATATCTATGAGACGGGTGGCTAGCAAGCTAGCAGCCTCTTCTTCGAGAAACAGAGTACGACCTGCAGTTACAGTAGCCCGGGTGATGCCAATTCCAGAATTTTCTTCTGGGGTATGCCCACTAGAGAAGGCTCCATTCCAAGTTCTAGAAGGCAAAGGATGCTTGGGGATAATTGTCCTGCGTGGTGGCTGAAAAGTTTCTTGAAGTGTCTTTTCTTTTCCTTTTGGTGAAGAAGTAGAGGGATTAGCCACAGCTACATTCATATTAGAAGAGACTGGCACTTTGCCTTTTTCTTGAGGCATAACAGGAGTCTTTATACTTTTGTTTTTAACCCCTGAAGGACCAGGAGTGTCCTTATTTTGCATTGGGATGGGCAAGGCATCAGGTGGCATCTTATGGAGGACCAGAGGGCATTGAGATGCCATATGTCCAAACTTTTTGCACTCAAAGCATGCGCCTGCAAAAAGACCCCATTTGAGTCTGAAAAATGCACTCGCCATGGAAACGTTATTTATGGTAACAGCATAAGATTCCGGAGTGGGCTGATTTGTGTCCCATAAAATACAGAATCGATTTGAGTTGCCATTTGGTCTAGGAGGGCATACAACCTTTCCTAGAGATGCTGCAATTTTAGGTAACAAGGAGGCCAAACATTGGGGGAAGTCCACCACTTCTACCCAAACAGGACAGCGATGCTTAATCAAAGCCTGATAGTCTCTGGTGGGGGAACAAGGCAATACATGAACCATCTGTTGTCCATAGAAGAGAGGGGAGTGCTCTAAAAGCGTTTGCTTATGGTGCTCGTCCACCATAATGACCTCAAAGAAACCTCTCGCCACATAGTGGACTGCGAACAAAACAACCACCCAATGTCCGTGTTAACCAATTCCCGACATCAGCAGCAACAGGCATCCTGCCCGGAAAAAAGATAATCACAGCATGCTTCGCATATTCTCAAATGGAATCTATGATTTCATCCACATCCACTGCAAGCCCCACCATAGGAACAGGATCTTTCCAATTCTTGCGTGTATCCTGAAATCCTTCATGCATTACCTCATAGATCAGCCTAGCCTCGGGCGTCTCATGCACAGGGTCATCCTGCCCCACAGCCTGCTTTTGTTTTTTATGAGCATAATATTTTGTAGGAGAAGCCATGATGTTCTCTCTCTCTCTCTCTCTCTCTCTCTCTCTCTCTCTCTCTCTCTCTCACACACACACACACACACACTGAGAAGGTGATGTACAGAGAGGAGAAACAAAAGGCAGAAATCGACTGGTTACAATAAGCAGACACAAAGCACAGGAAGCGAAAAAACGGGTCGCAAGGAACAAGATGGAAGATGCAGAGAGCAGGTCGCAAGTCGTAGATGAGGAGGCAATCAGGTCGCACGTTGAAATCAGGGGACACACACGAGAAGGCAAGCAGTACGCAGGTGAGAAGCGAGCAGGTCGCAGGCCAGAAGCGAACAGGTTCTCTCTCACACAAGCGGTACGCAGAGCGAGCAGGTCACACACACACACTACACACCTCTCTTTCACACACACACACACACACACAACCTCCAAGGGACATGAATATCTACACCAGTGCTGACCTCACACCACTACAGGTGGAGCAAAGGAAAGCCAGGATGATACAGGCAATGGAGGCGCAGAAAGCCGGGAAATGAAATCTACTAACTACAGGTGGAGCAAAGGAAAGCCAGGATGATACAGGCGATGGAGGCGCAGAAAGCCGGGAAATGAAATCTACTAAGATGGCCATGTGATTATTACGAAACACCTCCCCAACTAGGGGCGCAGGGTCTATGAGACCACATCAGTATTGAGGATAGCCACCTTGAATTGTAATGGCACATTATAGTCAGACACTGGCATTGGAGAGACATTCATGGGGAGAGAGATCATCTTCTACACAAAGACACCGAGAAAGAATTGCCACAGGTATCTGAATACGAGTGGAAGTCAGTACACAAAGGAGAAACTAGAGCATGTGGAGGAGTGCCACAGTTAGGTGGAATTGCTGCTCTGTTCAGGCCACCTTTGCAAGATTCCTACACAGTGGTCAAGAGAAATGAGGAGGGCCATTACATGCGGATGAGGAGGGCCTGCCAAGGGATAATTAGTGCATATTGCAGCTTGCTATAGCCCACAAGACAGAGACATCCAGATATGCACAGCCCAGTGGGCAATTGGCATACCTGCCCCTTTATGATCTCACGGGAGTACTCTAGGCTAGGGGACATTCTCTTGCTAGGAGATTTTAATGCTTGGACGGAGAGTTATCAGGTGCACCTCCTCTACTTGGAGACTTTCTACAAGAGGTAGAACCTATAGTTATAGGAGGATTGAGTATCATAGGATCTGGGGCAGAGTATCACTTCTGGCAAAAGCCTCCTAGAGACGGAATTAACCCATGGGCTCATCATATGACCAGATAGGCCCTCCTGTCACGTGGACATGGCCAGTCTATGCTTTGGCAGTAAGTTTAAGTTAGATTCAGGTCACTGGCAGGCCCATGCTCTGTGTCCCCAGTCAGTCAGGACATACTACACCATGCAGACAAAGTCGGCAGCATTAAATAAGCTTGTCCTCTGCTGGCCAACAGCAATCGGGTAGGGGCAGGGGCAGCCTAAGATCCTATAAATAGAAAATCCAAGTTCATTCATAGAGCATCTGATCCCCAGCTGGGGGCACTTCAATAGGCAGGTCAGAAATCAGTCCATTTTGGAAGGCCAAAGGTCACAGTCAAAGACATCTTTTTGTATCATACCAATAGACTGAAGACAGTTCATCTCTCTCTCCTCTGTCTAATCGTTGCTTTTGCATTAGTGTTCTTAATCAGTAGGCTTAGGTCTGGATCAAGTTAGTCAAGGCTTCCGCATGTCACACCCACTCCAGAGACCCCCACATGGCGGACGGTCTAGCACAGCTAATTACCTAATCGGATCCTTGGCCTTGGCATCTCATATCCATGACTTCACTCTCCTACCCACCCAACTTGGTGCCAATGACACTTACCTCTTTTTCACTCTCTCTCGCACTTTCCCCACTCTGCCTCCCAGTTAACCACCTCCCACTACACACAGGTTCAATTTCATCACAACATAAATGACATATAACAGGTTAACATCTACCGCCAACTTTGTAAACTTGATCCCTATGTTCCACTCCCTACATTCACTTCTCAGCTAACCATCATCTTGCATGAATCAGCGGGTCTCAAGAACCTAACCCAACGGGTGTCCAATCTTTGGAGAAGCCCGTGGGGCTCCTTGGGAAGGCCTAGAAAAAAAACTGTCACCGGGAAACCGATCGTAAACAGCCAACGGGTCGAAATCTGGTGAGAACCCATGTCCCCATCAAGCCAAGTACGGGTCTGTTGCATACTCTGATGGAGCTTGACCACAGGACTCACTCCGTCAAAACCACCATGTCAAACTCATTCCAGATGTACCAGTTTTCCAAGAACCAGTTATTGGAAATCTGCTGGCATGTACCCAGTGAGAGCAACTTGCAAGAGATTCTAAATCTGGCCTCAACAACGAGCTTGCAGACCAACATGATGGCCTGTACGAAGATAACAAGAGCTGGAGGTCTGCATTTGAATATGGGCATTTCAGGGCGGCCTTGGGCGGGGTAGGTGAAGCGGCTGCTCCAGCAGGCAAGGAACCAGGGGCGACACTCCGATGCCGAATGAAGGCTGAAGCCAAAAAACGTGACAGTCACGGATGACAGGCAGACAGGGAGTAGCACTTCCAGCTTGCAGCATCAGCATGCCACGCATTTGCAGGGCAGCTGAGAACTTATCATCACTGACAACTTAGCCATCCCAGCCACAACCCCGTTGGGGTCTTTCCTAGTGACCTTGACACATCACGATCACCACCTGACTCTCTCAAGAGAGGAGGCCAACAAGAAGGACCTTAAAACCCCTATATAGCGTACCTCTAGGATTGGCTTTCACAGCCTCACTTGATACACCGACCCTTATCTCCTAGTAATAGCTGCAGACCCCTCTTGGTGATTGTGGATCGAGGGAGCCATTCCCAAGCATGATTACAGGTTGACTTGGAGTAATGGAACTTGTAACGAGCCCGGGACAAATTAACTCGGCTTACTATGTTCACATTAACAAATCTTATAGACAGTAGAAAACTTAACATACCATATGAAATGGAAAGAGACATGCACACTAGGGCTAGAAGGGACCATGAAAACAAATCAAACAAAAGTTCCAAACCTTAGCCCAAGGCTAGGGCAAAAAGCATCCAGCACCCAAGCCACTCTGCAAGGGGAGAGTCTAGCTTCACAACGAGCCCATGTGGATCTCAAGCAAGACCCACTCTCCCGTAGACTCCTACATGGATCTTTTACGTCAAGCCCAGTCTCACGTTCAGCAGCAAGGATGCACCCAAGGGAATCAAGTTTCCCTTGTCTTCTACACCAAGAGGAGTAGCTGCAGCAGTACAGGTTCAATCTGTACAGCTTCCACGCGCTCCAAGAACTCAAATGATGAGCAATTCAGCACCAAGAAGGTGGGCAGCCTGTTCCCAGCACAAAGATGCACATAGTAGCTCTCCAAGGATGATTTTAGCCCCAAGGAAAACTAGTCAACCCCGACTCCACGCCATCACCAAGGAGACGAAACTATTCAGCCTAGCCACTTAGCCTAGTCTGTAACTGCCTCCTAGTTTTTCGGGATTATATCACTAATCTTTTTACATGCATGGACATGGGTGTACAACACCGCATGCAACCATGGCATGTCTTGGCCATATGCTTCCCTAGTGATTGCGAGTTGCATCTTAAAGACCCTGGTCATGAAGGAGCATGTGAACATGGCCACATGAGTGAGTGCCAGTTGCATGTTGGAGACCGTGGCCACAAAGGTGCATGTGAAAGCGGCTATGGGCATTTGATGGATCTTGGAGAGCCAAATGCCATAGTTTGTAAGGATATCAAGTACATGTGAATACATGGGGTTTCTTCCAAAATATGTATTAAGATGCATACATTGTGTGCATGGTTTATTTTAATTTGTGTATATTGTTTTCTATGCCTAGACAAACGCTTGGATTGCACCTGTGGGCCAATGTGCTGCACAAACTCTCTTCTCTTCATCTATAGTGTGTGTACTTGTGCAAAAGAAATAGGTATTTGAAAGCCAATGAAGAATTATAACCAAAGATGTTCACATTCATTAATAATGAGTCTAGGCATTCACACTCATTAAAATGAGGCCGGGCACCTTTCATGGAGCTGGTTGCCTTCTTTCACTAAAGCATATGAGCCATCAAAAGAACTCGTGGAGATTAGAGGAGGGACTATCCACTCTCTACTTTCACGGCTGTCCACTCTTTGCTCATGCATGTGCATGCTTATCTACATGCTTGCATGCAACATACAAAGCTACCTACATGCATTGTTACATGCGGAAGCTTTGGGAGTCTTCTTTCAGCCCTAAATACCATCCTAGAACATACTGATGCAAAATGCATAGAGAAGAGAGAGAAGAGAGAGAGAGAGAGAGAGAGAGAGCTGAGTATTCAGTATATTCTATCTATAGTACAAAAAGGTACATACAAATCTTGCAACCATACACTGCCTTCATGAAAAGGCGTGTAACCTAATCTAAAACCTAGTCTAATGATCCAGCCCAATGCTAGACTGAATAGTCTAAACGATGAGCAACTAGTGCCTTTTATAGGCTTCAGGAAGTCCTAGTAGACTGGCCGACTGCTGGTCGGCCAAGTCCTGGACACAAATTCCCCAAATATATTGGGGCCGACAAGTCTCTCCGTCCAATGCTGGCCAACAATCCTCTGGTGTCCTCCACGAGTCCTTACCTGCCCACTCAAGCACCACATGCTCCAAAATCCGATTCTTATCTGGTTCTTTTATCTGTTGCCCTTCAGGACTAGCTCTGAGATCAGCCATGCACATGTCTTGCACATGACATCCCCCCTCTACTAAACTTGATGACGGGACTCCAACTTCTGTTCTTGGATGACTGTCATCATCCCATCGGAGTCACCTTGTCATCCTTCCTCTCTAGCAACCTTTTCACTGAAAACCCGGCCCGGTCCCCAAATCCACTCTTAACTCTGATTAAGATCTATGCATTTGTTCCATCCTGTCCTCTCTCCATTCTTTCCCTATCCCTGAACACTGTCTCTGGTTGTCTTTCCTAAGTATTGAGTCTGGCACTCTCACTCCACCCCTTGGAGGATCAACCTCCTCTGGAACCGTTGCCTGAAAGCCTTTCGTGGTGTGTCCCAAGTGACACCCGACTCATAGGACTGCCATTCCTTTGGGTTTTGTGGAACACCACCAACCAACCTCTTGGGAATTCTTCCATGTCTTGTGTTCCTTGCCTTGGGCCTCATACCTGTGCACCTTCATCTGAGACTGAATCAGTGTTTAGTCTTGCTAAGCCTGATGCTTTGATACCAGCGTTATATGCGGAAGCTCTAGGAGTCTTCTTTCAACCCTAAACACCATCTTGGAACATGCTGATGCAAAACGCATACAGAAGATAAAGAAGAGAGAGAGAGAGTTGAGTGTTCAGTATATTCTATAGTACAAAAAGGTACATACAAATCTTGCAGCCATAGGCTGCCTTCATGAAAAGGTGTGTAACCTAATGTAAAACCTAGTCTAATGACCAAGCCCAATACATGCTGAATAGTCTAAACGATGAGCAACTAGTGCCTTTTATAGGCTTTGGGAAGTCCTAGTGGACTCGTCGACTGCTGGTCAGCCAAGTCTTGGACACAAATTCCTCAAAGATACTGTAGCCGACAAGTGTCTCCTTCCAGCGCTCAGCTGACAGTCCTCTAGTGTCCTCCACAAGTCCTTCCCCTGCCCACTCAAGCACCACATGCTCCAAAATCTAGTTCTTATCTGGTTCTTTTTATCTATTTCCCTTTAGGACTAGCTCAGAGATCAGCCCTGCACATGTCTCGCACATGACGTGCATGCATGCTACATGCAAAGTTATCTACATGCATGCATGCTACATGCAAAGCTACCTACATGCATGCAACATGCAAAGCTACCTTCATGCATGCATGTCACATGCAAGCCTACCTACCTGCATGCATGCTACATGCAAGCCCATGCAACCATGCAAGCAATGCAATCTCATGCAACCTCACCTTTTTGCATGTTCTCATCCACTAGCATGTAAAGCTATCTACCCCACCCAAGTCTATAAAAGGGCACCTACCAGCCAAGAGAAACTCATTCATTCCATCTTTCCTCACGCCTACTGGATGCCTAGAGCTGGGCACCCCACTTCAACCCTCTCTTGGCACTTCTCTCAGCTAGGCGAGGTGTTTTCAGCCCCCTCCTGGCATAGCTACTGCAACTTGTTTTCAACCCCCTCCTGGCATAGCTGCTGCTGTACGATTTGTTTTCAGCCCTTCTCCACAGCCCAAAGCTGCATTAGAGCTGTACGAACAGCAGTTCCAGCCATTTCTCTACACATTTGCTATGCCTCGGAGCTCTCTATTGTTGCCAAACTGCTGCTGAACCTGATTTGTGCCTCTTTTTGGCATTAAACCACAAGAGAAGGGTACTATCGAAGCCCGGAGATGAAGAAAAACAAGTCTTGTACCTGCTGCTGGTGTTTTCTGTGAAGAATCAAGCAGGGAAACTCTTGGGAAGTGCTGGGCACTTGCCTAAGGTGGTAATCAACTATTGGATAGTTGGATCTTGGGATTGCTGGGCAATCTTTGAGCGGTGCTGGGCACCTTGTTGCTTGTGGTAGCTAGGCTACTTGCAAGCTAGCTGATTGATTGATTTGTTTTCATTAAAAGTTTTTGGAAGAAACGGTGGTGCATGGCTGGACCACTACCCGTTCAGCCCATCCTCTCGTCCCTAATGTTGTGTCATCATTGCAGTTTTGTGAAGAGTTTTCATGTGGATGCCATGCTATGTTATATCAGAGATGTGTTTCTTGATTCATGGCTATGTATATGGTACCTTAACCATGCTGATGAAGAATTCAGTCTTTAATTAGTGTAAGCACACTTCCGTCTTGTGACAGTGGTATCAAAGCAAGGCTTCTTTCTCTTTCTCACGATTCTGGAGAGCCCACGGACAGCATTTTGGCATTATTTTGGGTTGTGTTACCTTGCTCTGCTGTGAGAAGGGCAAACCCAAAGCAATTTGAAGCAGTTGGATATTGATGGAACAGTCAAAATGGGCACTCCCCCATCCCAAAGTGGAGCTGAAATTCAGCTACTAAAGGAGGAAGTGGCTGAATTGAAGTCTATCTTGGCCATTGCAAAATTCAGCATGCTCTAGAATCTTTCAAAAAGAGGCTCAACGAGCGAACTCCTCATGCATCTAAGGAAGGTTCTTCTCGGTCTCATGCCCATACCCGTACCCGAAATCATTCTTCCTCATCAAGTCGCAATTCTTCCACTCACAACCATTCTCATTCTCATGCTCACACCCGTACTCAAAATCATTCCCTCACCCACTCACAATTCTTCTACTCATAGAAGCCATTCACATCACCATTCTAAAAGCCATGTTAAAGCCAAAGCCCGTTCTCCTTCTCCCCTTGGAACAGTGTTGCCAGGCGTTTCTGAAACGGCAGGTATGAAACGGGTTTCATACGTTTTGAAACGTTTCATAAAAGGTAAGAAACGGGTACAAAAAGGTTTCATACAAAATAGAAAAAGCATGTATATTTTTAACTTGAAATATACAAAATAAAAAACTGTTGACATAACTTATAAGAGACCACATTGAATTCATTTCAATAAAAACAAAGAACATGTAAGATATGATGATATCACAAATCACGTGGGTGATCACTGAAGACTAAACAGAAATCAAAAGGATCACCACGTGGGTGATGAGTCATGACTCAAAATCCAAGATCAAAATAAATAACATGTCCAAAGTTCAAACTAAATAACATGTCCAAATAAAATGATAATGGCAGCTGCTAGCTACTATCTGCATCCCCATCTGCATCCTCATGCTCATCCTCATCTGCATCTTCTGCCTCTGCAGCCTCACTCTCAAGGTCACTGCCGGTAGCCGAGTCCTCAAATGCATCATCCTCTAGAGGTGCAAGTGCACCACTAGTACTAGCCTCTCGAGAAGATCGTGTAGTGCGAGCCGGAGCCATGATCTCCTCATAGAGCATAGAATAGATGTCTCTCTCCTCTTGAGGAATGTCGGGAATCTCCTTGCACTTCATGATATCAATCTTATCTGGATTCACTTGGCGAGGCTCAATGGGATGACCCTTTTGTTCTAGCAATTGGAGATTGCAATGACAAAAGACAAGCCTCTCCAATTGTGCTAAGGAGAGTCTATTGCATCTTTTGCATCCCTGCCTGTACATGTCCTTTCTTGAACACTGGAAGACTAGTTCTTTTGGCTCGAGGTGCCGAGCTAGAACCACCTGCAACCTCACCACTGGTATCTTCCTCTCTGATACTACAAGTCCTCTTGGAGACACTTTGACGTGCTTCAAGCTCTCCCAGATTGGGGATATCCTCAAGGGGAATACCTAGCTGCATGGCCTTGAGGCTATCATAGATTTCTTGTGGCACATGCTTACATGGCCCAATGCCAAAACCCTTTGTTTGTGACAAATGTGCCTTCAGCCTGGTGACACTACCATGGTGCTTATCAGCACAAAAGTTGCATTTCCACTTTTCGGAGCCCGAGCCACTTTTAGACTCGAAGGTGACATTGTTCCAGAGAGAATCACCTGTTCGAGGCATCCTACAAGGCGGGGATAAATGCAGATTGTTGGCCCTGCAAGTGCGACACAGAACATAAACTAATCTCATTATATGATTCATGATTTTAACTGTCATCTTGGCCAACAATAGAGCAAGGGGAAGAGAAGGTAGATAACCTTAGAAGTTAGGCCTCAATAGAGCAAGGGTGGACCGTGGAAGATATGCCATAAATATTCATGGAAGAGAAAAAAGTGTGCTGCTTTGTGAGTTGTGCAGAGAAAACCAACATAAAGCAAAACATGACATTACCCCTTTGGAAGACCTCCACAAGTCCCAAGGACACCAAGGAGCAGGCGGGCTGACACAGCGATGGCAGGTTGGCACACAAATCGGCGAAAAGTCACAGTCGGCCACCACTGGGAAACGTGAACGAAAGTGCGCCATACGAAACGATTTGTTTTTTAGGTTTTTAAAATATGCATGATGAAAAAAACGTGTTTCGTACAAGACAAAACGTTTCGTACGTTTCGAACCTGTACGAAACGCGTTTCTATGCAACCGTGCCTTGGAAAAACCTCAAAGAAATTGAAGACTTTCAAGGTTGGGGATAAGGATATCAAGTTTGAATCATATAATGGTAAACGGGATATCAATAAAGCTTTATCTTTTATTAGAAAGTTTGAAATTGCATTTGTGAATGAGAGTTTTACAGAAAAATCTGAGCTTCGTCATGTGGGTGTGTATTTAAAAGATACAACTAGCAATTGGTGTCTGGCTAAGGTACTTGAGAGGAGAGATGCTAAGACTTGGGAATATTTCAAATCCCAGTTTTATGAGTGTCACGTGCATCCCGCACTTGGATGTCACGTGCATTCCGAACTTGGATGCCACGTAGACATATCTGAACAAGAAAGTGCAGGACTTGGAGTGCAAACTGGTCCCATGTGAACCCAGGCCAGGACGAGTTAGCGAGGGTTCCACTCTACGCATCCAAGGTCAGGTGTGCATTGTCCTACACATGAAACAGTGCCAATCCGTACTCTGAGTCTCCCTCTGGAATGATGTCAAATGATCTGTGGATCTGGTTTGCGACCAGGTGCCACATGTCTATAGATGCATTTAGGTTGCATATAGAAGAGGGGGCAGCCCTTTTCGCTCCCCCACAAAAGGAGGGAAAACTCCTTGTACTTTGCATGGGGTAGGTCTTTTAGGCCACCCTAAAGAGGGCCAAGTTTGGGCCAGCCTGCTGTCGGCCAGCCCCAGGGTGGCGGCCCGGACACAACAAGGCGGCTAGCCTTAGGGCTTGGCCAGCCTGTCGGCCAGCATTGCAAGCCTGGGCAGCCCAGTCAGCCAACCTCAAAGGCTAGGCCAGACTGTGGGCTAGCCCATGGGCAGCCAGCCAGCCTGGCTGGGCAGCCTGCGCAGGTTGAGACAGCCCCAC
The DNA here is from genome assembly GCF_041138505.1 of Cibotium barometz. Taxonomy (NCBI): domain Eukaryota; kingdom Viridiplantae; phylum Streptophyta; class Polypodiopsida; order Cyatheales; family Cibotiaceae; genus Cibotium; species Cibotium barometz. The sequence continues at coordinate 21,857,333 of NC_141076.1, read as the reverse complement.
ACAGGTGGCTGGACAGCAGCGCAAATCGGCCAGCCATCACACTGTGAAAACGACCAAGCTAAAGGGCAATAAATGCTATTTTACCAAGTCATGGAGGAAATATCTGTTAGGACTAGAAGGGGGTATAAATACCCAAGCCAAGAATTCAGTACATCTCACTGTTCACGAAGGGTTGCTGTGTTCCAAGGGCTAGGACAGCCAAGGGGAGTCCTCCACCCAAGGTGAACATTGCAGGTCAAGATTCAGTCTTTATTTTCTCATTTGCATCATTCTAATAAAGCAAATACACCATTCGTGATGGGGGCCCTACAGAGGGTATTTGGGACCCAATATTGTGTCCTCTTCTTCCTCTCTCTCTCTCTCTCTCTCTCTCTCTCTCTCTCTCTCTCTCTCTCTCTACACACACACACACACACATATATATATTCTGCACATCTTCTACAGTTTTGTGCATTATATTTGTCGTGAATGATTGCTGAATTCTGAGCATTGAAGTTACCGATTCGACCACAAAGCTTCCGCATGTTACACTGGTATCACAGCATTCTTCAAGTGTGAAGATTCAGCCAGAAAAAACAGAAAAAAAAAATTGATCGCTTGTAGTTGTGTGGTTGGTTTCTAGACTCCGGTGGACCACCCCTTTCGGTGTGACTAGAAGGACGGTTTGTTTTCAACCTCCAGAAGTCTCCCACACGTATGGTGCACTTTGTTCCCGAGGTTGTCGTGGCTCGCCATAGCAGGAAAATGCACTTCCTTTCTGGAGCGCAATCTAACCATCCACTAAGCACTCCTTTGAGGGCGGCAAACATAAGTGTACAAGAGATGTTCCAGTAGATGATGCGAGCAATCACAAAACACGGTACCAAATTGGAAGAGCAGAAGGTGCAGATCTTGGCCCTGGAAGAGCGCACCCATTCTGCAATCCCTCTTTTTCCATCTCCCCTCTCTCTCCTTCCGTTTCCTAGATCCCAGATCCTCTACAAAATGGCCCTTTTGAAGGGTTACGACCGCAGCCGAGTTCGACGCTCGAGTTGCAAATGCGAGCACTAGAGATTCGTCGACACATGGAAGACAGTGCGGCAGCATCCCATGCTGCACCACAAGAAGACGCCAAGCGACGCATGGAACATGAAAGATACCTTGTGGCTTTGGACGCAAGAATGACACCAGTGGCTTCCTCCGGTCATTTTCCCGAGAAAATGAACTTTAGTAAGTATAATAGTAAACTCGATCCCACAACTCTCTATTCCCGGTTGCATCAGTTTGAAGCTTATTTTGCCACAATTAGAAAAAGTGATACTAACATAGTAATCTTGGATAGTTGGTACTTGGAAGGTGAGGTCATTTCTTGGTAGACCCAATGGGCTCATGCCCACACCAAATTAGGTATGGCGGCTTATGTTTGGGACGAGTTTGTCCTCAACATTAAGCGGCGGTTTCTACCACCTCATTACCTTGAGCGACTCGAATATGAGTTTAGGGGAGCGCATCAAAACGCACAACCGGTCCTTCAGTTTGCCAATAAAATTTCAAACTTATGTTTGCAGTTGGGCTTATCTGACAAGGACAAGAAAGGGCAGTTCCTTTATGGCCTTGACACACAAATCTAGTGGGAGGTGCATATGTTTAGGCCATCCACCTTCGAGGATGCACTCTCACTTACGCATAGTGCTGAAATGAAGCACAATGGCAGAAAGCCCAAGACTTCCCAGCCTGCCACTCCCAAGGCAACTGCCTCGAGGGAAAAAGGCCAAAACCCGAAGGGGTTTTCCCTGGGGCAAAGCACGGAAGCCTCTAGCTCCAAAAACTCGACCAATGCACCCAAGCTTACTCCAAACCTGAAAGCTCGGGCAAGCAAGACCGGTGGCAAATTGAGTGCTAAGGAGACAGCTCAGTACAAGGAGGGTAGGTGTTTCTTTTGTCATACAAAAGGTCACACTTCTAGGGAGTGCCCTAAGAAGACTACCAATCCATAGACAACCACCCCAACCTCCACGGCTTCCGTGGTGAGCCTAGCTCCCACACAGACCCCAGTAGTTTTCCCTAGTTCTTCGGATCCCAGTGATTCGGTTGATGTAATCGTTAGTCGAGAGCTCAAAGATAAGCAACAGGACACCCATGACCAGGAGTACAAGCGCAACGAATTGCTCAAGACCTTTGGCTACACAGGTGACATGAGTGTCGTTGTCTTGTTTGACAACGACAACATGGAAGATGTGGTCACGGAACAAGCCGCTCGGCGAGCCCGTTTTGTCTTGACTTTGGTGGACAAGAAAGTACAGGGTTTTAGCACATGCATGACGACGAGCATCAAGTTTGAAGCTCAGAGTGCTAAGTTAGTCATTCAAGGCATAGAGTTTATGCGCGATTTTATGGTTGCCCCTCTTGAAGGAGCAGAAATAATTCTGGGAATTCAATGGTTTCACAAGTTCCAACCAGATATCGATTGGAACATGCACACTTTCAAGATTAGCCGAAATGTGTCCAAAGCCCCAGTGACTATTAAGTGTGAGCCAAGAATCCCGAACTTTCCGCTCATTTTGGAGTTCGTGAAAGACAGGTTGGCTAAAGCGCAAGAGCCCTACACTCGACAAGCCAACAAAGACTGAAGGGATGTGAAGTTCTCGGAAGGAGATTGGGTTTATCTTCGGATCACGAAGCAAAGACTGAAACAGGTGGGCAAGCAATGCCCAAAGTTGGAGCTTTTCGGACCTTTTCCCATCCAGAGAAAGATTAACAAGGTTTCAATGAAGTTGAAGCTACCTCCGAGTTTAACTATGCATGATGTGTTCCATGTCAGTTGGCTAAAACCATATGCAGGTCCAATCCCTTCAAAAGTGTGAGACAAAGCAGAACCACATATAGTTAATGAGGCTAAAGTAATGGTTCTAGAACAGATCCTTAAGCCGCACACAAAGACAGTTCCTCACGAAGTTTCACGACCGAGGGACCCACGAAGCAGTATGGCTTGACAAAGAGTTCTTTGAAGACTATCCAGCTTTTTTGACGGACTTTTTGGAGGCTATGTAGCTTCCATCAAGTTAAGCAGAAGGGGATGTCACATGCATCTTGCACTTGGATGCCACGTAAACATATCTGAACAATAAGGTGAGGGACTTGGAGTGGAAACTGGTCCCATGTGAGCCCAGTCCGGGACGAGTCAGCCAAGATTCCACTCTACGCATCCAAGGTATTGTCCTGCACAAGAAGCAGTGCCAGTCTGTACCATGAGTCTCCCTCTGGAAAGATGTCAAATGATCTATGTATCTGATTTGTGACCGGGTACCGGACGTCTGTAGATGCATTTAGGTTGAATATAGAAGAGGAGGCAGCCCTTTTGGCTCCCCCAGAAAAGGAGGGAAAACTCCTTGTACTCTGCATGGGGTAGGTCTTTTAGGCCACCCTAAAGAGGGCAAAGAGGCCCAAGTTTGGGCCAGCATGCTGTCCGCCAGCCCCAGGTTGGCCTAGACAGCAAGGCAGCCAGCCTGTCGGCAAGCATTGCAGTCCTGGGCAGCCCAGTCGAACAACCTCAACGCTAGACCAAACTGTGGGCTAACCCATGGGCAGCCAACCAGCCTGCGCAAGCTAAGACAGCCCCACGCAAGTGGCTGGACAGCAGCACAAACAGGCCAGCCATCACAGTGTAAAAACGACCAACCTAAATGCTATTTTACCAAGTCATGGAGGAAAAATCTGCTGGCCGACCAAGACCAGAAGGGGGTATAAATACCCAAGCCAAGAATTCAGTAGAATTCTGGGCTGTTTTGCTTAAGGTAAGTCCTTTTATGAAGATCTCTAATGAAGAAAAGATGTGGAAGTTTTAGTCCAGTTTACAACCCATTGTTAGGATGAGCCTTAAACTCTATCCTAATAGTACTTTGCGGCATATGATGGAGTCAGCTATGATAGCTGAAAATTTTCATACTAAGGGCACCCCTAGAAAGCAAGAGTGGACAGCCAGCTAAAGGAGGAGAGAAAGAACCAAAGAAGCAAGTGTTTGACAAGAGCAGTCCAAGGCTGGACAGCCAACTAAAGGAGGAGAGAAAGAACCAAAGAAGCTGTGGGGTAAGAATAATGAGTCAAAAACAACTTAAAGAAGCCAATGAGGTAATAGCTCAAGTGGTGAAGGTGTTTGCCTAGGACAAAGAGGTCCTAGGTTCAAAACCCCCTTGGTGCTTCCTCAGCGGCATTGCCTACGGGTGGATAAATAAGCGCCTACGCGCGGCTGTCTACGGACTGTGAAATTTGGTAACTATGGGAGGATCTTGGGCCAAAGGCTAGTTGAAAAAAAAAATCCAACTTAAAGAATATTGGGAGCAAGGTAAATGCTTCCATTGTGGCAGCAAAGATTGTGTGAAAATGGTATTTACCCAGCCCAAAAAGGGGTTTTTATTTTGGTATTTTTTGTTTTGCTGCTGGCCAACAGTTTTCTCTGGGCCGACCAACAGCTCAACCACGTATATAAGCAATCGTTTCATAATTCAACATACACACAACACATAAACAACATAAATCAATCGCTGCTGCCGGTGCTACCTCTGCAGCAGCCTGGATGATCATCGTTCCTCTGCAGCTGTGCTGCCGTCGGCTCCAGCATTCTGCAAGCAGTAGCGTTTCTGCCCACACATCAGTCTGTTGTTGTCGGCTCTGCACACAGCATCAGCAGCCCGGAAACCTCCTACGTTTCATCATCTTCAACTTTTGCGTTTTCTGCTCCTGTGCAGTCCTCTGGCCGCTGCCCAGCCCTGCACCCCTCAGGTACAATAGCACCCTCGTCATCAGAGTCTGCATCCATCAGGTACAATAGCACCCTTGTCACCAGAGCCTACACCACTACGTTTCTGCTGCCCACTACAGACATCTACTACCTCGGAGTGCCACCGCATCCACTGACGTGAGCCTTCGACACCGACCACCTCACGGAGTGCCACCGTTGTCCCCAGCACGAGCCTTCGTCACCAACCGAGCCCCTTCCTTTAACATCGACATCTTCACGGAGTGCCACCACTGTCCTCGACGCGAGCCTTCATCATCGACCATCCTTCAACTCCGACCTCATTGTTGCTTCCTTGCCGGTCTACTACTTAGAGTCATCAAAGGGCCTCTTGTACAGGATTACTTCACCATTATACATACATTCATTCATCCATTTCATGCTGTGTTGATTTGCTCTAATCTCTTGCACATCTGGTCTTTTCGTCTTTTTGCCCTCACATGGTATTAGAGCTATCGTGAGCAAAGGGATTGAAGACCTCGAGAGAACACAACATGGATCGTCTACCCGCGGTTCCGGAGGACCAACCTTTCTCACCAAAAATTGATTCTCCTTACTCAGATCTGGACCACACAGAGGATGGGACTTCTTACTCATTGGAGAGCCCCGTTCGAGGTCTTACATTGGGAGACGGTCAGCCTGTCTACACCTACTCACCCTCTACACCTTGGACATCACGCCCTTCCTCTCGAAACTTATCAAACTTTGCTTCCAGAGGGGGATACATGCCTTCTGCTGCCAATGTGCCAGTGCGGAACCCTGGTATCCTTTGTCTTCATCTCATCTTCTCTCATGGTCCCCTTTTGACATGAGGGGGGGTGTATGAAAATGGTATTTTACCCAGCCCAAAAAGGGGTTTTTATTTTGGTTTTTTTTGTCCTACTGCTAGCCGACAGCCTTCTCTGGGCCGACCAGCAGCCCAACCACGTATATAAGCAATCGTTTCATAATTCAACATTCACACAACACAAACAACATTCTCTGGCAGTCACCCAGCCCTACACCCCTCAGGTACAACAACACCCTCGTCATCAGAGTCTGCATCCATCAAGTACAGCAGCACCCTTGTCACCAGAGCCTGCACCACTACGTTTCTACTGCCCACTACAGACATCTACTACCTCGGAGTGCCACCACATCCACCAACTCGAGCCTCACCTCACAGAGTGCCACCACTCTCTCCAACGTGAGCCTTCATCACCGTCCGAGCCCCTTCCTTTAACATCGACATCTTCACAGAGTACCACCACTGTCCTCCACGGAAGCCTTCGTCACCGACCATGCTTTAGTTCCGACCTCATCGTTGCTTCCTCGCCGGTCTACTACTCAGAGTCACCTCACATCAGAGGACCTCTTGTACAGGATTACTTCACCATTGTACATACACTCATTCATCCATTTCATGTTGTGTTGATTTGCTTTGATCTCTCGCACATCTGGTCTTTTCATCTTTTTGCCCTCACAAAGACCACATGAAGCAAGAATGTCCTCAACTAGTGAAAGAAGAGGCTACTCAAGGAGCCACACCTTCTTTGAATGTGTATGTATGTATTTTGTATGTATGTATGTATTATGGATGTATGTATGTATGTATGTATGTATGTACACATAACCCTGGGGCCTAGCAGGTTTGACAGGCACCATGCCTCTATGGCCAATGGAAATACCTCTATGGCAGCTCCAGGGCCATGCATGAACAGAGGACAGCTTTCTTGCACATCTGGAGGGCAGCTTTCTTGCATGCTTGGATCTCTGAACCCTTCTTGTCAAGGGCTCAGATGGATCCCCTTTCTGTCTTCCTCATGTGTAAAAACTTGAAGGGGGTCATCTCTGTGATGAAAGCTGAAAACTAATTGAGCAGACAGCAGCGAGAACATTTAAGACATATTTTCACCTGCAAGGCTCATTGTAAAAAGGTCCAAGTACTGCATACCTCCTCACCCAACTGGTATTCGCAATCAAGTGCAAAACTGGCATTGAGAAAGCTTTCTACGAGTGTTATCATTGTTCTTCTTTGTGCTTCTGATGGTATTAGGCCTGCATCATCACGCTCTTGACTTCTAGTGACACAATTTTCTACATGGTTGAAAGCATCTTGTATACTTCTCACTTGGTATTGCAATAATGCCATACTTCTATCATTCTTTGTTGCATGAGAAGAAGCCTCTGACTTTTCCTGTCAAAACAGACAAAGGCTCTCAGAGAGAAGTAATGCAGATCGAGATGGAAATGAATTTCTTGACAAAAACATGACCCATGATAATTTCCATCTTACCACGTCATGTAACATTGGAGCTTCAAAGTATTCTGCTAGCTCCAAATAGAGCTCAAACTCGTCTTGAGATGACCAAACTAGAGCCCCCGGAAGACATAATTCAATTGAACCAGTCGGTTTTGAAACTGATGTAAAGATCTTGGCCTTTGTAGACCCATCCCGCAAACCAATCACATCAAACAAGTGCTGCATCTTCAGCTCCTCTGAAAAAGTTCGTCAGCAATCTTTCCACTAACATATATCATAATATATTGGTAAGAAACACAAGAAAACTACCTGTTTGCAGCACCGAGATTCGATACGCAACCACTGACAAATGCCCCTGCCAGTGTCACACAGAATGGATACAAGAATAAATGGACTGGCATTCAAATTTCAAAGAGCTGTATTCTTAATGCAATCACCATCTTAGCCATACAGAATGTGCTTCGAATTGTCTCTCAATGGTCGCATTTTGATTGTGCACATCTCTTCAATCCGCCCATCCCAAGACACAAAAGAAAAGAAAACGAGAGATTGATATGTTTATATACTGAAATTACATACAGAAGGCAACACAGAGGCGCCCATAACTCCCATTGGCATCATCAAGCTCCAAGTGCGCAGGAAGGCTGCTGAACGCTGCTGCAAAGTCTCTGAGTCACCTTGTAGATGCTCCCACCAGCTCCAAGGGGTGTGGAGAAAGTCTGTCAAGATGAAACGAATGGTCTCCGCCAGCGGAGTAATCGTTCCCTCTCTATAGACTTGCTGCAGCATATGCCAAGGTGCTAAGCTGGTACAAGCTCCCGCTACTGTCTTTGGGGATCTATGGAGTCCAAGAGGACATAGAAACCTTTGTGGCAGTGACAGCCATGACCCAGAGGTGCAAGTCTTAGCACCTGGCCCACATTATCCTTCTCGGAAAGAACTCCCGGTCCTAGCTACATGGCCCAATCTATGGAACCCCACAAAGGCAAAAAGGCATGATTGAAGCTTCACAAAAAAAAATCAGCAATTAAGCAGAGGTTTGTGCTATTGATTAGCATAAATCCTTCTTCACGAAACTCTGGATGCAACCACCATAATCAACTACACTAAGAGTGTGCATGGGCCTCAGGGATGAAGTAGAGGTAACCATTCGCAAGGAAGCACTGCATACAAATCTTGCTGCAAGTCCCAAGTCTACAAGGGTCAAAAAGTGGACACACATTACCGATTGAAGGCTAGGATCATCGTGCTTCAATGTTTAACTTGTTGACAATGGCCGTACCTTGGCTTTCAGTGCTCTTAGCGACCAACTGGAAAGAACTCTGAGTCTAAAAAACTCAGAACACCAATAATCTCTCAAGCAAACTGGTACGCTTACTAACCCGGAAATGATGCCTTAATTGCATATGGTTCGGCCCAAGCCAGGCCCTTGGAACAATGTACTAACTTGGATAATCATTTTCCTAATGTCCGTACGCTAATGCATCCTTGGCTCTTGCAACATCTTCCTTACTTATACAAACTATAGAATAAAAAAACACCATTTCTCTGACAGAGCTAATGTTAATACCAAGTCCTGAGCAACTATGCCCATGTACCTGAAGAAAATTTATCTCACAGTGGATTTGATGAGCATTGGTGATCAAAACTAGCGTGTGGGACGAAATGATATATGAAATTGCATAAAGCATGACACTTCAGAGCGGAGAGATAGATGTGTACCCAAGTCACGTAAAGGAGGCCACCTCTGGGTGCCAGCTCTGGAGCAGTCCAATGTCCAACGAGCTTACCGAGGGAGCAGAGGAGCCGAAACAGGGCCAGTCCAGAATCCACGCCGGCGCGCCAACGCTTCAGATCCAGCTGATTTTCCCATGGACGGCAGAAGAGCATCCACAGGCAATCGGAGAGGGCGGATCGCCGGAGCGAAGCGCACGTAGACCCCACGTTGAGGAGGTCCCGGTGATGAAGCCGGGAGAGCACGCACATGACGGCATCGTCCGGCAGGCTAAGAATGTCCAAAGCCATCAACAGACATGCGGAAGCTAACGTAAACCTCCCTACAATAACACGGACGAGTGTGGAGGTTTCTTTTCTTTTATTTATCTTTAATACAGAGATGTACACACACTCGACACGTGTGATGCGACAAAGGATCACAGTATGATAGTGAGTGTGTAGCGTAATTGAGAGAGGGCTAGTGCATAGCATTATCGAAAGTGCACATGATGGCAGCAACTTCTCTTGCATGGGCATGCATGGGGGCAGAGAGCGTTATGGAGCATGTGACACATATGGGAGAGAGCACTATGGAGCATGTGACCCATATGAGAGAGAGAGAGAGCAATAGAGAGAGAGAGAGAGAGGCGTTCGCGGTCACGCGCAAATTTTCAATCTGCTCAGTGTTTGTGTTTGCCCTAATTTCTCTGTGGGTGAGCTTGAAGCGGTTCTACTAGCCGTGTTGAGATTTTAGCCTCCTTTCGGAGCCATTCGTGCAGACAGATTTTCCATCCAGCCAGTGGCAATCGCAGTCGCGCACAGATTTTCAGCCTGCACAGTGTTTGTGTTAGCCCTAATTTCTCTGTGGGTGAGCTTGAAGCAGTTCCATGAGCTGTGCTAGGTTTTATTCCCCTTTCAGAGCCACTCGTGCAGACAAATTTTCCATCTCGACAATGGATCTTCTCCTCTTTGTTTGCAGGGCTGAAACGTAACTCTTCTCCTTCTTCTAGTGGAAGAATTAATTTTCGATGTTGAGCAATTGAAATGAATCAAGGAACCATAGATATGGATTTTGTAGAGGCACATGTCTCAACAGAAGATGCAGAGAAGTTTGAGGGTGGAGGGCCAGAGCCGCAGTCTGAAGATCAGGCTAAAAGGCAGAGATTGATCGGCAGTGAATATGGAGAGAAGGAGGCTGGTCGGATGCTTCAGGATACCTTGCTTGTTGATGCACCTCAAGAAGAGAACCATAAGGTGGCTTTTGACTTTCAAGTTGCACAAGCTAATCAGATTTTGCAGCCATATGTGATGGCAAATCATGTTAGGGCTACCAAGGTTCCAATAGAGGAAGTGGTGGATGCCTGAGTGGAAACATGGCGGGTTGTGGCACAAGTGGAATCCTTTCATAACAAGCTGCAATTTTCTTTTTTACTGGATGAATTCCATTCTTCAACATGATTACAGATAGGTTACATGATTTATTAGATGGTAATTTTGTGGAGAAGATCTTTAACGGTCCCAGAGGATTCTATGAGGTCCTATTCTCATCCAAAGAAGCTCAAAGATTTGGTTATGTAGAAAGTCCCGTTATTTCTAGATGGACACTTGGTACATATTGTACCCTGGCGCTCTATGGCAGAGTATAGAGATATGTTGTGCCAAGCATGCCAACAGGTTGGAGTGTTTTCTTCCTACTTTGATTCATCCAAGGGAATATGGATTTATTAAAGTCAGAATATTTTGCATAATATACTAAATGTACAAATTGGAATTGATTATGCAAGGGCTTTGAGGCAAGAGGTGGTTATGATTCAACTGGATATATTGAAAAGGCTTATAATCACGTTAGTTGGTCTTTTCTTTCACAACTTATGTAGGCTATGGGATTTGGCCCTTGCATGTCTTCTTTGATTTATACTATTAGCCAACATGCAATAGCTAGGCTCATGATTAATGGTGTGGTGATTTAGCCCATTCATTTGACAAGATTGGTCAGGCAAGGATGCCCTCTTAGCCCTCTCTTGTTTGCAATTGTTACACATCCAATCTTATCTTGACTGGATAAGCTAGTGGAGGACGATGAAATTGTAGGGCTTACACTTCCAAGTGGAGAGCAGATGGTCGGCCAGGCATTGGCAAATGATTCGTTCATGTTCCTTAAGGCTCAAAGAGATAATGTTCAGAAGGCTATGGCTGTTTGGGATACTTTTGGTCTTACTTCAAGGTTATGCATTAATATGCAAAAATCTGCTCTAATAAGCTATACCAAGAGCGATTTGCTTGGTTTGGGATGGTATGGGGCAGGTCATACAAAGGGGAGGCATTACACACCACTTAGGTTATCCAATTGAAGTTGATGTTGATTCACAAGCTTTGTTGGCATGGATTTCTACAAGGATAAATGATAAGTTTGTGTATTGGAAATCTCAGGGTTGGCCTATGCATGTTTGGCTCAGGGTGGCACAATCCATTATGATTAGCATGATATCTTTTTTCTTGCCTTTATTGCCATGGACGGGCAAAGCTTTGCATCAGATACAACCACCAATTCGATAAAGACCAATAAATAAGCCAGGGCAGATATGGATTTCTTGGGAACATGCTACTACTCCGAAGAGGAGTGGAGGGGCAGCCCTACTAGATGTCAGATTACATATGGTCGCTAGGAGATGGCCTTTATTGCAATATATGTGTGTATCTCAAGAGCCATGGGTAGTAATGGCTAAGGTTCACAGAAGGAGGTTGCACTTGTGCATGGTAATACCAAGATTGATGGTACATGGTGGGATGTAGTGAATGGTTCCCAACTGGTTGTTTGAGTGGTGGCTTCACCTCTCCTTTCTCATTTGATGATCTCATGGAAGGAGTTGTTGGCGCACACTAAATGGAAGCCTTCAGATTAGCGATTGCAGTTGAATTCTATGCAGGTGAGGTGTTGCCTACTTCACGACTTCTTAAGTGGCCTGACAAACTTGTTGAGCAACCAAAATTCAATAGAATGGCTCGATTGGGACTAGTGAGAATTTTGGATACTTTGTTTTGTCACCATGTAGAGGCCGCTTATTGTCTAAATCTATCAATCTTTTCGAGTTCCACGTGGATATGTACAGTTATGGGAGAAGGTGAGGGCAGCACTTACACCATTTGGTGATATTCCTCAGTTGGAGGATCAGCAACCTTGGTTAGATTGGGCATTTAGAAAGCCTTAGGACATTGTCCACCAGCATACAACAAATCAAGTGTACCATATGATGGTAGAAGATAAGCACTGGATCACTGAGAAGGCTAATAGGGTATGCAACATCAGGAAGAGTAGGGCCTAGTGGAAGGAAGTAATCTTACAGGGCTAGTGGTCTAAGATTCCATATCAAGGGAAGGTGTTCCTATGGCGCATGCCAGTTGGAGACCTACCATTGGGGGACCAGTTTGTGAAAGCGAAGGATTGCTTCTGGTAATTGTGTGTTTTGTACTACGTGCTTGGAAACATGCTTGCATCTTTTCATTTCATGTCTGGTGGTGGCAAAGAAGATGTGGGATTTCATTTCTCACATATGGACTCCATTGACAGATAGGCCCGTAAAGGTTAAAGACTGGATTTTTTGAAAGATTCCAAATGGGCCAGATAACCCAAAACATTCAGTTTTATCTCATTTTTTTAGGTGGACAGGTTTGTGGTGGCAGATCTGGTTAACTAGGAATGCCTTCATTTTTAATGCAAAAGTTGGTATTATAGCTCACATAGGTCGTATAAAAGGGCTACTATTGTGGGCAAGTCTCTTCCTTTGCGGTCAGCTCATTTGGTGGAGAATGACACGGCTATATATTGGATGAGGGTACTCCGAGCTGTTGAGATTTAAGCTCGATGTCAGTGTGAGCCAGCTATGCTATGTGCTGGCATGTTAGGTAGGAAAATGTGTGAGACATAAATGACCACGTGTCCAGCTGGTCATAGTGTGTGGACATTAGCTAGGGTTAGTAGTGTGTGTGTACACAACTCATAGTGTGTCGTGTGTATTATGGATTATGGCATTATGCATTGTGTGAGAAGGGAGATGGCTTCCCTCTATGGTTAGGGTTTGCAATATACATTAGGGTTTTCTCTTGTGTGTGTGTCTCCTTCCCCTCTACCGTTCTTTCAACATGGTATCAGAGCCTTGTGCTGTTTATTAGGGTTTATGAGTGAGTGAGAGAAGAGGGAGAAGAAGCTGTGAAGAGAAGCTGTGAAGCTTGCCATTGGAGCTGTGAAGCTTGGAGCACACCAACTACTATCAGATCTGAGAGCTTGGCCTACCGGGTAAGGTCTTCTAAACATCCTTGAGCGGATTGCAGGTGATACAGGCAAAAACAAAGCAATTTAGAGCAACTCAAAGCAAAGCAAATTTCTGGTTTTTGGAAGCTTTCCATTAAAGCTTGGAAGCACTGATGTATGGTGGAAATACATGTAAATTTGACAAAACAAACATGTATCTGACAAGGAGAGATGTATTGGCAACTCCTATGCAAGCCCTACTGTGATTTTGGAGCAATTTACATGCATTTGATTGAGTGAAAAACTCTGGTTTTTGAGCTCTCACAAAACAGAGAAAAGGAGGTGAAGATTTGATGCATTTGGAGCAGAATGTGAAGTTGCGGGCTGATTATGGTGATGAGTTGGATGATCCATCTATGTACAGAAAGATGGTTGGTAGTCTCATATACATGACTATCACACGCCCGGATTTGAGTTATGCTGTGGGGCTAGTAAGCCAGTTTATGCAGAGCCCCAGAAAGCCTCATTTGGATGCAATGAGACGCATTATGAGATATGTGAAGACCACTGCACATTATGGTCTACTTTATGAGAGTGGTAAAAGCTTGGATATACATGGCTACACAGATGCTGATTGGGCAGGTAGCTCATATGACAGGAGGTCTACTAGTGGATATGCTTTTACACTTGGAAGTGCTGTGGTGAGTTGGAGAAGCAAGAAGCAACCTACAGTTGCTTTATCTAGTACAGAGGCTGAATACAGAGGTGCAGCCATTGCTACTTGTGAGGCAGTTTGGTTAAAGAATCTCTTGACAGATTTGTGTGAGCCTATTGATGGCAAAGTTGTCATTCATTGTGACAACATGAGTAGTATATAGTTGGCAAAGAATCCAGTATTTCATGCGAGGACCAAACACATAGAGGTCCATTATCACTTTGTCAGAGAGAAGGTGCTGGATGGAACAGTTGATCTACAGTATGTGAAGACTGATGGACATCTTTACAAAGCCCCTTAGCAGGGAGAAGTTTGAGTACTTCCGTACTATGTTGGGAGTACATGGGATGAGCTTGAGGGGGAGTGTTGAGAGTCTTGATATCCCACGCTCATCTACATCTTCATCGGCAGTACATCATGAGCTTGAGAGGGGCTGTTGAGATTCAAGCTCGATGTCAGTGTGAGCCAGCTATGCTATGTGATGGCATGTTAGGTAGGAACATGTGTGAGACATAAATGACCGCGTGTCCAGCTGGTCATAGTGTGTGGACATTAGCTAGGGTTAGTAGTGTGTGTGTACACAACTCATAGTGTGTTGTGTGTATTGTGGATTATGGCATTATGCATTGTGTGAGAAGGGAGATGGCTTCCCTCTATGGTTAGGGTTTGCAATATACATCAGGGTTTGCTCCTGTGTGTGTGTCTCCTCCCCCTCTACCGTTCTTTCAACATGAGCTACACCTGTGGTTCGGAGTAATTAGTGAGAGAAAGCTAGTACATCACATGACGGCCATGCGGCCATTTGTAAAGTGATTTTGGTAATATATCTTCTATTACGAGAGAGAGAGAGAGAGAGAGAGAGAGAGAGAGAGAGAGAGAGGGAGAGAGAGTGGCTACTCCTCCACGAAAGACAGAGGGGGGTGACTACTCTATGAAGCAAAAGTCACAAAAGTTTTTCATCATCAGGAGTGCAATGTTTTGGGTGCTGTGGAAGTGCATTGGTACTGAACAACAGGAGAAGATCCACTCAAAGGAAAGTATGATCCACAGATGTTGAAAAAAAAGAAACAAGGGAATGAAAAGTGGTAGTCATCGACGTGTGGACACATTCAATCTATAAGATGTAGAAATCCTTGTGTATGGATTTGATTTGAAAAAAATTGGTCACTTGTGTCAAAAAACCATTGAGATTTTAAAGCAAAGGTAAAAGATCTCTTTTAGTTCTAAGGAAGAGAATATGATTTGTTCGTGTACTAAAGCTTTTCTTGTATTTTTATTAACATGGAATAGAAAGTTGTTTTTCTTGCATAAAGTTGGTCATTTTTTATAGTTTTGTTGATTTACTGTGATGAAATATGCTCAAAAAAATAAAAAATTTAGTGCTTCAATAAATTTTTCTAGACCAATTTATGCTTTTTTCTCTCATTAAAAAAAAAGCAAGCCATTAACAGGCTTGAGTGCACATTTGCGCAATTTAGTGAATATTTTTCATGACTCGATGTTGTATGTAGGTTCACGAGTCTAGGCTCATATTTATAAGCTCACGTGTCCATGTTCACATCTCTAGGCTCATATCTCTAGGCTTACATCTACAAGTTTGCATGTCTAGGTTGAGGTATCTAGGTTTACATATGCAAGCTCACGTGTCCAAGTTATTAACATATGTAGGTTCATGTCTCTAGACTCACATCTATAGGCTCGTGTCTTTTTTTGTATGAACTTAACTCGCGTGCTTCCCTTATGAAATGAATTGAGCTAGGGCACATAAATATAGAAATTGGGAATATGATAAGGTTGGTGCAATTATTGGGTTAATAAGTGTACTTAATTCCTTAATAATTATAAATGACATATGACAAGGTTGGTATGTAATTATTAGGATAATAAGTTTACTTAATTCCTTGATAATTACAAAGGATAAGAATTTTCCTTAGAATTTGTATAGCTAGTAGTACAAATTGTATGACAAGAAAACCTTCCAAAGGTGTGTCCATATGAGTCTTTATGACAGGACTATTTGGTCCATACTACATTAGGCATACCTACCTCTAGACTCACATGTCTAAGCTCACATGTCCAAGCTCACAAGTCCAAGCTCACATCTATAGGCCCACATGTCTAGACTCGCGTCGTTTTATGTGAGATTGTGAGCTCAGGTTCCCTACCCGAGAGTTGGTTGGTTATGTGGTTTTTGCGATTTATTTAACTTGATGAGGTATGATTAATGATTCTAATCCTAGTTGATAGTTGTGATACAACAAATTAAGTGGTTTAGCATGCTTCTAATTTACCAATTCTTCCAACAATATATGAATAAAATTATGAAATGCATGAGCAAAAATTAATAATCCTACTCTAAATCAACCTAATGGAGCAATGCTCATGTTTTGGGATTCTAATCATAATTTCTAAGCTAATTCTTGGCTCAAAGCAATGAAACCTAAGCCTCTTGGGCTCCAATTTCATGCAAATCACCAAAAAAAAAGGATTTTGCCCTACCAATAGATAAACATAGAATGCCTTAAATAAACTCCAAATTAAAATCAAGCATAACAAACAAATACATCTAATGGCTCTAAAATTGTATGTTTTTAAGAGTGTGACCCCCTAAATTCTAATCAACATCGGGAAATATTATTGGGTGATCCCAATAGCTTGGAATGGACGAATAAACAAAACTACACCCCCTAGACTAGTCCCCAACATCGACGCCATTTATGTTCAAGTCAAGAGCTTACCTTAGCCTTGCTAAAGCATGTTTCATTGGGTCTAGCCTTCGAGTAGTAAATGCAACTTTCCATTGTGGGTGTGCTAACTCATCCGTCGCATCCTCACTCTGTTGTCACACTAGAAATCTCCTTACCACACCAAAGGGATGATGAAGGGAGAGCTCTTTATGCCCCTTGATGGAGGCAATAAGAGATCCATCAACATACTGGTGAGTGTCGATTTTTGAAGTTCTTGGGAGAGCTAGAAGTTCATTAAGGGTTAGGTTGTGTGGGATAAGATGGTCTCTACAAGAGACTAATCTATGGCATCCTTAAGAGTTTTGTGGAGCCACGTGGACATGGGACAGTCTTGGTGGTGGGGAAGGCCAACCAAAGTGGGTGTGGTAGAGGTTAGGATGATGTAGGAATAGCTGATGGATTTGTGGAGGGTGGGGGGAGCTTGCTCATGGGTCACTTGGTGACATTCTTAGTGGGCATCTTTTACTCAGGCTCCAATTACCTCTCCCTAATGTGAGTCATGTGCAAATAAGTCCTATGGCTCAAATATATCACTTGTAGAGCCGATAGGATCTTTCCTCCTGAAGGGATTAGGAAATGAGGATTGGGGCCACTTAAGGTAGCGATTTTCGTTGTTATGGTTATGAAAGAGGCAACATGGGTAGTTGAAGGTTCCTCCATTGTTGGCCTTAGTGAGAAAACTAAGGGTAGTGAACCGCTTGTCCATCCATGACAAAAAGCTTGGACTCTATGTTATTAGCTCATTTAAACTTTGGCCTTCTAGCTAGTGAATCGATGTTATGGTGTGGCACATGGGGGTGTTGTGGTACCATGCTGATCCTTTTGAGCCTAGGGAATGCTTGGGGGTGCCAAGCAAGTGTGTGTGTGTGGCTCTCTCGAGGGTTTGGCACCATGGGTGGCTCCTCCTTATTTTGGATTAATGAGGGTGCAACCACACATGGACTGGGTGAAATATCCACGAGTTCTTCCAACTACTTCGTTGGTTGTGTCGGCACGTGAGTCAAGGGTGTAGCCACACTACTTTGGGATTAGCATTACGAGTATGGCTTTGAGTCTACACATTCACTTAGATTTGACGTTTGAGGGTGTGTTTGTAGAGACCTAGGGCATGGTTTTATTTGAGCTTGAAACCCAAATGTAGGAGTTCCCTTCGTAGAAGCCTTGAGCTTCCAAAAGCTTTGTTGTGATCCATTGAAGTGTTGCATGCTAGTGTGGTATTAGTGGGGGGCACTAGGTTTGTCACTTAGATTTTTTTAACTTGGGGGTTGTGGTGCGGTTGGCTTGCCAACAAGGTTTTTGGGACCCAAACAGAAGTGTTTGGCTCATAAAGCCTTAATCTTCTACAAGGGACCCAAACAAAAGCGTTTCCCTTATAGAAGCCTTGAGCCTAGTATCTTGACTAGAATCCAATGGTGTTGAGAGTTCAATACCTTTACTCATAGTAGGTAGACTTCAAACTAAATGGTGAACTGCTTGGGACTTGGCTTTGGCATCGAGCTTGCCTTGCCTAGCCAAGGTACTCTTGGGTACCCACTCCTTCTTAGTGACCTCCCTGAGGGACTTTTGAGGTTGATGCATGGGGAATGCTCTTCATCCCTATCAGTGAGGTTTTGGATCTCCACTAGGATTGGAGGGGTTGGTTAACGCATCAAGGCAAGAAGAGTGTTGTGTGTTAAGGGTTACCTAAAATGATGGTGTGTGGTTAGATGGCAAGGCTTGAATACTGAAGGGTTCATGATGTCCTCATTCACACCAAGGGTACACAATTATGTGTCCTTGTTCATACCAAGGGTACAGAAACCATTTTGTGGGGGAGCTCAAGCATCTTAGTTCTTTTTCGCCAACTAAATACGCAATCAATGGTAGCCGTAATTTGTCCCTTGATGCATTCCCTTATTGTACCTATTAGGGTCACATAAAACTTACAAGATGCAAGTCTAGAATGAAAAAATCCACTTAAAAACAACTGATGATCTCATAGAATTACTATGGATGGTCCAAGGAGTGGATGGCCTAACAAGGTCCATGTCTCCCAAGACAAGATATTGTGAGACTAGCATCGGTGTCAACCATGTCTAGCCACACAATTAGGTGGTCTTTCTAGGGGAAATCTAGCTCAAGGTGAGCAGGTTCTACTATTATTTCTATCTTAGTTACATCTTTGTGAAGATCGGTTGCATGTACAAAGATTGGTATGCTTAGGGGGAATATGACCTCTTTGGTCCTTTTTTTTATTAATCATTTGCCTCAAGGAACACCCTCCATTTTTTGCTATTAACCTCTCATTTCTCCTCCTTTTTCTTTTGAATTTGATAGAGCATGTCCTGGGTGAGAGGTCTCCACGATAGTGTCTAAGCTTACTACCATTGAAATATCGTCTTAGCCCCATTTGGAGTTTCTATCTTTATGGCACCTTGAGAAGCAATTTTAGTAGCTCGACTGGACCTTGGTTTCTATAATTGAGTTTTTGTATGGTGTTCTTAACATTATACATAAGTACCATGCCTCTTACTCCCCAGTGCATTCCGAAGTCCAAAGGTCATGACATTTGACGCAAATGCTCCCCATTCCATAATGAATGCAATCTTCTCCATGTCCTCAGGTGCCATTCTCCATTAAATCCATCCAGGAAGGAATGCATCTTATGGTCGGCTACAACATCCACCATTGATTCTGTGAAAGGCAATGGAAATGGATATGGTATGGTAGCAGTTAGCTTCATGTAATCTACATAGACTCTTAGCTACCCATTCTTCTTTAGCAGGATCACTATTGGGCTCAACCAAGTTGCTTTCTCAATTGGGTGGATGAATCCCACTACCAACAATTTGTCAATCTCCTCCTTGACTTGCTTGGTGTAGTTGGGATTCATTCATACCTTTGCTGCCTAATTGGAGTTGCATCTTCCTTCACGTTTATCTTGTACTGGTAGAAGCTTGGGTCAATGCCAGGCATGTTTGCATAGCTCTCGGCAAAGACATCTTTATATTGGGTCAGCAGTTCTTGAAGTTCATTTTTCGTTTCTTCCTCCAGCTTTGCGCTGATTTTTACCATCTTCGGTTGCTCCTCTATCCCCAAATTGATCTCCATGAGCTCCTCCTCTTATACTCTGATGATTGTTGCTATTGCTGCCTGTCTTTGTAGTGCATTGCCTCCATCCATTCTTTTAGCCCTTTGGCTAACATGTCTTCTTTTGCATTCTCTAAGGATTCATCTTCATTTGTCCACTCCTTTGACATTCCTTCGGTGTCTGCTATGGCTTTCGTCAAAGTTTCCTCCATAGGTTGCACGTTTAGTACCTCTACTAAGTACTTGGATACAATCTTTTCTATCTAGCTGGAACAAGGATATGATATTTGGATTTTCTCTGAGGATTCTTTCCTCATCATCCTCTTCAATCCCGTCCAGCATGTTTAATCCTTCTACATACAGTGGTCTGACAGAGGGGTTTAGTTTTCTCTTGGGGTTTGTGGAGATTTTTACTTTCTTTTCCCCCTTTCTGATTGTGGTTTAATCCGTGTGAGACAAACATGCTTGATCTTACCTTGCCTTAGCCAAGGTCTTTCTAGTAGCATTGTATATGATCCTCATTCAATATGAATCTGTTCCCCTCGGACTAATCCTAGGGATCGGACTCTACATTGATCTACCATCTTCACAACAAATGGGGCATGGTCATATTTTGTGAGGCCAAGCTCTATTGCAGTGGATTCTAACAATATATTGACTCATGAGCCTCCATCTAGTATTACTCCTTGGATATGCTTCCCTTTTAACATTATTGTTATGTGAGCTACATCAGTATCCATTACTGGTATTTCTATTGTTTCGACTTGCAGTCGGCTTCCGACTCACTCCTAGAGAAATCAGACAAGCAACTATCCTCTTCCTTGGAACCTAGCAGATTGCTCAGTAATTTTCTCCTAGTTGTTGGGTACTAAGGATAGGAGTTAATCAAGAGATATTTCTAGTTTTAAACCTTTCATATCCTCCCATATGTCATATTGTCCTACCTTTTCCTGTGGCCTATTGTTGCTTTGAGGAACTTCTTTTGTTGTTTGCTGCTGTCTCTTTTATGTGGTGCTTGAGGATTTCACCTCATTGTTGCTTCTTGTTGCTAATTTAACTCTTTTTGTGGACTTTTCCATCCCCGTGCCATTCTGTGGATTTTTGAGCACACTTCCTTCTACTGATTGACTGGGCTTGTCTTGCCCCTTCACTTTGTTAGATCCTTGTACCTTACGAGGCTTACCTTCCCATAGCTTCCCTTGTTTTGCCATCATGGCCATCATGTGGGGATTATCCTCTCGCGACACTTTTTTGTCTGACTTCTTGTGCGAGGCTTACCTTCTTGTAGCTATTGTTCTTTTGCCTCCTCTAGGATTTCCTATGTTCCCCTTTGACCCTTTTCAATCTGGAGGGTTTTCTTCCAACTTCTCTTTTGTGCTTCTTGCACTTCCTTTGTCATAGAGTGTCTAACTTGTTTTTTCTTTTTCCATTTCATATTGGTTTCCTTATGAGACTGAATGGTTCATTTAACACAGCTAGCTTCTCTTTCCCCTTTTGGGATTTGGTGAGCTATACATTTTCCAGCTCTTTGATTTCAATCAAATTGATGAATGGTGCTGTAGCATCCACCCATCTTGATTTTTCATGCAGCTCTTATTGGTGCTTCTGAAATAGCTAATAGTCATTCCACTTGTGGCTAGGCTTCTGACAGTAACAACATTGGAACCCTTTTGACTGCCCAGCACCACCTCTTCCTCTACCTTTCCCTTGGCCATAGTAAAGTTTGTAAGGTGCTGGTGCAACAGCCATGGGTGCTGCTGTTGTTGCTACATTGACAGTTATGCCTACCTAGTTCCTAATACTATATCTACAGTTGGATGTTAGGTGTGTGAAGGTTTAGCACACAGGTTGGCTACATCTTTCATTCCTCTTTCAGATGTCCCTCATTCTTACAGATCGGGCATAAGACACCTGCTTGTTGGTAGTTAGATGAGATAGAGGTCTTTCCATATCCCATAGCGAGCTTCTTCACAACCTTCTTGGCTAGGAAGTCCATCTTGTCCTTCTTGCCCTTGCGTTTGCTCTTCTTGTTGTGCCTGGTCTCCTCTCAGCGCGTCTGACTCAGATTCTGACTTGCTTCAAGAGTCACTATATTTGAAGAGTCATACTTCTTGCTTTTCTTTTTGTTGGATCTCTTTTCCAAGCCCATGTTTTGTTTTACTTGTTTAGTTGCTTCCACGAGCTTGTGTCAAACCCTTCATGGTCGATGTTGGTGGCTGCCACCATCGGTGTCAGTTTTTTGTTGAGACCATGCAGGAACCAATTCACAAGAACGACTCCTAATGGACTATCTACTAGAGAGAGCCTTGCATGTAGAGTAAAAAACTTGGCTGCATAGTCTTCCACTAGCAGTGTCTTCTATTTTAGACTTCTTAGTTTGTCTTGTAGTTCAGAGGTAGTTTTGGTAGTCCTAAATCTTCTGAGGAATGCCTCTTTCAATGCATGAAAGGTGTGGAAGTGGTCTAGGTCATATTGGGATATCCATTTAGGTGGTATATCTCTGAATGTGGCCTAGAACTATTCCTAATTTCTTTCATCTGGACCATTGGTGCATGTGATTCACTTTTCACAGCCTCGAATTTCATGATGTGTGTCGGGGTATTCAACCTTCTTCCCCTTGTAGGTGGGGTGCTTGTTGTTTCCTCCTTGGTTAGCCATTTGGTGCTAATTAATTTTGGGAAGATGGGGAGTGCTCGCCAAGCCTAGCAAGGCTCCTCTGTAGTTAATTATACATTGAGTGGGCAATAAGCTACCTTGCTATTACTTCTACAAGAAGTTCCTCTCCCCTTGTGGAGTGTTGCGCTAGAATGTTGTTTGAGTGAGAAAAATGGTGAGAGTGAAGCCAGCAGGATCGCCAACGCGTAGGGGGTCAATCTGATGGGCAAGAGAGTCACTTATTAGTTGAAAGCAAATATGTCAATGCCTAGGCCCAATGGGTTTAGAACTCACAAGCTCACAAACTGAATAGAGAATGCACACATAGAAACACATGAGTTCACTCTCTCACTCTCTCACTTAGACAATACACAATGAATAATGTTTAGACACTTTGTATTACTATGCTCCTTTTACTAGTACAATGCTACTCTGTTGAAAACTCTATATCTGCTACTATTCTCTCTATCACTATATATTATCTCGTACCCCTAATTGCTTCCTACTTTACCATCTTGGAAGGACCCTCTTTCTTATCCCACTGTTGGCCTTTCTATTTACAAGAACATTATGTTACAATAGCATACATATGATTACAATGAGCGTGCATGTGCACTGTCATCTGTGCATTACTCGGCGTATGTTCGCCGGCCAGTCTCTAGCTTCTATTAGACAGTCAACAATCTCGTTGTTAATGAAGATCCAAATGTGGAAGCACATGGTGGTGATTTTTTATAAACCCATGTGAATAGGCCAATTATGGTTGAAAAACACCTTTGGTGTGAACACACACTTAAGAGAGAATAAGCATTTTTAGCCCATACAAAAGATATATATATATATATATATATTTTACTACTCCCTGGCTGAGATTGACGATGTCGACCAAAGTTGTTCTGCTCGCACTGGTCGCCGCTTCTTCTTCCACTGCTCTTCTATGATGGTTCTCATGCTCTTGATGCGATGCTTCTCTTGCTATTGACATATGCTACATGCGGGTTATTAGCTACTACTCTGCCTACTACAACCAACTTCTTCTCTCTGTGCTGCGTTTTCTTTAGCCACCTTTTGGCTTCTCTTTACTTTGCAACCAAACTATTGCTTGTTGCGTGCTGTGGTGAATTCTATCAATTGTTATGCACAAGGGAACCTCTTCTTCCTGTTTGTTATAGCTTCTGAGGTAATAGTTTCTTTCTTAACAAAAAAAATAAAAAATAAAAAAAAATCACTCAAACAGAAGGAGGAATGAAGATATGATTTCCAAACCCTACTCACTCCCTAATTAAGATACTAATAACCTCCTAATGCCTAAGCATGACCATTGCTCTGATACCATGATGAAATTCATGGATCTAGTGCCAAGGCTATAGATTAATAATCTCCATGGCTAGATAATTAACAAGGAGTAAAAACACTAATAAGGGTAAAAATTAATAATCTCCATGGCTAGATAATTAACAAGGAGTAAAAACACTAGTAAGGATGCTAATAAAGAGATAAGTACTTAAAGAAAGTTCTCAAAATCACATAATCTCATTGCATTAGCTTGATCTAAAAACATCATTATATAGCTCTTATGGAGCTCCCAAATCACAAGATATGTGCACCCTAGTGTGCCAACCATGTGTTCATAAGTGCTCACATGTTATGTGCCCCCTTGTGTTTCCCATGTGCTACCTTTTTTATCTTTGACTTCACCTTTTACAAATGACCATACAAATCAACCTTTGATCTAGGACCCTTAGTCTTTTCTTCTTCCCTTTTTAATGTGCATGCTTCTTTTCTTGCTCATGTGACTTGCTCCCTACCTTCCCTGTGCTCCATGGCACCACATTTCTCAACACAAGAACCTAAGCTTAATCTTTTTGAAAATCTTCTTATGCACTAACATGTTCAAGTATGCAAGCAACACTTGATTTTTACTCTATTTACTAGTGTTATCTAGTTGTAAGTAGAGAATAGATGGTAGATCACTAGGCCACTCTCCAATGATCTTTTGAATAATTGTAACTGTCAAGTTTGGATCATTGTGAATGTTAGGAAAATTTATGAAGACTTTAGATGACATGATGCCATTGAAGACTAATGCTCCAACCACGTGAAGTTAGATAAAATTTTCCTCCTTCAATTTTTTAGGTGAACGTATGAAGTGAGACAACATGGTTTTCTTTTGATCCATTTCATTAATGACCAAGCCCAAGTATTTCTCCTTTTTCTCTAAGCATTTTTTTCTATATTTTGTGAATTTCTGATGCTTTGTTGTTCTCTATGAATCTTGAAAGCTTGTAGAATGGGCACTATAATAAATATTTGAAGGTTTAATCAGCTTGAAAACCATGATTCATTATAACACAAGATAAAGCTCCAAATTTAATTATTTAAACTTACCTTTTCTTATGCACTCTTTTATGTATCCCACTTTGCTTTCAAATCTACATAAATTTGACAAATACCCATCCTGCTCTTCTTGGGAATTTTCACATGCCAAAAATATTGTCTCCATATCTTGAGGAATGAGGGAAGTGAAAGAGTACGGTTCACTCTATCCCTCATTGACTCCACACAAAGATTATACACTTCTATTTTGGTAAAATTATCTAGCAAATGAGTGAAACTAGAGCTTGGGAGCACTTCCCCCCATTAAACAATACAAAGTTTTCTAGCCATTGCCTTAGAAAACAAAGTTGTGGTGTTTCATGAGTATTGAAAGCCAAAGGAAAACCCTCAAGTATTGTAGTTGAGATGACACTTTTAACTCTTTGATTGTAGTTGAGATGACACTTTGAACTCTTTGATTGTAAATGCAGAATACTTTAAGAAAACTTGCTCTACACACTGTAAAATCTAAAACTACATAAATTGGAGTAGAAGAGGTGGAGGTTCTCACACAAGGCCTTAAGAAAATATTTTGTTGCCTTCTCTTCATGTTGAAGAAGTTTTGTCGCTCTTGTTGAATTGTTTGAAAACCAAATTTCTCAAACAATTCCTAGCACAACAATATTCCCAACATGTTGTGTGAATGGGTATCCTTCATAATAACCGTTCTTTCCTTGCACCTCACAAATTTCTAGCTCCTCTAGTGCTAAGGGCTCTGCTCATTATGATTACATTGTGTTGTTTGGTTGTGTATGATCTTGATTAGGCACATCAAAAGAAATCCTTCTAGACCTTGGAATTTGGTCAACAGCTTCAAAATCCATACCCAAGGAGGTTGATTGAGAAAATGAAAAAGAAAAAGGTTGTGATTGGCTTGGACTACTTAGGATCTCCATTTTACAAAATTGTTTTAGAAAAAATGGTAAGGTTAGACCTTGTGAAAAGGGAGGTAACCCATTTTTTGAGAAATGTCTTCTTAAATTATTTTAAAGAATTTAAACATTAATTATAAAAAATAATTTAAATAAAATTGAGGGATTTAAAAGGGAGAGGGGTGGTCCATTATCCACACTCACAAGTGGAGTTTGGAGCTCTTGAGCACTCGTTTGCTAGTTTTGTGCTACCATCCATATTTCGGGCAATTTTGTGTAGATTTTCCCTTTTAAGGTTAGCTTCACATTGTTGGAATTAGGGTTGCAGGAAAGCACACAAATCTTGGAGAAGAAGAAGCAAGAATGCACACAACACACAGTGTATTAGATTGTGTCAATGTACAAAAGATAAGTTAGCCCTAGAATGATGGGCGTATATACAAGTCGGGGGAAAAAACCTCCTAAAGAGGGAAAAAGTGCCCCGACGGTCCTAAGTATGTTCACACACATCACTGCCTATATATATGGCAACAAATCTCCCCTGGGAGTGATGGTGTGAACGAGAGCTGGCACTCATGTATAGAGGAGTGCCATGCCCGAAGTAGATCAATCCACAAAGGGGAGCAAGCCCAAGGCTTTGCGGAAAGTTCGAACTTCTCATGAGGAAGCGCGTTTGTGAAAAGATCAGCGAGGTTGTCCTGTGTTGGCACATAGGCCAAGCTTGATCTCTCCTGTTGAGAGTCTCTCCCTGACATAGTGATAATGCACCTCAATGTGCTTTGTGCGAGCATGAAAAACTGGGTTTCTCGCAACTGCCAATGCGCTCTGACTGTCAGTGGGTGAAGATAGAGGTGGCAGACTCTTGTCCAACACACCCAAGTCAGCCCATAAGCTGTCTGAGCCACACACACTCAACCGTAACTGTGAAAGCTGCCCTGTACTCAGCTTCACAACAACTAGAAGTGGCTACAGTAGGTTGCTTCTTGCTCAACCAAGATATGCATGAGCTACCGAGCATGAAACAAAAACCACTTGTGGACACTCTTGTGTCATAGCAACCAGCCCAATCTGAGTCTGAAAAAGCATGCAAATCTGGCGACAACGATCCCCCCTTGGGATAAAACAACCCAAGATGTATGGTGTCACTCAAGTAGTGAAAGATGCATTTAACTGCCTTCCAATGCTGAGACCCTGGGCTATGCATAAACCTGCTCACCTGTGAGACTGCAAACTGAATGTCCGGCCTCATAATGCATACATAAATGAGGCAACCAACAGCTGTCTGATAGAGTGTGACATCAAAGTGATCTCTAGCATCATGAAGACTCAACTTCAAACCTGTCTCCATTGGAGTAGCAATAGGCTTGCAGTCTTCAAGGCCAAATCTCCGCAACAATGTCTCAATATACTTTGTTTGGCACAAAGCAATACCTCCATCACACTGCTTAAATTGTATTCCCAAATAATGATGCAAATGCCCCAAATCTGACATCTCAAAAGAGGCATTCAAATCACCCTTAAAATCAGCAATATGACTCTCATTTAGTCCTGTGAGCAGCATGTCATCGACATAGAGAGCAATGATTAAATGTACATCATCCACATGTTTAACATACAAAGTGCTTTCTGTTGGACTATTCTGAAAACCATGTGCAGTCAAATATGCATTTATCTTTTCATACCAAGCTCGTGGAGCTTGCTTTAAACCATATAAAGCCTTTTTCAACGTGCACACCTTGTTTTCCTGCCCTCTTTAAACAAAACCACGAGGCTGCAATACATACACCTCCTCATACAAATCTCCATTCAAGAACGCAGTCTTTATGTCCAACTGATGTACATTCCAACCATTATAAACTGCCAATGCACAAATGCTACGAATGGTAGTCATACGACAAGTGGGAGCAAAGGTCTCATCAAAATCAATGCCCTTTTCTTGAGCATAACCCTTTGCAACAAGTCTAGCCTTATAGCGATCAACACTGCCATCTGGCTTTCGTTTCAACTTAAAAACCCACATACATCCAATGGCCTTTTTACCAATAGGCAAATCACACAAAGACCATGTACCATTCTTCATTATAGCATCATATTCACTTTGCACAACCAATTTTCTGATTTTTGTGCCTCATCAAATGAAAGAGGTTCTTCCTCTTCACACATACTAGACACAGCCAAAGCATAACAATCTAATGCATAAGAGGCATGCTGAAAACGTGAACGAGTACGACTAGACATAGGTGCATCAATTTTACTATCACGCAAGGTTTGCACCAGCCATTTAGGCATACCTCTAGCCTGCTCATTTTCAGCCCTATCCTCAGAAATTACATCCTGTAAATCTGCATCAGAAATAGGCTGATCTATGATGTCGTTTGAAATCTGCATAGGCTGAATATTTGCCTCATTAGGACTTACATTTGAATTCCCACCTGTAAATAGAGGCAACAATGTATCAAATACATCCCGTGAGCTCACACCTATCTCTTTGGTACATGATAACAAAGGCTGCACAGCATCTTCCATAAAAACAATATCTCGACTAATTAAGATATGCTTTGACTGCGGATGATACAATCTGTAACCCTTGCTCTCAGCACTGTAACCAATAAAAATGCATTTGACAGCCTTATCATCTAATTTTCTACGTTGTTGCACAGGCACTAAAGCATAGGCCAAGCAGCCAAAGACACGCAAGTGACCAATAGAAGGCTTCTTGCCATGCCAGGCTTCATATGGAGTAATAGATTGCAAGGCCTTAGTGGGACACCTGTTGAGTACATATGCAGCACACATGACAGCCTCAAGCCAAAACGCATGTGTCAAAGCTTGGCTCTTGACCATACATCGTGCCATCTCCATAAGTGACGTGTTTTTTCTCTCAGCAACACCATTTTGCTGAGGGGTATACGGCACTGTACATTGGTGTTTTATCCCACCCCACGACTAGCCAGCAATGCATCAAACTCTTTAGACATGTACTTCCCCCCTCGATCAGAACGGAGGTTGCCCATAGTACAATTGGATACATTTTCAACCATAAGCATAAACTGTTTGAAGCACAAAAACACTTCGAACTTTGCCTTCAATGGATATACCCATGCATGCCTTGAGTAATCATCAATGAAAGTCACGAAGTACAATTGTTTACCAAATGACGGAGTTTGCATAGGCCCACATACATCACTATGTACAAGTTGCAATTTGCGAGTGGCCCGCACAGGACCATCCTTTGGAAATGCAGAATGCTGCATTTTGCCCAAAATACAACCTTCACAAACATGTTTCAATGTATGGTGCCTCAAGAGGAGGCAATGAAGCAACCATATCAAATTTCTGCAAACGCAGCAAACTAGCAAAGTTCAGAGGACCAAAACGAGCATGCCATAATTTTGCATCTGAAACTGCCTTTTCATCAGAAACTGCATTTCCTGAATCTTCCACACACTTGTCATAATAATTGAGCCTATACAGCCCACGAAACAAGGTGCCAGATACAATAATCGTATCACCAAAAGTCAAATCATGAACAGTACATTTGTCATCCATAAATTTGACTACAAGTCCAAGTCTAGCAAGCGCAGAGACAGACAATAGATTATTCTTTATCCCTGGCACATACAAAGCATCTAAAAGTGTAAAAGCACTTCCATTTGCAGCAGTAAGCATAATTTTACCAATGCCCTTCACTGGGTAAGAAGCATTATTGGCACATGTGACAGTATTCCCATTAGGGACAGCCTCAAGACAAGTGAACATATCACGATGCGAGGTAATGTGCTTTGTAGCACCACTGTCAAAATACCAAACATTAGAGTCAACAGAAACTGCCAAACATGCATCATATACAGATGGGTTACTGGCAATACATGCTAAATACCCATTTTGTATCTTGCACAACATTTATAGAATCTGCATTTGTAGAAGAATCCGCTATTGTGGCTGCATTTGACTCTTTCTTCTTTGCCTCTTTAGCCTTTAGCTTAGGGCAATTCTTAATGACATGATCAGTTGCCTTACAACAATAGTTGCATCTGATCTTTTTCTTGCCTTTATCAAGAGCCTTCTCAGACTTATTGTTGCTACCTGTGGAAGAACAAGAAGTTGGAGACCTACTAATAGGAGAAGAAACAGTGGAAGGGGCTGTCTTACCACTTCTCCTCCTCTGCTGGGCAGCAATAAATGCCTGATTAACTGCATGCTGCCTAGCCCTGTTTTGCCTGGATGAAAGTATCTTGTTGACTAAAGTATCATACTTGACAATATCAGGTCTCTCCTCAGTGACAAGTCTCCACGTGGAAGCAAAAGTCTGATATAACTCAGGTAAAGCATCAAGAACAGTCTGCACAAGAGAATGATTAGGAATAATCTCACCTGCAGAAATCGACTGTTCCTTGAGATCCTTAATCTCAGCAAGAAAAACATTCATGTCATCATCTTCTTGCATAATCTTTGATTCTAGCTCTTTACGTAGGTAAGAGATTTTTGCCTCGTTTTACGACCTGCATACAAACTAGCTAGAATATCCCAAGCAGGTTTTGTTGTTTTAGCTGAACGAATATGTGGGGTGATGTTACGTTTGACAGAAAGTGCAATCAAGGCATGAGCCTGCGCATCTTTACCATCCCAACGAGCTTGTTCAGCAGTGGGTAAAACAGCAGCAACAGCAGAGCTGCTAGAACCTGCAACATCCTCAACAGATCCTACATCCACAGAACCTGGACGTACATCCATACCCTGCACAATGTTCCACACTCCTTTTGTAACCAAAACATGCTGCATCATGTATGCCCAAAGTGGGTAGTTGCTATCTCCATCTAATTTGTCATCAGCACAGACAACATGCGAAATACATCATTGCTGTTATCAACCATGGCCACTGACTGAAACTGATGCAAAAGCTACCTGTAAAGACTGAACAGAGAACAACTCGTGCTATGTAGCATGGTCCATAATAGAATACGTATGCTTGTTTTGCAAAAAGCTGCATTGTCAAAATTTCTACAAAAAATGACGAAAACACTTGTGCAGAACTTGCAATGCAAAAACAGAGCCCGAAACGACCTCAAATGCGATTTCTGAGAATGCCAAGCCGTATGGGCTTATTAGCAGAGTATAGGGACTTGCAAGTGCTCGTGAAAGCTCACCTCAATCGGAGAACATGAGTCGGAGGGTGCCAGCAGCGTAGCCCTAGGAGCTGATGCCTGCTCTGATATCGTTGGAATTAGGGTTGCAGGAAAGCACACAAAGCTTGGAGAAGAAGAAGCAAGAATGCACACAACACACAATGTATTAGATTGTGTCAATGTACAAAAGATAAGTTAGCCCTAGAATGATGGGCGTATATACAAGCCAGGGGAAAAAACCTCCTAAAGAGGGAAAAAATGCCTCGAATGTCCTAAGTATGTTCACACACATCACCGCCTATATATATGGCAACACACATTTCCTTTTCTCAGCAATTGGCTGCATTGGTACAATTAATTATTTTAAAAATTTTAATGTTTGCTTTAGTTTGTTAAAATTAATCTTTTGTAAGGATTATTAAAGTTGTTATAGGCACAACTAGATTTCAGTTGTAACGCATTTGAAAAACTGACTATTTCTTAAATTAAAATATTTTCATCTCCTCACAAAAAAGTTTCAACTGAAAATAGGAAGAAAATGTACATTTTATAAATTTTGATGTTTTTAAAGTAGAAAATACTTATTAAAATTAGATGGATTTAATATTTTATATATAAATAAATAAAATAGAGCTTTAAAAAAAATAGAGGTGTGAGTTCTTAGTTTGGATTCTAGAATCCATTTGCCAGGTTAGAGACTTAAATTTTTAAAAAGCTTTACAAAAAAGTTTGTTTTTGACGTCATTGAGTGTGTTGGGTAATTTTGGAACTTTAAAATCCAAGATTAGGATTCTGGAATCCAGGATTAGGATTCCAAAATCTAGATATGGGATTCTAGATTCCAAATTTTAGTCTACTAGTTTCCAAATTCTAGTTTTTTCACTCAAATTTTACATCAATGACTCTTATGTTTTGAAGTGTTTGGAGTTTTGGGATTCCAGAATCCCATTTGCGTATTTAAGTAAGTAGGTTGAGAGATAAATAAGATTATAAAATCCCATCGAGAGGTCACTAGGCTTCAAGCAACAAAATTTGTGAGAAGATGTTTGGAGTTTTTGGATTCTGGAATCCTATTTTGGTTTACTAGTGTGTTAGTGTTATGTGATTTGGATTTCAAAATCCAAGTTGTGGGGAGACCCTGGATTCTAGAATCCGAAAAGCACACAAAATCTTGAAAAAGCACCTAAAAAGCTTGAGGAGGAAGAAGAAAAGCAAGGATTTTAGCTTCCTCTTTAGCTTCCTCTTTAGCAAGGATTTTAGCTTCCTCTTTAGGTTTCATTTTTCGTTTCTACGTGCACACACAGTTTTGAGGTTTCTTTTATCCATGAATAGTGGAGTAGATAGACTCCGGACTCTACTCGCGCTCTGTTGCTACCCTCAGGGGGAAGGAGAGGATCACTTTGCCACTCTCCAGAGTGGCCGGTCTGGGATCGGTGAAAAATAACACATGCTCGGAGAGGAGCAAAAGTCCACTACATAAGTGTCGGCATCATTGGTGGACATTTGAAGAATTTCTCATCCTTTGGCAGTCCCATGACTCGAGGAGGGCCACCTATAGACTCTGGTGTGAGGATTGTCATGGAGGCAACGACTGTCATCGCTACAGGCTCCTAGAAGTGATGAATCAATCAACGACGGATAGAGCCCGCCTGGTCGTTCCTCCCAGGGTCAAGGGTTGCTTATGGTCGGTGGGAGTGCTTGGGAGATGTCATAGCTGGTTGGGTGGGGGGCAACGAAGGCTCCAAAGGGTAGGATGGGGAAGAGGCTAAGGGCAAGGGTAGAGGGGGATCAAAGGAGGGTAGCATTGAAAGGGGAAGAGGGGGGGGGGGGGGAGGGGGGTTTTGGTATATATCGAGGAATGAGGTGAGGAGGGAGGATGGGGGGGTGGGGGAGAGGATCCTGTGGAGAGGGAGACGAAGGAATGTGCTCCTGCTTCCAAGAGAACACCTGCTACTGCTATGCAATCATATCCTCCTTTGGGGTGGGGATCCCAAAAATTGGAAAGATTGACACCGATCGACTCTCAAAGATGCTTTTGGCGACAGAATGGAATTTTGCATGGAAACCTCTCCATTCAACTGATTCAGGCACCTTCCCAGGGTCTTTTGATGTTTTTGTTTTTACAAGGAGCTAGAGCTAGTCTCTAGCTACTTATTGATAACTAAAATGCATAGTTTAAGCTAATGGACTGAGACTAATTGAATGATTAAACAAAAGTGCAAATATGATGAAAAACACAAAAATTAAAAATTGCTTGAATGTTGAGGGCAAATAAGGGCAGGCACTTGCTTCTTCACCGCTCTCGGTGAAGACTTGAATGCTCCAATTCTCAACCAACGATCCAACCTTTGCGTAATCTCTGACAAAACACAAAATGAACAATGTTAATCAACCAACCGATGGGTTTGCATCCCAACTGAGAAAAATTAAGCTCTAGCTAATGAATTAAGTAGAGGACCCTAAGCCAAATGCCAATCCCCGTTAACAGCACCAAAGATGTTAATAGTTTAACATGCTACCTCACAAGAATAAGAAAGAAGAAGAAGAGAGTGCATACAAAGGTCAAATCTAGTGATTTGCACTTGGTCAACCCTATTAGGGTTAACTCCTCGATGTGAGGCCACTAGGGGCTCACTCTACACTCTCTTTGTGTCACCCAAAGCAAGATCCAAGCAATCTAGGTAGGAGAAAGAGGGAAGGAGCTATGGAGAGCTCAACCTCTACCTCATGCCAGTCATATGCAAACAAGACAAGGTGGAGAGCAATGAGAAGGGAGTGAAGGAGAGAAGGGAGAGCAACACCATTTCTATTCACATACACCAACAATCCTAAGCATGCCAGCATCACAAGCAAGCAAACTGCCATAAGGTCAAGAGAGAGTGAGACAGAGAAAGCAAAACTCAATTGAGACAAATGGGATTGTCTCTTTTCATATTCCATAAAATGTCTTATATACATGAGCTCACTTTTTACAATGGCCGACTACAAATGGGGGCCCAAAACTAGTCTTCCTACTTTATCTAGCTCTATGTACATCAATTCCTTATGACCGGCGCAATACACAAATCGTAAGCTCGGTCATCCCTTATCTCATTTACAATTGGCGCTTAGCGTGGTTACAAAAAAGATGAATTACAAGGGTAATGTGGTAGCCATGCGAAAGGTCATGTTAACCAGAGTGGTTAACAATCTTTCAGCCGCCTGTTGTGATGACGTCTGTAGCAGTCTCATTGGGCTTCCTTATCTCATTTGTGAGTTCAGCTCTTAAGGCAATTTGCCTTGAAGTGCTTTTAGATTCATGCACCTTCTTCAAGTTGTCCCTAGCTTCTTTGGGAGTTAGTACCTCCCTCAAATGGCTAATATTTCATCCTTCACACTCAGCTTTATCATGGGGACAACAAACATGGCCTTCTTGTCCCATTTTGCTAGAGCTTCAACAGTTAGATTAGTTGGTCTCTCCATAGAAACCATCTCCCAACAGTCTTGGAAGAATAATAGTGAATCCATCTTCAGCTTCCAAGTTGCATAGTTTGTACTATTAAGGTTTTCATGTCCTTTCAAGTGTAGGATGCTCAGGCTAGGTGCCATTGAGTCAGTAGAATAGAACTGATTCTGCCTTCGGATTCTGACAATTGGAGCTAACTCCAAAAGCTTTTTCTGACTATAGTAAATGTGGCCAAATGAGTAAACCTAGCCAAATGAGTAAACCTAGCCAAATGTTAAATGCCAACTCTGGAATGTGGAAAGTTATGTGCCAACAGGTGGTGACTATCAGCACAGCAACAAGTCAATTATGTTAGCCAAAACAGATCCACATCTCTAACAGCAGTAAGTAGGTCAACGGCTTGTCAATAGCAAGTTGATGGCTTGTCAGTTAGCAGGTCAACTCACATGGCTGACAGTTAATGTAGATAACTGATTCCATCATCACAGCCGATTTAGGAAGCTAATTCTGGCACAACTGATTAAGACAACTAGCTCTAATAGTAGCTAGTTTAGATAGCTAGCTCCGATAGTAGCTATTTTCTAGACAGTGGATTCAGTTAACTATTTTAGAAAGCTAACTCCGACAATTGAAAGAGGATGTGGCATCAACAGGTCAAAAGATGACATGGCTTCAACATGTTGAAATTAGCAAATCAGAAGATGACATGGCATTAGCAAGTCAGATGATGACATGGCTTTAGCATATCACAAGATGATGTGGCATCAATAGGTCAAACGATGATGTGGCATCAATAGGTCAAACGATGATGTGGCTTTAGCACGTCGGAAGAGGACGTAAATTTTACAAATCTAAGCCTGGAGATGAAGGTGGTTGATGTTGAATCTACAACCAAGTGTAGAATGCTGAATGCCAGGATGTAGAAGACTGACTGAGTAGTTTGTGCAGCACCAACGTGGAGCAAAACAACCAAATCTAAGGCAACACAGATCTGAGGCAATGTGTGCCTAAAGTTGATGTAGATGCTGGTGTGCTTGATCTCAGAGGCTAGGTGGCGACTAGACTCTACATAATGGAGTAAACGAGGCTCTGATACCATGTCAAAATTAGGAGGATAGGAGGAAATGCGACACAATGACCAGCATAGACAATTGAATGAACTAGTTCAAAATTGAATTAACATGGTTTATATTATTGAACTAGATGAGATACACTGCATCTTCCATCGAGACCCTCCCGCCCCTACTTTGAGATGGGACTTTGTCCGCACATACTCTATCTACTACAGATAGATTTTTTTAAACTAGCTCCGGGGACGGTGGACCTGCAATCGGGAGGGGTGTATGTTAACCACTTTGGTTAACATGACCTTTCACATGGCTACCACATTACCCTTGTAGTCCATCTTTTTTGTAACCGCGCTAAGCGCCAATTGTAAATGAGACAAGGGATGACCGAGCTTATGACTTGTGTAATGCCGGTCAAAGAAATTGATGTACATAGAGCTAGTTTAAGTAGGAAGACTATTTTAGGCCCCCATTTGTAATTGGGTGGCCGACCATTGTAAAAAGTGAGCTCATGTATATAAGACATTTTATGGAATATGAAAAGAGACAATCCCATTTGTCTCAATTGAGTTTTGCTTTCTCTGTCTCACTCTTTCTTGAGCTTCCGGTAGTTTGCTTGCTTGTGATGCTGGCATGCTTATGATTGTTTGGTGTATGTGAATAGGAATGGTGTTGCTCTCCCTTCTCTCCTTCACTCCCTTTTCATTGCTCTCCACCTCATCTTGTTTGCATACGACTGGCATGAGGTAGAGGTTGAGATCTCCATAGCTCCTTCCCTCCTGCTCCTATACCTAGCTTGCTTGGATCTCTCTTTGGGTGACACAAAGAGAGTGTAGAGTGAGCCCCTAGCGGCCTCACATCGAGGAGTTAACCCTAATAGGGTTGGCCAAGTGCAAATCACTAGATTCAACCCTTGCATCTGCATCAGGACTGATAGATGTGGGAGATAAGATGTCTGACAACATGCTTGCTATAATAATCATCCATGGACTGAAGGTAAGTTATAAAGGTCTTGTTCAAGGTCTCATTATTATGAGGGAAAAGCCCTCACTAGACGAAATGGAGCAGATCCTTAGGGACAAGGTTTTAAGGCAAGCAGCTATGAATAACATCCATGGTATTAGCAACACTTCAAAAGTAACAATGACAAAGCCCTCTTCATAATAAGAGGTAGGGGAAGATCAAATAATAAAAGATGACAAGGAAGACATAACATCTACCAGTCCAAAAACAACAACAATGATCAAGAAACTCATGAAGGTACTTATTCTTCTAATAGTCGAGGTGGCTATTCCTCTAGAGGTAGAGGAAGAGGAATAACTTCCCTTAACTCCATTCAATGTTATTACTATAAAAAATATGGACATTTTGAGAAAGATTGTAGGAAAAAGTAAGTTGATCTGAAGGGGAAATCAATCAGCTATGCTAAAGATGGAAACTCTCAAAGCCTCACAATTGCCAACACTTTTTTCTCTATTGAAGAGATCACAAAGGCCAATCATGTAGACCATGGTAGCAAGTAGTAACCATGGTGGATTGATAGTGGGAAAAGCTCCCACATTACTTCTCATGCTAAATACTTTTCTAAATTGGATTCTACTCACGATGGTTTGATTTAGATCACTTCTAATTCTATCACTCATAGGTAAAGGAGAAGTTTTCCTTGAGCTAAATAGAGGGAAAAGGAAGTAGCTTGGAGATGTCCTCTTGGTGCCTTCACTCACCCCACAAGAACTTACTCTTAGTTGGAGCCATGGAGTGGAATTTGAAGGTTAGAAATGCCTAATCAGAGATCCTCAACACAACTACAAGCTTATCAGAAGAGGTCAAAAGCAAGGAAAACTTGTATCATTCCTCCTCAGCCTGAGTAACAAATAAGCTTCTACTTCAATCCCTTATAATCATTCTGTTTCTGAATACAAGAAAATATTATTTTTCCTTGTTTGGCCTAGTGAGATAAAAATTTCTAGAGTGGTAAATCAATATTGGGATATTTTTGGATAAATAAATTCTATAAATATCAAAAAAATATTTCCCTGAAATAGAAAATCAAAACAGATTTTCCAAGGTGCAATTAGAATTAATTAAAAATGATTCAGAAGACCTTAGCCTAAGGGTCAAGATTTTTTGAAAATTTTGGATTAAGGTTCCTATGGACCAATAAGATTAATCCAAGTGTTGGGATAAGATAAATCCAAAGAATAAAAGAAAATACCCAAAAATGAGTAAATGCCCACATAAGATGAAAAGTTGACTAAGTACTAGATTTATTAGTTAAAAATTATGAAGTATTAATAAAAAAAGAGATATTTTGGAGTAATTATTCATTTTTGACACATTGGTAAGGGAAGGGGGCCCTTCAAGGAGGCGCCTATTTCACATGTGTGGATGAGTTTTAGCCTAAAAAATAATAGGATATTTTTATCTCTCCTCTCTCCTGGATCAAACCCAATCAAAAAGGGAGTCAAACCCAATCAAAAAGGGAGTCAAACTGGTCCAAATCTTGTCCAAATTCAGCCAAACTGAAGCTGGAAAATTCTAGAACTCAGTTGGACTCAGTTAGTGGCCTCCCTCACCTATAAATAGACCCTCATTCTTTTGTATTCTCATCTGTGAACTAAACTATGCGGTATTACTCTAAGATAAGCTTATTTTCTATTATCCTCTAAAAATCCTCTACAAATTGAAGAGATTGGAGCTTCTCTCTCTCTTCAATCTTCCTTGGAGTCTTCATCAACATACCAAACCAATTGATTGGTTGGGGGCCTCTACTTTGATTAAAGAATCAAGCAACCTAGGAGATAAAGTGTGGTTTATGGTCTTTTTTTAAAAAAAAATCTCCAAATGTTTCTCTCTTCTCACTCAAGCTTGAGAAGCATTCAATTGAATGGCTTTTTAAAACAATTGAAGTTCTTTAATGAATTGTAGTGATAAAACACATAAATTTTCATTTATGCTTAAATTATAATGTTTTTTTAAAGCATTTCTCTCTCTTCCCCAAAGAATGGTTGTTCCTATGACCTATTCTATATTCAAATGAAGCTTCTCATGAAACAATTCTCTAATCTAAAAGAAATTTCTATGCTTGTCAAATTGAGGCCAAATAAGTGACTTTTTATTAATGCTTTTATGCTATTTAATTCATGGAAAAATTAGGAAACAAGTCCATAATTGGATATTGATCCAATTAATGGTTATTCTATCATATGATATTACTAAACTTTATGTTTTCAAAATTATTGAGAATTATCAGTAATAGGAGTGGAGCTATGGCAAAATTTCTGAAAATTTAACACATAAATCATTTTCATTCATAATATGAAAAGAGGACTTCCTACCATATTCTAGGATTAATCATCCTAGATTAATTGAATGATTCTCATTATAATCATGGAAAAATTAATTTTTATGTTTATGCATAAATAGTTAATTAAAAAAAAAGAGAAATTTTTAGTAATCCATTTTTATGTTAAAAGAGTAATCCCCATGACAATGGAAATCCATGCATTCCAATGAAGTAAGAGAAAATTTGGGATGCTAAAATAATGTATATTTTATTTAAAAATTAAAGAAGAGTTTTAGTTAAATTTATCTTTTTGCATAGATAAGTTTAAATGATGAAAGAGGAATTCCCACTATATTGGAATTCAAATATTTAAATGAGAAAAGTATAATTCTTAGTGTAAAGGAATTAATGGAGATTTTTATTTAAAATTTAAGAGAAAATTTAGTTAAATTTATCTTTTTGCATAGATAAGTTTAAATGATGAAAAAGGAATTCCCACCATATTGGAATTCAAATATTTAAATGAGAAAAGTGGAATTTCTAGCTTAATGGAATTAATGGATATTTTTATGTAATTTTTAAGAAGAACTTTAAATAGATTTAATTTATGGTAAATAAAAGAGGAATTCCCATGATAATTAGATTGCACTCATTAAAATGAGAAAAAGAGGGATTTCAAGTTTATTAAAAAAAAGGTATGATATTTAGTTAAAAAGAAGAATTTTATGATAATTAAGAAAAGATGGATTTGAATTAAATTTTAGTGTCAAAAGATGAATTTTCACCATAATTCTACCTAATGAATTAAGGTTGAGAAATTATGTGATAGAAGAAATATCTTTGGATATTTTAATTGGTAAAATCACTAAGTGGATATCTACCCAAATCTAGATGTTTATCTGAAGGGAATCCTTGTAGAACTAAACCGAATGAAGTTGGTTAGACTACGAGAGGGATGGACAGTAAACCTACTTGTCCATCTCTCGATTTGAATCAAGTAAAAACTTCGTGACCAATTCCAGTTCTAATCACAAAGAATAGACTACCGGAACTAAACTATTTTTTCTTGACCGAACTCACCAAGAATCTAGTTGGACAATCAGATGGAACGATGGGTAGATTACCCTGATGAGAGATCAAGGATCCTCATTATGAAACTCGGAATTATGAAAAAAAGGTTTTTGGAACCAATCTCAAATTGGAATTTTACTTGCATTAGAACCTCTGTTTTTTTTAATTCAAAGGACTGTTTTACGCCAGAATGATGGAGGAAGCATTTGGCTTATGTTTTTCTAAGAGGAGGTTCGTTGGAATAGCTGGCGGGGAGTCGTTAAGGGACGTCGCTCATGGCAAAGCCTGCCGAGGTCTTGACCACAGCCTCGGTATGGTTAAAATGGTGCGCTTTCGATACGACGGGCGAGGATCGAGGAAGCGGTCCCTGAGTGAAGTGCTAGGACACCTAAGGAGGATCCTAGAGGGTTCTGACCAGGCGATGCACGGGCTCGTGGTTGCTAGGACACCCATGCGTACGTCGAGGAAGATTTCGGATGGACTAAAAGGAAAGATTTTTGGGAACCAAATTTTGATACTGGATCTCGTTGGTTGGCCAGCTAGTCTTCAACGGAGAGTCCAAAGGATATTATTGTAATACAATGGACTCGGAATTTCAGAAAATGATGATAAAAAATATTATGATTTTTATTGAAGGATCATTTTAAAGTCAGTCGAATCTGTTATAAATGGTAACTTCATATTGGGTGTGTACGTGGTATGCCTACCTTAATTTTTGCATGAATCGTCGACTAGAGGACCTGGGAACTCTTTTTCTCGGTACCTGAGCAAAAACACAACCAAATCTTTATAAAGGAATCCCACCAATACAGTGGTCGGGTGGTTCATTAACCCATGGGCTAGATGGGGTTAGGCTGGATCAGAGGATTCCTGAGAAACAACTAGATACGATTAGTTACGTTAATTAGTTTAAATCCTGAGAGAAGATCTTGTTCTGTGGGAGGGGATCAGTGGCGGCTGTGCCTCCTAAATGAGGAAAAAAGCGACGATTCCATGGACCAAGTGCAAGCCTCTTCTTGATCTGACTATGTGACTTCAGGTTTGGTCAGATCAGTTTATCTAGTTAAGACTTTGACTCGTTAGAGTAATTCTCGGTTAGAAGATTTTCCCATGGCGGAATCGCTCGTGCCTTCTGGGTGAGGGGAGTCTTTTGGGCCCGGTCTCGGAGGGACCGCCCGGGCTAGCCTCTCGTCCGGACATCCGTGGGCGAGGCCCCGAGTATGGATCCCTGCCCCGCGCGGGAGGCCGACGCCGCTTCCCCCACACTGGCACGTGCACCACGGAGGGGGCAGGGACCCCACAAAACTCTTCAAGCTTAGTGGATCAGTAGCGTAAAACTGTCAGCAATGCAAGCTAATAGGTAGCCTCCTTACCTCCATCAGAATTATGGCATAAAAGGTATGGTCACCTGAATTTCAATAGCATGTGTCTGTTGAGATCAAAAGGTATGGTTTTGGGCATACCATCCTTGAAAAAGTTGATAAAGTATGTAAAGCCTATTGCATTGGAACTAGTCCAAAGCACAATTTTCTAGAAGCACAAGTAGAGCAAGAGGAGTCCTTGACCTGATTCACATAGATGTTTGTAATGCTCCTTGCATCAATAGATTGATGACTTGTAATAGTAGAACTTTGATTATCCACCTAACCATATCCCAAATGGACCCTAAACATGTGGTTATATAGGCCTAGGTGATGCATGACCTTGCATCTTTAGCCCCTTGACCTTTCAATAGCTAGGCATGGCCCTTTCACTATCCAATTCCTCCTCAACTCCCCCTAGAAGGGGGCACCTACTTCTGTGGC
This sequence comes from Cibotium barometz, assembly GCF_041138505.1. Classification (NCBI taxonomy): domain Eukaryota; kingdom Viridiplantae; phylum Streptophyta; class Polypodiopsida; order Cyatheales; family Cibotiaceae; genus Cibotium; species Cibotium barometz. The sequence goes on along the minus strand of NC_141076.1, from coordinate 21,816,118 downwards.
ATTTGGGCTTCCCTTATGCACCATCTACATCCCTTTTACATTAACCTTAATGCCTATAAATCATTCCTTCAGGTATTTCCAATTTGAAATCCCCTTAACCTTATTTATATGCAAACCTTTTACATATAAATAATCTTTTCTAGTCTTACCTTATAGTGTTTCATGTCAGTCTCATAACATTTCCTCCCCCTTGAAAGAAAAGTTTTCTTCCTTGAAAACAAACCGAGGAAACCTTTTCTTCAGTGTAGCCACTCAACTTGGAATAAGTCCTCTTTAGAAGAGGAATATTACTCCCTCGTTCATGTGTTCTTAAACTCCCTTTCTATGAGAGAGTATCTTTTTCTTTAAAAAACATCTACTGTCCATGTAAGTGTCATTTGACACGGTGTTGAACTTTATGTTATTTAACACATTCTTCTCAGATGAATATTTTGTTCTGGTAAACATGAGGACAAACAAATATGAATATGTCCACCAACTTTGCATATGTCCTTGATCAGAGGCATTATGCAGTTAATGACTTTTCATTGCTCTTTTTACTTCTCGAGTGTCATGATAACTCAGAAGCTTTACCTAGTTACCATCAACCCTTTTCCTAGTGCACACTTGTATACACTAACTAGAACCAATCTTACGGATAACCTCCTTTCCGTGAGACACAATTCCCAAATAAGATTGTTCTATTGCCTTTTAGTACCTTACGTACTAGTTGACTGACCTTGCATACCATAAGCAATGAAGAGTAAAGTAACCATTTACTCCCTTGGCCAATTCCTTTTCCTTCTCGACCGTACTCAATCGAGAAATTCTTTTGGATGAGACAACCTCAAACTTGCCTAGTCAACTCCTTTTGATTACTCATATATTGGCATATCACACATCACACATGACACATCACTAGGCATCCCATTCCACCTAGGTGCTCCCAAGTACCTTGAGTAGCCAGTCATTAACACTAGACTTGCATTTTTAAAAGTTTGGACATCCTTGAATTTGGATCTAGGTAATAACTTCTTTTTCGTTACACTTCAATAAGTGAAACAATGTCCACATTAGACATTTTTTTTAAAATTTCCAGTACTTTTTCAAGCAATTTGTTTGCTTGATAACTTTTTATGTATATATAGAAACAATTATAAGGTTCCTTGTAGTATGTCTACCATTATGGAATCCATAACCACTCGTAATAATGCCTCTCTTTAATATGGTCAACTTCTCTTTTCACAAATAAGTACATGTCATTACTTTCTTTTACAATGACATACTCATACGTTTATGATGTGGATGGAGCAAAACATCACTTTATTATATCACCGCCATGAGAATTTATAGTCTTTCCTCTATAATTAAAATACTTTTCTAAGGTGCTCAATATGTTCTTGTTCATTTTGACTAAAGACTAATATATTATCACACTAAAAACCACCACAAATTTTGCTAAATATAGAAGTAGCAAGATGTTAACCCATTCCTAAGATTAACAAGAGATACATGCTTGGCATCTTGTGGATGTACAACCTATAAATTGAGGCATTGGCCTAATGAGAAATTGCTAGTTTTTGAGTATCCACGCCTACATTATCGTATTAGAGTAATTGTTCACTAATCTCATCTTAATCACATGCTAATTATGTTGATTCTTGCATTTGATCCGTCAATAGCTCATCACATTGCTGCAAATTTAACACCGTAATGGTGTGATAGAGTAATTATGGTGATTCCCGCTTCATGAGCATGTGGTGCAAGTTATGATGAAGTTATAAGTGATGTACTTCATGGATATATTATGAGAGTAGTCATTGTAATAGCATTAGGCCTCTTATGAGCCTAAAGTGCCCGGCTGGCCACATTTTAAGTAAGTGTGAACACTTATGGCCATGTATATAAGTGAATATCTCTCATAATACAACATACTCTCCATTGTGCAATTGAGTCTTGCTCTTACTAATCCTCTTGCTAATCTCTCTCTCTATTGCATGCTAGTGAGTGTGTATGAGTGAAGTGAGGTAAGAGGAGGGACAAGTACCCGTAGTGCAATGCGGTTGTGTGAATGCTTGGAGGCACAGTGGAATTAATTCTGTTATAGAGCTTGGAGACCTCAAGGGTTACGAGCTTGGCCATTGGAAAGATCCTTACACGGACAGTTGCGGTTCACCAGGTAATCTCTTGTTGGATGTGTTTCAAGGGGGGTTAAGGTGATCCATAACAAAGACAAGGTGAACGGTGGAGTGCAATAAGGTGATCCATAACAAAGACAAGGTGAACAGTGGAGTGTAAACCAAACAAAACCATTAGAGACTTTATCCTTCAAATAAAACTTTTGGACTCACGATGTGAGTCATGGAAAAAATTAAATAATTTTGAATTGAAGAGATGGGCTTAAAGAAAAATAGCTTACACGACTTGATCATTGAAGAGATGGGCTTAAACATCTCAATTGAAGAGATGTTTCATGATGGGCTTAAAGAAAAATAGCTTACACGACTTGATCATTGTATCCAATCGAGAAACATTTGATCAATGTTGTAAAGAAACAATACGTTTAGATGATAACATGATGGAAGATGATCATGATACGAGATGTTTCTCATTTAAACCAAGTGAAGCAATGGCTAAAGAACGATCGATCTCAAAATTATCATTCCTTGAATTCTATGCAACCTTACTTAAAAGCTTTTAATTGACATCTCTAAGCAAGGATGAGATCCTTCAAAACCAAACATCCTTAATGCCTCTCCAAGTGATGAGCGAAATGCCTTGTGTTAAGTGCAATCACTACGATCATCCCAATCATTGTGCATACAAGGCGCCTATTTTTTTTGTACTGCATATATTGTAGAACCTTTGGTTATGATACTACTCAGTGTCCCAATTCATGAACAATTGAATCAAAACCTTGATCTCCCTGCACCAAACAAAAACAGTCTAAAGGGTAGAAACCACTTAAGAAGTATTTAAGCAAACACTTCAGTGTTTCTATTGTCGTGGGCCACACAAGGTGGTAGATTGCACAGTTTGGAATAGTTCCATCACTGACACTTTTGCAACCCTTGTGTGAACGCTGTGGCATCAACCACATGTTCCAAGATTGCCCAAGGCAAGTTGCTTCACTACAACCTATCTCATAGAATACAACTCTAAACATCTTAAGTGTGTAAAATGGGCAATTGTCCACGATACCCTTGAATGTCCTTGCGTGATTGCAAGCCAAGGCATGAGAAATGGTCAAAAAGAACGCAAAAGATAACACTTTGAAATGGGTAGAAGAACATGTCTTAAAGCAGAAACCAAAAGAGAAAACAAAACCTTCTAATCCCAAGAAAAATAAGGGATAACAAACTCTCAAAAAACCAAGGTTGAAAGAGAGGATAGGGAAAAGGAACCTGTGGAAAACATGAATCCAAAAGACCCTGAAGCTACACATGATGCAAAAGCATCCACCTCAAAGGCCACCACTCAAACCACAACACCCAGAGTACCGTATGGTCAGCACCCTCTAGGATCCTTCGTAGGTCACCTAGCGCTTCACTCATAGGCCGCTTCCTTGGTCTCTCATCCACCATATCGGAAGCTCACCATTTAAATCGAACCGAGGCTGGTTAAGACCTCGGCCGACCATGCTACGCGAGACGTCCTCCATTGACTCTCCGTCAGTTGTTGCAACTTTATCAGTTAGGTCTCCACGACCTTAATCACAAGATGGTCAAAATGCTTTCCCAGCATTCTTGACATAAAACAGTCATTTACAACAAACAGGTCACAAATACAGTTTCTATAATGAACTCTCGTCTTTCCACATTATCCCTCATCAGTTCACATTACTTATTCCACATTCCATTCATATGTGTACTCATTCTCATCCAATCACATCATTTTCCATCTCATCACATCAGATTCATTCACATCACACATCATTTATTCACATCCCAATTCACATGTCATCACATCTCATCCATTCACTCATATCGACGTCTCATCATTTCACATACACATTCGCATTCATTATTCCACATACACACCCACATTCATTATTCCACATACACATCCACATTCGTACATCCACATCCATACATCCAGTTCCACATCCACATTCATACATATACATCCATATCCACATCCATACATCCACATCCACATTCATACATCCATATCCACATCCACATCCATACATTCATTTCCACATCTATATCCACAGCCATACATCCATTTCCACATCCACATTCATACATCCATATCCACATCCACATTCATAGATCCACATCCACATTCTATATTTACATTCATACATCCACATCTACATCCACATCCATACATCCATATCCACCTTCCATATTCATACATCCATATCCACCTTCTATATTCATACATCCATATCCACATTCCACATTCATATATCCACATCCACATTCACATCCATACATCCATATCCACATCCATACATCTATATCCACATTCCACATTTATACATACACATCTATATCCACATCCATACATTCATTTCCACATCTACATCCACATCCATACATCCATACATCCACATCCATACATCCATTTCCATATCCACATTCATACATCCATATCCATATCCACATTCATACATCCACATCCATATCCACATTCATACATCCACATCCACATCCACATTCCATATTTACATCCATACATCCACATCCACATCCACATCCACATCCATACATCCACATCTACATCCATACATCCATTTTCACATCCACATTCATACATCCATTTTCACATTCTCATTCATAAATCCACATCCACATACATACATCCACATCCATACATCCACATCCATACATCCACATCTATGTCCATACATCAATTTTCACATCCACATTCGTACATCCACATCCACATATATCCATCCATACATCCACATCCACATCCATACATCCACATCCACATTCCATATCTACATCTATACATCCACATCCATACTCACATCCATACATCCACATTCACATTCGCATCCATACATCCATACATCCACATTCACATTCGCATCCATACATCCACATTTCACATCTAAATCCATACATCCACATCCATTTACATCTATCTGATTCCTATCACATCTTATCACATCTATTTATAGAATGTAGGATAATTTTAATTTTTTGATATAAAGATTCTTTACGCATCTAAATACGCATAAAGACAACTTTAGTAAGAATAACACTTTTATAAAAATCCTTTTATGCATCTATTTATGCATAGGTTCAATTTTAAGGAAAATAACACTTTCGAATTAAAAATAAACCTTTTATGCATTTTACTATGCATAAATTTAATTTTAATGAGAATAACACTTTTAAAATAAAAATAAATCTTTTGTGCATCTAACTATGTATACTTTTAATTTCAATGAAAATAATACTTTCGAAATAAAAATAAATCTTTTATGCATCTTTCTATGCATAAAATCAATATTGATAAGAATAACTCTTTTGAATTGAAAATAAAATTCTTTATGCATCTTTCTATGCATAAAATCAAAATTGATGAAAATACCTCTTTTGAATTAAAAATAAAATTCTTTATACATCTTTCTATGCATAAAATCAAAATTGATAAGAATAACTCTTTTGAATAAAAAATAAATTCTTTATGCATCTTTCTATGCATAAAATCAAAATTGATGAAAATAACTCTTTTGAATTAAAAATAAAATTCTTTAAGCATCTATTTATGCATAAAATCAAAATTGATGAGAATAACTCTTTTGAATTAAAAATAAAATTCTTTAAGCATCTATTTATGCATAAAATCAAAATTGATGAGAATAACTCTTTTGAATTAAAAATAAAATTCTTTATGCATCTATTTATGCATAAAATCAAAATTGATGAGAATAACAATTTTGGATTAAAATAAATTCTTTATGCATCTTTCCATGCATAAATCCAATTTAGTAGGAATTACACTTTTAGAATAAAAAAATTTCTCTTATGCATCTAATTTATGCATAAAATCCATTTATGATGAAAATCACACTTTTAATATAAAAAAAATATCTTTTATGCATATGTTTATGTATACAAATCATTTATGATGAAAATCACTCTTTTAATATAAAAGAATTTCTTTTATGCATAAAAATTATTTATGATGAAAGTCACACTTTTAATATAAAAAAATATCTTTTATGCATACAAATCATTTATGATGAAAATCACTCTTTTATAATCAAAATAACAATTTCAATATGCTTCCTACTATGCATAGAATTTAATTCTAAAGAAGGTAACACTTTTTTAATAAAGTATTTTTAGTGTGCATTTTTCTATACCTATAATGAAAAATAACACTTTAAGAATACATATACAATGGGAATTACTCTTTTTGAATAAAAAAGTAAAACTTATTTTTCACAATTTTAATAAAATTTTGCCATAACCTCCTTTGTATGGCTGACCATTTTTCAATTTTTAACTCTCTAAAATTAATTAGAAGTTCACCAAGAGTATTTAAATCATTCTAATGTAAACATTTTCTACTTTATCAAAGAGAAACATTATGAAAAACTTGATTTTATCCATTAATCATTCATCTAGGATAAGAATGGTTGGATTTACTAAAGAAGAGAGGGGAATGCCTTTTTTCAATGAGGCATATCATATTCAATTTAGAGAATACAAAAATCATAAAAAACCATAGAAAAGAGAGAGGAATGCCTTTTTTCAATGAGGCATAACATCATATTCAATTTAGAGAATATACAAATCATAAAAAAACCATAAAATGAATAGAAAAGAGAAGAATCTCAAACTTACAAAGGAATTTGAGAGCTTTCCTTTGGCTTGATGGTTTGAGGGTTCTACTCTTGTTTGAAACAAGAGTGGCACCAATCTTTAGAAGAGGGAAGGTCAAAAAACTAATGAATTATGAGTAAATTCACAGTTTTCTGGCTCTTGGGAGAAGTACGGTAACAGTGCAAAAACACTATTAAGCTTCAACAAAGGGGAAGGCTTTTATTTATAGAAAAAAGTGAGCTTCTAACCAAGCCAACTAATTCTAGAATTTTCCAGATCAGTTTGGTCAATTTTTGACCATTTTTGGGTCAGTTTAGTCCATTTTTTGGATCTAGTTGAAAGAGGAGAGAGGAGAGATAAAACTATCTCATTATTTGGGAGTTTAAAACTCTCCCACACATGTGAAATAGGCGCCTACTTCATGAGGGGAATTCCCCCATACTGAGGTGTAAAAAATGCATCATTTTATCTAAATATCTCTCTTTTTTAACTATTAACCTTGTCCTTAGTCAACTCTTCATCTTATGTGAGTATTTACTCATTTTTGGGGGATTTTTCTTTTATTCTTCTATTTATCTCCTCTCTAAATTTGGATGAATCTTATTGGTCTATAGGAACCTTAATTTAATTTTTTTTGAAAATCTGGACCCCTAGGATAATGCCTCTTGAACAGATTATACTTAATTTCTAATGCATCTTCTGAAAATCTTTTTGAACTTCTGTTTTAGGGGAACTTATTTTAATAAGATGAGATATTTTTCTATCCAAAAATATTTAAAAATTGAATTACCACTCTCTAGAAGATTTTCTCTCTTTAGGCCACCAAAATTGGTAGAAACAAGATCTTTTATATTTCTGAAGAGCGATTTGATTACAGGGGAAGATACTGGACATCCTGAGAGGCTGGGGAGGAATCTTACATTCTACCCCACTTAAAAAATGCGAGATGTCCTCATCTCGCAGGTAGAGTATGACTCTTTTATCTTCATCTTCTTCTTCAATCACTTCCAGCGTTACTACCTTGGAAGTGGACGACCGATTTGGGAACAACTCTCTTTGACTTCCTCTATTTTGAGGTGGAGGTCTTGCATTACCTTGGATTGAAATTGTAGGTTGGATAGAGGGTCTACCTCTGGGATTTCCCTGATTTTGGCGGGGATAGAACCCTGATTACTCTGGACGGAAGGGGCTGGAGTCTGGAATATTGATCCCTTATTTTCTTGCCCTGAAAACCTTGATCCAAAAGGAGTTGGGCAATCCATGCTGCGATGTCCAAACCCTTGACAGTTATAGCATTTCACTCTCTTGTTCAAGGGTGGAACTTCTGAAGTTGAATTCCAGGGGATTGAGTTTCGAGAAAAGGACATTTCTTCCATTCTGGAACTTCCCATATCGTGGGTTTGATCCTGATATCTCTTAGGCGGAGGAAGGTTGGAATCACCTTCTGGGAATAAAAACCTTTTGAAAGGTGATGGTGCTGGCTTTGGCGGGACTTTGACATCAAAGGCTTTGGCGAATTCCTTCGCCATTCTTACTGCTTCGGCCATTGAGATAGGTTTGGCATTCTTGACTAAAGTATCCAATGGCTCGTTCATTCCCGTCCTCCGTTGACTCTCCATCAGCTGTTACAACTTTATCAGTTAGGTCTCCACGACCTTAATCACAAGACGGTCAAAATGCTTCCCTAGCATTCTTGACATAAAACAGTCATTTACAAACAGGTCACAAATACAGTTTCTATAATGAACTCTCGTCTTTCCACATTATCCCTCATCAGTCCACATTACTTATTCCGCATTCCATTCATATATGTACTCGTTTTATGTCAAGAATGCTTCCCCAGCATTCTTGACATCAAACAATCATTTACAAACAGGTCACAAATATAGTTTCTATAATGAACTCTTGTCTTTCCACATTATCCCTCATCAGTCCACATTGCTTATTCCGCATTCCATTCATATGTGTACTCATTCTCATCCAATAATGAACTCTCATCTTTCCACATTATCCCTCATCAGTCCACATTACTTATTCCGCATTCCATTCATATATGTACTCATTCTTGTCTTTCCACATTATCCCTCATCAGTCCACATTACTTATTCCGCATTCCATTCATATGTATACTCATTCTCATCCAATCACATCATTTTCCATCTCATCACATCAGATTCATTCACATCACATATCATTTATTCACATCCCAATTCACATGTCATCACATCTCATCCATTCACTCATATCGACATCTCATCATTTCACATACACATTCGCATTCATTATTCCACATACACATCCACATTCGTACATCCACATCCATACATCCAATTTCACATCTGCATTCATACATATACATCCATTTCCACATCCATACATCCACATCCACATTCATACATCCATATCCACATCCACATCCATACATTCATTTTCACATCTACATCCACATCCATACATCCATTTCCACATCCACATCCACATTCATACATCCATATCCACATCCACATTCATACATCTACATCCACATTCCATATTTACATCCATACATCCACATTCATACATCCACATCTACATCCACATCCATACATCCATATCCACCTTCCATATTCATACATCCATATCCACATTCCACATTCATACATCCACATCCACATTCACATCCATACATCCATATCCACATCCATACATCCATATCCACATTCCACATTCATACATACACATCCATACATCCATTTCCACATCCAAATTCATACATCCATATCCATATCCACATTCATACATCCACATCCACATTCCATATTTACATCCATACATCCACATCTACATCCATACACATCCATACATCCATACATCCACACATTCTACATCCACATCCACATTCCATATTTACATCCATACATCCATATCTACATCCATACATCCATTTTCACATCCACATTCATACATCCATTTTCACATCCTCATTCATACATCCACATCCACATACATACATCCACATCCACATCCACATCCACATCTACGTCCATACATCGATTTTCACATCCACATTCGTACATCCACATCCACATACATACTTCCATACATCCACATCCATACATCCACATCCACATCCACATTTCATATCTACATCTATACATCCACATCCATACCCACATCCATACATCCACATTCACATTCACATCCATACATCCATATCCACATTCCACATCTACATCCATACATCCATATCCACATTCTACATCTACATCCATACATCCACATCCATTTACATCTATCTGATTCCTATCACATCTTATCACATCTATTTATAGAATGTAGGAGAATTCTAATTTTTTGATATAAAGATTATTTACGCATCTAAATAGGCATAAAGACAACTTTAGTAGGAATAACACTTTTATAAAAATCCTTTTATACATCTATTTAGGCATAAGTTCAATTTTAAGAAAAATAACACTTTTGAATTAAAAATAAATCTTTTATGCATTTTACTATGCATAAATTCAATTTTAATGAGAATAACATTTTCAAAATAAAAATAAATCTTTTATGCATCTAACTATGCATAATTTTAATTTCAATGAAAATAATACTTTCGAAATAAAAATAAATCTTTTATGCATCTTTCTATGCATAAAATCCCCAATGGTAACCAACCAGCGGTATTACCTACCACCTCGATAACATTTGAGCCAAAAAATCAAGAATCCATTCCCACGTCTGCTGCAACAGAGACTTATGAGCGCATCAAGACAAACTCATGATGCTCTTTCACATCCCTTTGGATGTGAAGTGTAAGTGCATAAGCTACGTGGCAAACATAAGAACCTATTCTCTCAAAAAAGAGAGTAGCCCCACAAGAACTTGTTGCTCGTAAGGTGGTAACAAAGAAAAAACAAAAGAAAACTCAGAAATAGAAGGGAGTCACACATATGGCCTACTAAACAACTCCTAAGGATATTAAATAGCCATTCCATTTTTTAAAGCTTATAGCTTACTATTCTTCTAGCTAAGTTAATGTAGTAGCTACTCCATGAGTACATATCCATACTCATGCATTGGAGGATATTTACACCAAAGCCTTACCATCAACAACTTTCTAGGTACATCTCTGTGGATGGGGGGGCCATGGTGGGTGAAATCTTGGTCAATGGTACAACCCATCACCTGGAATTTTCCTTCAAATTGCCAAACCTCTCTAAATGAAGCTAGAGTCTTCACAACACAATGATATCTAATCCTTTACAAAGATATCTATCTAAGCCTTGCAAGATGACATAATTCTTTCAAGCCTTGCAAGATGACATAATTCTTTCAAGCCTTGCCACCAACAAGTGGCTACTCTTCAACACAGAGCAACTTAATAAGAGTCTATATGACTCAATTCTTGTACTTCATGTATCTCTACTTCATAAAAGCACTCAAATATACATAAAAACAAAAAGCACATGGGAAGAAGCATGTAGGAATAGATTCTGCTCAACAACATCTGACACAAATCCTACCATAAAAAGGGACTTCATCGAAGGCATATTCAAATGATGAATGTTGCTTCAATGAATTAAATGAGGAACTAAGAATCACCATCTCAGTCTGATGATTATGTCTACGTTCCTCCGGATCCTTTCCTCTTTTCTCTCCCATTATTAACATCTCTTAGCATCTCCACTAACACAAATCACATGTAACCTTGCTTATGATTACCAAAAACAAAGTGAGAAAAAAACCCAAAAAAACATGCTCACACAAATTTAAAAATGTAATCATTCGCAAAAACCCCACCTCCCCACCCCGTTAGGAATTCCTAATAAACTACTAACCTTTTCATTTACTAACTCACCTTTTTATTCCTTCCGGGAGGAAAAACAATCATTGAACATATCTCAATATTAAAAGCCATCAACAAAGCTTATCAATTCTCCCCACACAAAGGTCTTCCACGCGATCATGAGACGACGCGATTGGCATCAGGAGGAAGGGGGGAATGTTAACCCATTTCTAGGGTTAATAAGTGCTACCGCCATTATCTTATATCAAGGAGTCAAGGTAGATACACCAAAAGTTCATACATTCAAGATATGAAGTAATGGTGTCCAAAGCTACAACTTGGCCGTAATGGTCTAATGGAATACTTAAGGCGATTCTCGCTTCAAGGGCATGTGGTAGCAAGTTAGGATGAAGTCCCAAGTGACATACTTCATGGATATATTATGAGAGTAGTCATTACAATAACATTAGGCCTCTTATGAGCCTAAATTTCCTGGCCAGCTCCACAGTTTAAGTGAGTGTAAACACTTATGGCCATGTATATAAGTGAAATTCTCTCATAATACAAGATACTCTCCCATTATGCAATTGAGTCTTGCTCTTGCTAATCCTCTTGATAATATCTCTCTCTAATGCATGCGAGTGAGTGTGTGTGAGTGATGTGAGGCATGAGGAGAGACGAGTACACATAGTTCAACGCGGCGGTGTGACAACACTCGGCAGGAGGTGCGGTGGAATTGCTTCTTAAGGAGCTGTAGAGCTTGGAGACCTCAAGGGTTATAAGCTCGGCCATTGGGAAGATCCTCACTCATGATAGTTGCAGTTCACCATGTAATCTCTTGTTGGATGTGTTTCAAGGGAGGTTAGGGTGAGCCATAAAACACAAGAGCATTAGCTAGACCAAAAGGCATAACTAAAAACTCAAAGTGCCCAAAATATGTCCTAAATGCTATTTTTGGCACATGTTCAATTCCAACTTTTACTTGATATCCAGACTTTAAATCTATCTTACTAAAATATATTAGCACCTTTGAATTGATCAAACAACTCGTCTATCCTAGAAATGGGATTTAAAAAAAATTTACGATTGAATTTAATCCACAATAATATATGCACACAAGTGCATATATATATGCATCTTTTTTCTTCACCAATAATCAAATGTTAGTGTATTATGCAAATAGCTTCTTAAAAGTGTTTTCCCCAATGAAAATAATTTAAGTGTGCATTCCTTTAGGATTATCATTACCATTCCCAGTAAGTTCTTGTCCTTGGGACACTTAGGACAATTCCTTTTATCATGTCCTGGCTCAAGAGACAAGAGAAACAAAGTTTTTTTTTAACTGCTCTCTCAAAATCTTGGTTTTTAAGAAATTTACTAGGATTGGATTTTTGCTTTTTAAGAGATTATTCCTTTTAAAGAAAAAACACTTTCTTTTTTGAGAGCCAAACTTCTCTTCATGAGGCTTATATGTAAATTTTTATCATTTTCTTTATGATTACCATTACCCATGGTATCGTCAAATTTTTTTTGGAAATTTTATAGCCTCATCTAAGTTTCATGGCTCTTTGGAGCGAACTTCCTTCTTGTACTCCCTTTTTAGGCCTCTAATGAAGTCTCTTACTTTTTGAAAATTGTCTATTCCCTTAAGCTTTAAGACAATTTCTCTATAGCAAACTATATATTGAGTGAGATGTAAATTCATTTGTTCCATAGAACAATTATCCCACTCCTCCCAATTTTGGTCTTCTTCATTTTCAGGAAGATATTCCTTTAAGAATAATTTCTTAAATGAATCCCAAGAATCGGGTACTTGCCTAGCTTTTGTTAAGCTCATCCACCACTTATAAGCTTTGCCTTGTAATGATAGGCTAGCTTCAATGGGGCGGTTATGATCAGGCACATTTCTTAAAAGATGCAAATCTTGCCATTTTTGTAGAAAAATATGGACCGTATCTTTATTTCTCTCCTTCTCCTCTCCACTAAAAGTGTGGTTGGGTAATTATGAATTGTCTTTAATGATGGGAAGAATAGTTCCATTGATTCCTCCTTGTTGATATTTGCTTCAATTATTCTTTAAGGTTGTCATGTACTCCACTTGCTTCATGTAGAATCTCCAAACTATGTCCAATTTATTAGGCAAGAGGTATGCTCAATCAATTAGGCAAGAGGTATGCCTAATCTATTAAGCAATAAGTATTTGTATGGAGAAGATTTGAGAAATATGAGGATTATGGAAATGAATAGAGAAGAGATTAAGGATTAGCTTATGGAAATGAATAGAGAAGAGATTAAGGAGTAGAGATTATAATTAGCAATGAGTAGCTCAATGGAAACATGGTTATTAGGACTAGGTGATGCATGACCTTCCATCTTCAGCCCCTTGACCTTTCAATGGCTAGGCATGGCCCTTTAACTATTCAATGCCTCCTCAACTCCCCCTAGAAGGGGGAGCCTACTTCTGTGGCTTTTGGGCTTCCCTTATGCACCATCTACATCCCTTTTACATTAACCTTAATGCCTATTAACCATTCCTTCAGGTATTTCCAATTTGAAATCCCTTGAACCTTATTTACATGCAAACCTTTTACATATAAATAATCTTTTCTAGTCTTACGTTATAGTGTTTCCTATAAGTCTCATAACAATGTTGTGAGCCAACCTACGCTCATTCACTTGGTGGTAATACATACTATGTTTTCTTCATAGACGATTACTCCAGATAGGGCATTATCACGCAATATCTTAAAAAATTGATGCAAATGCCTTTTACACTCATCGCTATTGGGAATGGCAAAAATCTTGGTTAGCTACTCTAGCACATCTTGTGGATGTAAAACCTATAAATTGAGGCATTGGCCTAATGAGATATTGCTAGTTTTTGAGTATCCATGTCTACTTTAAGCTATTAGATTAATTGTGCACCAATCTATTGGCCCCTTTGCTTTGGATCTCGTGATAAACATGACTTCAACATCATCAACTTGCATGCATTCATCACAAACCCACTCTTCCTTATCTTCTTGCTTGTGCTACTCTTGAGTTGGTTGACTAACACCATCATACTCTTTCTGATCTGAGAGATCAACCAAAAGTACATTAGCTTGAGCTGGTTGTGCTGATTTTGTTGCTGTTGCTGTTGCTGTTGTTGTTGTTGTCCTCCTTGCTGGTTACCCTGATTATACCTTAGCACAGGCATTCCCTGTTCTAGAGTCTAATAGAATATTACATGATAGGATGACCTACAAGTGCTTGATGATTATGTGTTCAAGTGCAATGACCATAAGGTATGATATTCAATCTAGCCTCAAAAAATTATTCATTTCAAAACTATGCCATAATCATTATTACTTATAGACATTACTTTGATTTTTGGAAATAGGTACCAAGGAGAAAAAAAAAGGACCATTCAATGTAAACACATCACAAGGAAGCAAGTTTTCGTGGTGCAAATGACCATCACATAGAGACATAAAAATTCTATAGTTTAGTATCCGCAAGCAAATGAATAGGCCAAATCCACAAATCAAGTATTACAAATTTTTTTGAAAAAGATAGTGAATCAAAATCAGATAGATTGGGATCAAAAGTTATATTCAGCATTATGAGCATTCTGGATAGCTTACAAGGTCGCAAGTCACACCACCTTTTTCATTGGTGTATGCCCTAGAAGCAGTAGTGTTGATGGAATTTATTATTCCCAGCTTTTGAGTTATAAACGCTCTCTGGATGACTTGGTCACTCATCATCTAGAGCAATTGGTGTTAAGGAAAAGAGGCTTCAAGGTAGTGCTAATGGAATTTAGTATTCCTAGCTTTTGAGTTACAGACTCTCACTGGATGACTTGGTCACTCATCATCTAGAGTAGTTGGTGTTAGGGAAAAGAGGCTTCAGAGTAGCTGGATTGTTGATGACTCTCGGTGGATGACTTGGTCACTCATCATCTAGAGCAGTTGGTGTTAGGAAGGAAAAGAGGCTTTAGAGTAGCTGGACTATTGATGTCGTCTAGAGGTGTCGGAAGCTCTAGAGGCATCGGAAGCTATTTGTAGATTGGAACACTAAGTTCAAGATTTTTAATGTGGGTGATCCAATTTTACTATCCAACTCCAAAATGGCGTAAGTTCTTTGTGGATCGGAACACTAAGTTCAAGATTTTTGATGTGGGTGATTCAGTTGACAACCTTCCCACATTTGCAGGTTCTTATTCTTCTTGACCTTCCTGCCTTCTGTTTTGTGGCTCCTTGTGATCTCCTTCTTGATTTCTTAGTGGTTCCTGAATTTGTCATTCTAGTTGGTTCGGAATCCCTTCTAGGAGTCTTCTTGGATGATGCAGTTGTCCTTCATGTTTTGCAGCTTCGACCTGCGTCGTGTGGGCAGTGCTGCATTGCTCTATTTGATCTCCCTTCATTCTCCATGCATATCCCATTTTACTCTTATGACTCTCTTGTAAACATGTCCTTCATGTTTTGCAACTTCGACCTGCCTGGGTGGTGCTGCATTGCTCTGTTTGATCTCCCTTCATTCTCCATGCATATCCCATTTTACTCTTATGACTCTCTTGTAAACATTCCTACACCAGTGTGTGTGCACTTTTCTAAATCTATTTCGTCTAGCTTTACTCTGCCTGCTGGGACTAATTGTGCACGATTGACATAGAACTAGCCTCTATCTTCCTACTCCCCTACCTGGCATACTAGTTTCCTAGCAAGATCTAAAAGTTTAAGGGTTTTCTTCATGAAATCCAAGCCTAAAGTATTTGGCATTTTCAAAGAATTCCATGTTATGGTTCAAAATATGACAAATAGAAGCATCAAGGTCCTCCTCAAGTTAGACAATGGAGGTGAATACCTCTCAAAAGACTTCAACAAATATCTTCTTGAGCATGGCATCAGAATGCAATTGACCTGAAGCTATACACCTTAGCAAAATGGAGTTGTTGAGAGGAAGAACAGAGTCCTATTTAAGTTAGCCAGGTGTATGCTAAAGGGGAAGAACCTCTCCAACACCTACTGGGCTGAAGCTATCAGTGATGAACAGATCCCCAACTGAAGCACTCTAGGGCATCACCCCATATGAACAGATCCCCAACTGAAGCACTCTAGGGCATCACCCCATATGAAGCCTTTCATATACTTAAGCCTCAGGTACATCATCACATAATATTTGGTTATTTAGATTTTTCTCATATTCCAAATACAAATAGGAAGAATCTTGATGATGACAAGTCCAAAAAGTGTGTGTTTGTTAGATATAGTAGTGAGCATAAGGCTTATAAACTCTATATTCCAATAAAAAAAGAAACATTTATGTCAAGATATGTGGTGATGAGACTGTTGTGAGGTGAAAACAAGAAAAAAGACCATGCCTCTATAGCCCTTCAAACATATATTCAGCAACCGCAATACATGTGCTGGCTCATTGATGTGGTTACTTATGCATGCAACCTCCATTCTTTCAAGAAAATCTGCTACATCTTCATTAGGACCACCAAAAAACTCTGGATACGACATCATTTTTATCCCCAAGCTTCACCTTCAGCTCCCAAGAAAAACACTGGAAACACCTTCCTTCAATCTCTTACTCTGGGGCATACACCCTCGTAGGCAAGAGAAATATACCTGAGCTCTCCTCAGTGGGGGCACCAGAAAGATGTCGGAAATTCCAGACACGGAATCATCTGCCTCTATAGCTGTCCATCCAACAGCCTTGGAAAACACCACGGACCTGGGGGCACCACCAACCACTGACTGGAACACTTCTCACACAATTCACCACACCACCCACACCAGAAAGACAGCCAAAACAGGGGCACCAGAAAGACAGCCAAAACAGGGGCACCATAGTCAAAGTAAACACCCAGCAAACACATACACTTCCACCGTGTGCATGACGAGGTAATCAAAGGCTGGCACAAAGTGCGCTATGAGAGTGTAAAGCTATGGACTACACCACCAAACATGTCAATCATGCCTTCTCCTGCTAATCAACACACACAGGATACCAACACACAACCATAACCAGATACATCACCAGTATCATTCATCCCTGAAATTCCCAACCAACACTTCATACAAGCTTCTTACGACACAGAAGCCTTTACTCACACAACCTTACAAACACTCTGGCTTGGATTTATTGCCAAGGGAATTCAACCACGGCCTCACTGCCTCTGGAATTACAACCTTGCGTCTGACAACCAAGCCTCTTCAGCCACAACACATCAACACTTTGACCAAGGATACATCACATCCTCATCGGCACATGATCCACTGCAACTGCCCACAGTCGGCTTTCACGTCTCTGCTGCCCTCCTCTCAGTGTGCTACCAGCCCCACCAGCCCAAGAGCAACACTAAAAGCACACGCTTCTCTTCACTCTGTCTCCACCAGCCACCTCTTGCTCTCTCTGTTCTACTCCCTCTTTTTGCATCCCAAGAGCGGCCACCTTCACACGTCGGCCCCTCTCTCTGTCTTCGCCTGCCCACAGCCCTCCTTTTGCATCCCAAAGGTGGCCACCTTCACACATCGACACCACACTCCTCGCTAGATAGCAACCAAAGCAACCCTTACCCAAAACTGGCGTTGCAGCAGCAGTCCCCCTTCACTACCAGCTTCTCTCGCGGCCAAAAACAAACCAAGGCCACCTCTCTATCATCGCCTGCGCACAACCCTCCTTTTGCACCCCAAAGGCGGCCACCCCACAAGTCACCAGTCGGCGCTACAGCCAACACCAACTGCTCAACGCAACGCCTTCCTTCTCTCGCATCTAGCGGCGGTCTCCCAGCAAGTCGCCAGCCCCACAGCAACAATCAGAGCAACACACTTACCCAAAACTCCTTTTTTTCAGAGGCGGCAACCACCATCACATACACCACCAACTCCTTCATACCGGCGTGCTACCAGCCACCGTCGATCGACAAAACAAAGAAAAGAAACTCCTTCTCCTACACTCACCAGCTATGCACAGCTAGGTGTCGTAGGCGACCCCCACCTGTCTCCAGCCCACAAATCGGCACCTCTACTGTGCCAACACCAAAAACCAACTCTCTCAACCTGTCGGCTGTGCTAGTCGCCAGCCTTCGTAGTAGCAGCCCGCCTTGCTCGCTCTGTATCCCCCGGCCTGCTGTCAACGTCTCCCAACTGTTGTCAGCAGCTGCGCCAACCCAAGCAAGCCCAAAACCATTCCTCTATCCTCTGTTGCGCACACTAGAGGCCGCCTGCTTTGCAGCTACAGCCAACACTTCAAAACCCAACGCCAGGCTTCTCCCTTACGCCTGTGTGCTGCTAGCCACGCCAGCCATCAAACCCAGGGACCCTACTCCCTCTTCCTCTCTTCACAGTCCTTTGTGCCCCCCTTTTTTCAGTACGTCGGCGCCATCCTTTGTTGACGTACCTAGCCTGTCATCTCGCCAGCTATCCCCCCTGCCAGTTGTCTACCAGTTGTCGCCCGCACACGTAGCCACCTTTTTTTCCAGGACCTTCCAGATTAAATTTATGCACACATTAAATTGGCCTCCTCAATAATAAATTGCCCTTATGCTTCCACACCTTCAAATACAACCCACGAGTGTCCACTTTATTTTGGGGACGCACACACATTCAGAGCGACCGAACGATTGATACCACCTCCAGCTGCAGGCAGACCACGCTCCGGACAAACTTGCACAAGCCTACTACCAAGCCATCCACCCTGTACATCTGCTAAGGCATTCTAGGGGACAAAGCTTTATACATGCCATGCATCCCATATGTACACAAGCCCAAAACACCTTACAAAATTTCACCTGACATACTTTGCCAACCCCCCTGTCTGCTAGAGCATTTATGCTTAGCAGCAAAAAGATAAAGTCCAATAGCTATCCACTAGGAGATCAAAAGGAAACTGCTGTAACTCACCATCCCATTTCCCAACATCCGTGAAAAACAATGGCTGCATCACTACATACCAAACATCAACCATATGTGCCACAAAATCATTTCCATCCACCATTTGATCATTTGATAAGCATTCACAGACTCTGACCACACAGCATCACCCTCAAGCCTTTGCTCTTCAAATAAACCATGAAAGAACACTTCACCCACAACAAACCTCCTTGTCTTCAAAACCTGTGGCATTGCAACATTTAGCATCCAATTCATCAATACCAGTGAAGGCCAGGTTCCAACATTTTGACCTTTATGCACACAAAAATCCAGATCCTTTCCAACAGTAGTGTCCAACTCTTGTAATTCAGGCATCTCTTCACAACCATACGACTCAGCTGGTTCAGGATCCTTGTCATCCATGGACTTGGTCTTTAGCATTTCAGCAACACGCAAAGAAGCCTTAGTTACACTCAACCATATTTGCATCCATGTCCATCTCTGGCTCCTGTTCATCAAGGCTAGCAACTTCCCATATATCATCCTCAAGCACAATACTCACATCACAACGCTCTTCATCAGCCCAATCTACATGCATATCTTTTTGAGTGTTGCCAACCCCCCTAGTATCATCGTCCAAAGACTCCCCAGCACATAATGCATCGAATGGAAAAACATCCATATCATTCATCGCAGGTACCAGACCACCATCAAGCTGTCCAAGAAAATCCATAACAATAGGATCTTCCTCCATACTCTCCACATCCGCATTGTAAACCATCTTCACTTCATCACAAGTCTCTACCCCATCCTCCTCCCTTGTAGAATCTGGCAAAGAATCATCCTCAAAGCATTCTGTATCCAATTCCTCCTCCTTCTTATCATGAGCCAATCCCAAGGCATCATCCTCTTTGCTTCCTTGTGCATGCATGTCATCCAGATCCGAATGCAAATGATCTCCAATAGAACCTTCCAAATCACTGTCATGAACAGCCATGTCGTCCCAATCCAAAGAAGAATCCACTGGCAACTCCTCATCTGCAAAAGTCTCATACCTTGACCTAGATTCCTCATCCTGCTTTACACCTTCACATGCTTTAAAGACTTTGGAAAAAAATCAGAGAAGGCACATAAAACATCCCCCTTTACACCTGTATAGGCCTTTGAGGCTCCTGTCTAATCAAACTTTGCATAGGACTCTTATTCACCTCAACCAAATTTACATGAATATCCCTTGTAGACACAACACCTTCATATGGATAAATACCCATCTCCATCTGCTTCAAAATCTTGCCTTCCTTTTCCCTAGCAACCCTAACTGCATCATCAAATGACTTGGGATTCTTCAACTCAACCCTGACCTTCAAATGGGGTAACAAACCATCAATAAACAAGCTCTTCTTCAGAAACATAGGAGGAACTTCTTGCTTCAATGTCATACACCACTTATCCCACAAACATGTAAATACCTTCACAAAATCATCCAGTGATTGCCCATGGACCTGCTTCAAGATGCTCAACTCCTGCCAAAGCACACTAGGCTCCTCCGCTTGCTAAAAATGCTCCAAAAGGCCTTCTTTCAACCTGTCTAAAGTCAAAACACCATGTGGCTCATATGCCGCATCCTGTGCTTCAAAATCTTTAAGCCAGCTTCGGGCATCTCCCTTCAAGAAAATCTTTACTAGCCTCAAAACCTGCTCTTCATCTGTAACATGATTGCTAATGCATGCCAACTCCATTTGCTCCAAAAAGTCAGACACATCTTCACCCTTCCTGCCATGAAATTCTGGATAAGACCACATCATGAAAACCTGTAACAATCCTTGAGCTCTCCTCAGCTCTCCTCAGTGGGGGCACCAGAAAGCCTGTAACAATCCTTGAGCTCTCCTCAGTGGGGGCACCAAAAAGCTGTCGGAAATTCCAGACCTGGAATCACTTGCCTCTATAGCTGTCCATCCAATAGCCTTGGAAACACTAACACCAATGGGGGCACCACCAGCCACCGGCTGGAACACTTCTCTCACGATTCACCACACCACCCACACCAGAAAGACAGCCAAAACAGGGGCACCATAATCAAAGTAAACACCCAACAAACACATACACTTCCACCGTGTGCATGATGAGGTAATCAAAGGCTGGCACAAAGTGTGCTGTGAGAGTGTAAACCTGTGGACTACACCACCAAACACGTCAATCACGCCTTCTCCTGCTAATCAACACACACAGAATACCAACACACAACCATAACCAGATACATCACCAGTATCATTCATCCCTGAAATTCCCAACCAACACTTCGTACAAGCTTCTTCCGACACAGAAGCCTTTACTCACACAACCTTACAAACACTCTGGCTTGGATTTACTATGCCAAGGGAATTCAACCACTGCCTCACTGCCCCTGGAATTACAACCTTGCGTCTGACAACCAAGCCTCTTCAGCCACAACACAACCTTACAACCTTACAAAC
The DNA here is from genome assembly GCF_041138505.1 of Cibotium barometz. Classification (NCBI taxonomy): domain Eukaryota; kingdom Viridiplantae; phylum Streptophyta; class Polypodiopsida; order Cyatheales; family Cibotiaceae; genus Cibotium; species Cibotium barometz. The sequence goes on along the minus strand of NC_141076.1, from coordinate 21,794,241 downwards.
ACTCTGGCTTGGATTTACCATGCCAAGGGAATTCAACCACTGCCTCACTGCCCCTGGAATTACAACCTTGCGTCTGACAACCAAGCCTCTTCAGCCACAACACAACCTTACAACCTTACAAACACTCTGGCTTGGATTTACTATGCCAAGGGAATTCAACACTTTGACCAAGGATACATCACATCCTCATCGGCACATGATCCACTGCAACTGCCCACAGTCGGCTTTCACGTCTCTGCTGCTCTCAGTGTGCTACCAGCCCCACCAGCCAAGAGCAACACCAAAAGCACACGCTTCTCTTCACTCTGTCTCCACCAGCCACCTCTTGCTCTCTCTATTCTACTCCCGCTTTTTGAATCCCAAAAGTGGCCACCTTCACATGTCTGCCCCTCTCTCTGTCTTCGCCTGCCCATAGCCCTCCTTTTGCATCCCAAAGGCGGCCACCTTCACACATCGACACCACACTCCTCGCTAGACAGCAACCAAAGCAACCCTTACCCAAAACTGGCGTTGCAACAACGGTCCCCCTTCGCTACCAACTTCTCCCGCGGCCAAAAACAAACCAAGGCCACCTCTCTGTCATCGCCTGCGCATAGCCCTCCTTTTGCACCCCAAAGGCGGCCACCCCACAAAAGTCACCAGTCGCGCTGTAGCCAACAGCAACTGCTCAATGCAATGCCTTCCTTCTCTCGCATCCAGCGGCGGTCTCCCAGCAAGTCGCCAGCCCCACAGCAACAATTAGAGCAACACACTTACCCAAAACTCCTTTTTTTCAGAGGCGACAACCACCATCACATACACCACCAACTCCTTCATACCGGCATGCTACCAGCCCACGGTCGACACAACAAAGAAAAGCAACTCCTTCTCCTTCACTTGCCAGCTCTGCATAGCCAGGTGTCGTAGGTGACCCCCACCTGTCTCCAGCCCACAAATCGGCACCTCTACTGCGCCAACATCAAAAACCAACTCTCTCACACCTGTCGGCTGTGCTAGTCGCCAGCCTTCGTATAGTAGCAGCCTGCCTTGCTCGCTCTGTATCCCTCGGCCTGCTGTCAACGTCTCCCAGCTATCGTCACAGTAGCTGCGCCAACCCAAGCAAGGCCAAAACCATGCTTCTATCCTCTGTTGCGCACACCAGAGGCTGCCTGCTGCCTGCTGCAGCTGTAGCCAACACTTCAAAACCCAACGCCAGGCTTCTCCCTTGCGCCTGCGTGTTGCTAGCCACGCTAGCCATCAAAACCAGGGACCCTACTCCCTCTTCCTCTCTTCGCACTCCTTTGCGCCCCCTTTTTTCAGTACGTCGGTGCCATCCTTTGTTGACGTACCCAGCCTGTCATCGCCAGCTATCCCCCCTGCCAGCCATCTGCCAGTTGTCGCTAGCACACGTAGCCACCTTTTTTTCCAGGACCTTCCAAATTAAATTTATGCACACATTAAATTGGCCTCCTCAATAATAAATTGCCCTTATGCTTCCACACCTTCAAATACAACCCACGAGTGCCCACTTACTTTATTTTGGGGACGCATACACATTCAGAGCGACCGAACGCATTAGGAAAAAAGGGAGCTCATTTTGGGGCCTTTTATAAGAGAGAAAATAGGCTCTCAACCAATCAGGAGTGGGCCAACGTTACGTTGAAAATTCAACAAAAGAAGATGAAAATAAGAAAAAGAAATAGTACTGTATGTTCGTAGAAGTGTGTTACATTAATAAGGTGATCCAATTTGAATCTTTAAAAAAATTATTTTCTTTGCAAAATTTGGTGATTGTGACACCGCAGACGCGTCCGGAACGGTCCAAAACCCCAAAAATGGCACTGGAAACGCTGGAATCGGACATCCGGAGGCCCAGAAACGGCCAAAAAGGACCCCCTAAGTGGATTTGCAGATAAACGCGATTTGGTACCGGGAAGAAGGTACCAAATCGCGTTTATCTGCAAATCCACTTTGGGAGCCTTTCCAGGAAGAAAGTACCAAATCGCGTTTATCTGCAAATCCACTTTGGGAGCCTTTTTTGGCCGTTTTCGGGCCTCCGGATGTCCGATTCCAGCATTTTCAGTGCCGTTTTTGGGGTTTTGGGCCGTTTCGGACGCGTCTGCGGTGTCAGAATCGCCAATTTCTGCACAAAAGTGATACTCTTATATGAACATTGAATGTAAATCATGTGAAAGAATATATTTATTCCTTTTCACACTGACATTTCTGACGCAAGTATCCATATTTTCTTGCTTTTGTAGAGAGAGAAAAGAAAAAAATAGTGAACTTCTTCCAGGGCCCCAAAATGAGCTTCCATTTTTCCTAATGATTGATACCACCTCCAGTAGACCACGCTCCGGACAAACCTGCATAAGCTTACTACCAAGCCATCCACCCTGTATATCTGCCAAGGCATTCCAGGACAAAGCTTTATACATGCCATGCATCCCATATGTACACAAGCCCAAAACACCTTATAAAATTTCACCTGACAACTGTCAACTTGGACATCAGCTCATCCATCAGATGCAGACACCTCTTCTTCAGCTACCCTCAAAGGGGAAATAGCACCTTTGGAGGACTCCATTGAAGAACTGGAGGAAGAAGATGATGCCCACCAAGTAGCCCTTAGGAGGCCTACTAGGGATAGAAGATAGCCCCAATGGTTAACATATCACAGAGGTAACAATTCAAACTTTGAACAAATAAATTATGAGTAAATTATGCCCTCTTAACATCACTGACGTAGCATGATGAACCCCTCTTCTATGAGGATGCTTGTGATAAGAAAGAATGGACAAATGTAATGGACAAAGAGATGACTGCATTGCACAAGAATCACACTTGGGATATGTGTCCGCTTCCACCTAACAAGAAAGCCATAGGCTACAAATGGATTTATAAGCTGAAGTACAACAAGGAAGGAAAGACAGATAGGTACAAAGCAAGACTTGTGGCTAAGGGTTTTAGTAAGAAACAGGGGGTTGATTATGAAGAGACCTTTGCACCAGCCAAAATGAATTCCATTAGGTTAGTCCTTTCTCTAGCCTCTCTTCATAAGTGGAAATTGTGGCAAATGGATGTCAATAATGCCTTCCTCAATGGCCAACTTGAGAAGGAAGTCTACATGCAGTAGCTTGCAAGTTATGTCAAAGCAGGCACATAGCATTTTGTTTGCAAGATGCAGAGAAGCCTGTATGGTGGTCTGAAACAAGCTCGAAGAGCTTGGTATGGTAGAATTGATAAGCATCTTAAAGCTCAAGGTTTCTAGAAGAGTAATGTAGATTATACTCTTTACTACATGGTGAAAGGGAAGGACATTATTGTTCATTATTGTTGTTCTTATGTATGTTGATTTTTTGATTTTGATAGGCAATAATGAATCCATGGTTTTAGCTCTCAAATCCAAACTCTCAGAGCTGAGTTTGAAATGAAAGATCTTGGATACTTGCACTTTATCCTTGGGATTGAAGTAGCTCTAGGACCACAATAGGTGGTATCTTCATCTCTCATCAAAAGTACTCTCAAGAAGTTTGGTATGGAGATGTGCACAGTGTCTACACCAACAGAATCCACTCTGAAGCTAACAAAGGATGAAACAAGACATCCTTTTGATACTACTTTGTATAGAAAACTCATTGGTTCTCTTATTTATTTGACTATCATTAGGCTTGACCTCTATTTTGCAGTAAATAGTCTTGCTCAGTTTATGCAAAACCCAAAAAGAGTGCTTAGATACTTGAAAGGCACTCAACGTTGGGGTATCTCATCTGTAGGTGACACACTAAGTTTGCATGGGTTTAGTGATTCTGACTATGTAGCTTGAGGAAAGGTGTTAGAAGATTCAAGATTCACACCATTCTAAGATTTCCTAAGCCATATGCAGATGCCCCGCTTGCTTGGTAGAAATTGATCCCTACATCAAAGGAGGAATTGTAGGTTGCCATCCTCTTAGGAGATATTTGCACAACGGATTATGATTGAAAAGTTGAACTGTGCTAACTAGGATGAAGTGAGAAGCTTACATCTAGAAACAAGTAATCCATCACAATTGTAGATAGTTTTACCTTTGTTCTTAAAAGTGAGGAGTAATTATGAACCCCTCTACTTTGTTTTTCGACACTTTGGATTCTAGAATCTCTTTTGTGAGCTCAAAATCTTATTAAATAGTATTCCAGAATCCAAAATGTCTTCTTCAATTGTTTTGTGTTTTTGGTCTTCATTTTTTATTCCAGTTGTAAGATTCCTCCTGAGCCTCTCAAGAAGTCCAGTATCTTCCCCTGTAATCAAATCCCTCTTCAAAAATATAAAAGATCTTGTTTCTACCTGTTTTAGCCTAGAGAGAGAAAATCTTCTAGAGAGAAGTGATACAGTTTTTAAATATATTTGGATGGAAAAATATCTCATCTTATTAAAATAAATTTTCTCGAAACAGAAGTTCAAAAAGAAACTCAGAAGGTGCATTAGAAATAAATTATAATCTGTTCAAAGGCCTTATCCTAAGGGTCCAGATTTTTTGAAAATTTTAAATTAAGATTCCTATGGACCAATAAGATTAATCCAAATGTGGGAGGAGGTAAATTGAAGAAATAAATAAAATCCCTCAAAAATGAGTAAATACTCACATAAGATGAAGAGTGGACTAAGGACCAAAGGAAATACTAAAAAAATAAATTTTTGACACCTCAGAGTGGGGATTCCCCCTCATGAAGTAGGCACCTTTTTCCCATCATTGCTTTTGAATTTTAAATCAATAAAATTAGATATTTCATCTTTCCTCTCTCCTAATTCAAAACTAGATCCAAAAAGTGAACTAAACTGACCCAAAAATGGTCAAAAATTGACCAAACTGATCTAGAAAATTCTAGAATCAGTTTGCTTGGTTAGAAGCTCACTTTTTCCTATAAATAGAGGCCTCCCCCTTTGTAGAAGCTTAATAGTGTTTTATGCACTGTTACTCTACTCCTCCCCAGAGCCAAAAACAGTGAATTTATTGATAATTCATTAGTTTTTGACCATTTCCTCTTCAAAAGAATTAGTGGCCACTCTTGTTGCAAACAAGAGTAGATCCCTCAAACCATCAAGCCAAAGGAAAGCTCACAAAAATTCATGTAAACTAGAAATCCTACTTTTTATTTATTCTATTTAATGGTTTTCTAATTTTTATTTTCTTTAAAATGAAAAATGATGTTATGTCTTATTGGAAAGGCTTTCCCCCTCTCTTCATTCTTGAATTCAGCCTTTCTTTATCCTAGATATGTAATCAAATTCTTAGAATTAAACTTTTCATATTGTTTCTCTTTAAAAAGTGAAATTTGATTAGTTTAGAATGCTTTAAATCATTTGGGATAATTTCTAAGTAACTTGAGAATGAAAAAAATTGAAAAATGGTCAGCCATACAAAGGAGGTTATGGCAAAATTTTCTTAAATTGTGTGAAATAAGTTTTATCTTTTATTATTCAAAAAGAGTAATCCCCACCGTTTGTGTATTCTAAAAGTGTTATTTTCATTCTATGCATAGAAAAATGCATATTAGAAATATTTTTATTATAAAAGTGTTATTTCTATTAGAATTAATTTCTATTCATAATTGATTTTTATGCATAAATAGATGCATCAAAGAATTTTTTTAAATTATAAAAGTGTTACTTTCATCAAAATCGATTTTTATGCATAAATAGATGCATAAAAGGATTTTCTTTTATATAAAATTGTTATTTCCATAGTAGTTGGATTTTATGCATAAATAGAGTTTTCTTTAATCCCATGTTTAAATCCCTTGAATATTGGTAAATGAATAAGTAAATACTCTATGAGAGAAAATTCTACCGTTTCATATTCTCTAGGATGGTAATGAGAAAACTCAAAAAAACTATCGAAGTCAAGATTTTAGATAAATAATAATTTATTCTTCATAGGAATTCGTGATTAGTTTAGAAATCAGTTAAGCAAATATTCAATGAATGAAATTCAAAATAATAGTAATTGAAATCTCACCCCCTTTCGAGAAAGGTAGTTCAAGAAGGACCTTACCAGACTCAAACCCAGAATCAGACTTTGACCAAGACCAACCTCTTCGTTAGTTTCAAGGAAAGATGATGTGACCAGTTCAGGAAAATACACTTAAATCACCCACCGAATCTGAAACTAAGTTGAGACCCTTTGATTTTGATATGAGGATCAAGGTTACAGAATTTGAGAAATTCTGTTTGGAATTCACACTTGCGATCAGAAAGTCTTGGGATATGGATTTAAGATATACTCATTATATTTAAAAGAAACTCAAAAACTGAAAACTTGCATAGAAACCCTGTTTTTCTTATAAGACTGTCTTACGCTAGAATGCTGGAGGGAGCATTTGGTATATGTGTTTTTCTAAGGGAAGTTCTGTTGCAACAGTTAGCGGGGAGTGCTCAAAGGACGGCTCACGCGGCAAAAACCTGCCCAGGTCTTGACTAGCCTTGGTATGGTGAAAAATGGCGTGCTTCCGGGACGATGGGTGAGGGCTGACGAAGCGGTCCCTGAGTGAAGTGCCAGGACACCTAAGGAGGATCCTGGAGGGTTCTGACCAGGCGATGCTGCACGGGCTTGCGGTGCTTAGGACACCCATGTGTATGTCGTGGAAGATATATATGTATGGTGAGGAAAAATTATTGTAATCTATTACTAGATCTCGTTGACCAACTAGTCTCGACGACGGAGAGTCCAGAGTGATACCTGTTTTTGAGAAACAAGGAACTGGATGGAAATTTTGAGTTATGATATCTCTAACCAATAATTGTTTGTCAATGGATTGCTTTATAAGTTAAAGTTTAAAGAGGAGTGTGTGCGTATCTGTATTCTAAAGCAAAAGTTAAGAAAGGCATTCAATTATGGGTGGGTGAGTACTTGTCTGTTCTACCAATTCCAATGGTTGGGCAGTGGCTAACCGGATAGGTTGGAATCAGTAGAGTTTTAATAATAAAATTGATTAATAGGAATACGCTTAGAGCTCGAATAGTTAAATAATAACCTGAAGACTTCTCAGATGAATAGATCAACGGTTGTGCCTGATTCAATTAGGAAAAAAGCATTGATTCCTTCAAGATAAGTCTATAATAGTTTTCCTTCTATCTGGTTTAATCAGATGAAGGTTAGTTCAGTATCTTGACCTCGTTAGAAAATTTCGCTCTAAGAAATTCAAAATGGTGGAATCGTCCCCGTTTTCGAGGCATGGAAAATTTTCTCGCTTTTGGTTTTCGGAATGACCACCAGCCTAGTCTCATGCCTAGACATTTGAGGGTGAGGCCCCGAGTGCTGCCCCGCGCATGAGGGAGCTGCTTCCGCCTGCTAGCTACCGGGAATTCATCAGTGTGCGGAGGGGGCACTGGGATCTCACAATTGGTATCAGAGCGCTGTTGTAAATTTACGTAACAACAACATAAATTGCTTAAAATTTTAAAGTAAAGCTGGGAAATAATGTTTTTGCTTATTAATATTATGTTGAATGAACTTCAAAAATTAAAAACTCATAAATTGAATTGGAAATTTATAGATGGATACCTCGAATCTATCTGGCATTCTTGAACTCTCCCAGAGTCAGGATATGATAGCCTTTACATTCGAGCACCTCATCAACTTTGCTATGACCTGAGTAAGCAGAGTGAGACTCGCATGTCATTTTGAGAGTCTTTACTTTCCTGATCCTATAGAGCGACATCGGTATATGTGGTTCTTTGGAGGACGATGTATTAATATCAGTACCAACGAGCGTTAGAGGCTCAGGCAAAATATTTCCTTAGCCATGATTCTGATAAGGCTAGGGTTTGTTCAGCATGTACAACTCTTTAATCATTCACCCAGGAACTTCAGAATTTCATGCCGAGTTTTTAGGCTTCTTAGCCGCTTTATCCCTAGAAGTAGAATTACAACACCTCTTTTTGTAATGAATCGTGTGTACCATGTCATGTCTCCTTCGCAGTTTCGCTTCTTTATGCGTACGCGATTGAGGCAGTGACTTCGGAGCCGTGATGCTCTATGTATATATCAAAAACTTTTGATAATAAATGAGGTTTTGTAAAAAAATAAAAGAAATCCAAATTGCTTTCATAATTGTGAATATGGTTAATCTTGTTCAAGAAGTATGATGAAATAATTATTTGTTTAAAGATAAACCTCAAAAATTAAATAATCATAAATCTATTATCAAAGTTAAGCTGACAAAAATCTCGTTTTGTTAGAGTCATGAGGCATGCGACCTATGCAAGGCAACTAGATCTTCTAACCGATGACGAAGAGTTAGATCCAGATGTTCGAAAAGCACTACACAGATCCCAACCTGGTCCCTTCAAGGGTGAAGGGGAGCAGTTAGGTGGTGAAGTAGTGAAAAAGTGGATTGAGGCTATGGAAGAATACTTTGATGTAACTGGCTACAATGAGAGAAGCAAGATGGCTCTTGCCAGGTTAAAGATTGTGGAAACGGCCAGGGTTGCTTGGAGGAATCACTGCGAGACTAACCGTCTCGACCGGAATACCCAGACCTGGACCGATCTTAAAGCTTACCTTAAAAGCTTACCTCAGAAAGAGGTTTTGTCCTCCAGGCTTCCGTGAAACTAAAATGAATGAGTTCTTGGAACTAAAGCAGGATAGCCGGACAATTGATGAGTACCATCAAGCTTTTGCCCTTCTCCTCAAGTATTCTCCACAATTGGATGAAGAGCAGCTGATGGCCAGGTTCATTCAAGGAATGAACGAGCCATTGGACACCTTAGTAAAGAATGCCAAACCTGTCTCAATGGCTGAAGCAGTAAGAACGGCAAAGGACTTTGCCAAAGCCTTTGTAGTTAAGCTGCACCCTCTAGTTTTAAAAGATTCCAAACCTCGGGAAGTACTTCAAACTTTCCACCCCCAAAGAGGCAGCAAAGCCCAATTCAGAATCAGGATACGGGAAGATTTAGAAGTGAAGGAAGACCCTTCCCCCCAGAACACTTTCTCAGGAGCCCCACCTCTTTCAAGGATTCAGAGGGATGAGCTCAGAAGTGAGAACCGGTGTTTTGGATGTCAGGGTTTTGGTCACCAACTGAAAGACTGCCCGACTCCTTCCATGTCAAGGGGATAGGGAAGTCAAGGACCAAGAGTGCAGAGACCAACCCCTTCCTATCAGTCAAATCAGGGTCCATCTCGTCAAAATCAAGAAAATCCAAGGAGAACTCCAAGCCATCAAACTCAAGGAATAGCTTAGATAGTTGTTAGAACAAGGGTTTGTAAGACCCAGTGTTTTACCTTGGGGTGCACCAGTTCTCTTTCAGAAAACGAAAGATGGAACGCTAAGACTCTGTGTGGACTAAAGAGGTCTCAATCAGCTGCTGCTGATAGTTAAGAATAAGTATCCTATCCCCAGAATTGATGAGCTTCTGGACAGGCAAAGTGGAGCCTAGATCTTCACAAAGATAGATCTCAAATCAGGGTATTATCAGATCAGGATATCAGATCAGGATTAATGAGCAAGATATCCCAAAGACAGCCATCAATACTCGGTATGGACATTATGAATTCACTGTCATGCCGTTTGGATTGACAAATGCCCCAGCTACATTCAATCGCCTAATGCAGGACATTCTCAGAGAATACTTGGATGATTTTGTTCTTGTTTTCTTTGAGGATATTCTGATTTACTCAAAAAATGCAGCTGACCATGAAGCTCATGTCAGAAAAGTTCTTGAGATTCTAAGGAAGCACCAACTTTTTGTAAAAAAGAGCAAATGCACTTTCTCTGCCGAGACCATGTTGAATACTTGGGCCTTCTGGTATCCAAAGATGAAATTTCTCTAGATTTCGCAAAAGTCCAAGCAGTCATAGATTGGCTTGAACCAAAAATAGTGAAAGAAGTCAGGGGATTCTTGGGATTGATTGGTTGGTATAGAATTTTTATACCAAAGTATGCTCTCATAGCTTCCCCCCTGACTAATCTTCTCAAGAAGAATACCCCGTTTCAATGGTCTGACAGGTGCCAGAGTGGGTAACCAATCCTGTTCTGAAGTTGCCAGATTTCTCTCTACCCTCTTTGAGGTAGTAATTGATGCCAGTGGTTTTGCCCTGGGAGGTGCACTCATGCAGGAAGGTCATGCAGTGGCCTATGAATCCTGAAAACTCAGATTGCATGAGAGGAATTATGCTGTCCACGACCTGGAACTACTTTCAGTAGTATATGCCCTGAAGTTGTGGAGACATTACCTACTGGGTCAAAGATTCACTTTGATGACAGATCATCAGAGCTTAAAGTGGATCTTCACTCAGAAGGATCTCAACATGTGCCAAAGAAGGTGGATGCAAACCCTGCAGGAATTTGATTTTGAAATCAAGTACCGCCCAGGCAAAGAAAATGTGGTAGTAGATGCCCTCAGCAGAAAAGCCTCCTTGCTTGCAATTACTATAGTGTCAAATCCTTTGATTATTGAAGCAAGAGAGAAGATCATGCAGGATAGATTCTTTGGCCCTATTGCTACCCTACTTATGTAGGAAAGCAAAACTCCACAGGAGTTTCTACTTGCTATGGCTGACATATCAAGATCAATGGTTGCAAGAAGATTGTAGGTTTTTAAGTTATTCTGATATTGAACTTCTACTTACTATGGTTAATATATCAAGATCAATGGTTCTAAGAAGATTTCATTGTGTACGCATTAACACCATGATTGGTTTTCTTGTATACTTAAGAAGTTGTTGTCTTTAGGTTTGTCTATAGTGGTGCATGTATTATTAAATTTTGGTTTTTTTAAACTTGTATATAGAAAAACTTGTGAAATTTCTTATATTTCCAAAATACAGTCTCAAACTAAAAAAAAAGAGAGTTGATTGTACTTTGTGTGTACACATTTCAAAAAATAGCCACTTCTCAAAACCTTAAAAGCAAATAAAAATGACCTTTTGCAAATGTTCACTCACGAATCGTATACGTTTTTTATGTCTCACTGCTATACATGAAGCCTAGACACGTGAGTTGTGGATGACCTTTTGCAAATGTGCACTCATGACTCGTGCACATTTTTTATGACTCGCTGTTATACATGAAGTTGCATATGTGAGCCTAGACATGGGAGTCTAGAAGTGTGAACGTGGACACATGAGTCTACTATTAAAAAAAAAACATCTTAAAAAAAATGAAACCATTATCAAACCCAATCCAAAAATATCAAGAACCTTTGATATACACTTAATCTGGACTAATTGTTTAGCAATACAGTTCATTGTAGTGCATCAAACCACACTTCCTCAAACCCACCAAGGTTTCGATTCTAGCAAAACGAATAACTCTCATCTTTAGAGTGCTCCCCTGTTAAGAAAGCTAGACTCCTTCAGAGCAAGTGAGCCAATGAAACACATAGATGAGTGGAGGAACAGTGGAACCCTTAGAAATAGGATCCGCCATGGGCCTACGAGCTCTGGATTCACCAACTAGCTTTGTTAAAAATGACTTAAATCTTATGAGGAAGACATTCAATTGCCCTATTTTTAGGCACAGCTTTAGTGAAGGAGTAGGAGCAAGACCATGAACCTCAAGGTTTCCTCCCATAGGAAGCGGTCAAATTGTATCAGACACCAAAATATTCCAAACAGTTAGTTAGTGATCTGGGTTTACCCTAAGTAGGGGTTGGAGCAAGACCATAAACCTCAAGGTTCACTCCCACAGGAAAGCAGTTAAACCATATGAGACACCAAAATATTTCAAACATTTGGTGTCCTGAGCTAGGTTTATCCTAAGTAGATCATGATCGACAAAAAACAATTCAACAATTATAGTTTTGGGACATGTCTCTTTTGTTATACCACTAGAGATAAATGTTCCATAGTACACACAAAGCAAGGGCACAGAGCACAAGCAAGAGTCCCGCTCTCCATAGAAGCCCATTATAGAAGCGCCTTTACCTACGGAACCAAGTTCTAGTTCTTCTCCATTTAGATGAAGAATAGGGAACACGGGGAGCCAACATCTGGGGCAACCTCATCACAAAGGGATCCACAAAGGGCATTCACATAACATGTCCTTAGTTTGGGAAAGCATGTAGCCTCAAAGCAAGGCTGACAAAGGACAAGTGCCATTAGGAGATTTGCAAAGCCGAACCCTATCGAGTAAGAGATCTCGTACCCTTAAGAAGGGGTTTTGAGTAATCACCTCCTTAGGTTTCACCACCGTGTGTGAATATGTAAAAGACATGCTTAGGATGGCATTTGAAATAGGAAGGGGGGTTGCGAGTGACGGACGTAGCACCTGGAGGCTCAAAGTTGGGAAAAACCAAGCTAATCCACATCTCAAGGGTGATGACCAAATTTGATGGAACTGGAAATCCTTTTCAGTACCGAGAGAAGTTTGATCAAATTTATTGTGAGGCAACGGGATGGATTGATGATCCCACCAAGATATGCTTATTTAGACTTTACACCTTGAAGTTAAAGTAGGCTAGCATTTTAGGTCACTATATCCACTTAAAAAGACTAGATACACTCTCATCCAATGGAGCCCCATAACCCCATCACACATAGATTTATAACCTCAAGTAGGAGGAGGGTGAAACAATGTGGGACTATATGAGGTGCAAAACCCACGAAAGACTAAATGACTTATCGCTTTATTTATCTCAAGAGAGAGGCTTTATGACCACCCCTACAAGTCTAGATGCTACATTTTAGTTGATGTGTGTTGCCGGTGAGGTAATAGACCTAGTAGAAAATCTCTAAGATAAGTATTTAGAAGCTATCCATGCAAACTAAGATATAGGGGATGCATCATTCAAAGCCTCAATAACTAAGGGTGCCCAATTGGCACCAACTAGAGTCCTAGTTAATGATATGAGCATGGATGAGTTGGTAGAGAATCTTCTTAACTGTTTCATTGGCTAGAGCATCTAGCACTTTGATGAGTCTTAACTTAAGTGTATCAGGAGGACTTATTTACACAGTCCCCCTTAATGTCATTACAAGGCTCTATGCATTAAGGTTGTTTGGTAGAAAGGAACATCTAAGGAGGCCAATAAGAAGAAATCCTAGGCTTCAACTTTGAAAGGCAAGCAACCAAAGAGCTAGAGGCACAATCCCCATAGGCTATAGTAGCCCCTAAAAGGCTAATGGACCATAACCAGAGGTTTAGAAAAAGAAGACCTCAAAGAGCATGCACAAACATAATGCACTCTTATTTGTCAAGGGCAACGGCATCGTGACCATTTAAAGTGGTTTAAACAATAGCTCCGAAGATGCGTCCCTCATGTGAAACCCACTCTTCCCAAGGAGAAGAAACCGATTGACTAACGAAAACCTTTCAAAGAATATCAAAGAGTACCCCAAGCGTGTGTGGAGAAAGAGCGAATGAAATAAGCCCAAGAGCTTGTAAGGAAGGTGAGGGGTGAGATAGAGCCAGTACTTAAGCAAGTGGTGGCATACAACCACTGATCCCTCTTGAGCCAATCTTTAACCCCATTTTAGAGCCAATAATATAAACCAATGAGGGGATCTTAGTGCCCACCACCAAAGTTCATGAGACTAAAATCATATACATTCTTAAAAGGCCACAAAAAGAGCTAATTCTAGAGCATCTACCTTCGACCAAATTCTACATTTGTAGATGTAGTCAAGGAGGACTCAATGGGAGGTGAAAGTAACTTACCAATAGGAACATAGATAAAGCTTTGGACGTCCTTTAGGATGCCCAGATGTTAAGACCTTTAGGCTAAGATTCCACCACACTTTCGTGTGTGGTGATGGATTTGCAAAGATGAGGGCTATATAAAATGACCCTTGGAAGGGCTAACATGAGAGTCACAAGTTTAGTTCATGATTGCAAAACCAATCACATCTATATACGCAAGGGTAACCAGTCCTTGAAAATAAAAAAATAGGGAAGACTCATTCTATGGGTTGAGGCATCCTTATTTGATAAGTCTGACACAATTGCTTGGATCACTTCATTCGATGTCATGTAATGCAAAAGCTTACATTATGCCAATTGACATCTATAGAGCTTGTAACAAGATGTTGGAATGGTCAAGATGAGGACCAAGAAAATGATCCCCTCCTAGAGCCTACCAACTATAAGGACTGGATTAATGTTCTTACAACCATGGACACTCTTTCATAGAAGCTTGAGACAATGTTTCCACAATTGGATTGTGCCAAAATCACATCCATGTTCGTGCTTGATGCATTTAAAATAGAACCAACATGATGGAGATGGAAATTAGAGTTTTCCTAAAAAGACCATCTAGCCATGTGGCCTACCTTAGTTGATGCAGGGGCTGGTCCCAACATTTTTCCTTGAGAGACATGGACCTCATTAGGCCACCCATCCCTTGCACCATCCATAGTAACCACTATGCGGTAAACCACTCCTAATCTATGGCCATTGGTTGTTTTGAAGCAGAGTTTCTTATTGGATCAAAACTTGCATCATGCAAGTTTTAGTGATCCCCATAAAAGAGAGCATCATCCTCGAGAGGGGATGGTGGATTATGGGATGCCCCACAGATTATATCGTCAACTGGCAAAGAAGGATCACAATGCTCAATCTCCCCTTTGGAATGGTTACCGTACCTCTATGGATGAGAGCACCTTGAACATATTAACATCCCAAGCCTCATCCTACTTGTGAGACTCCACTTGCAAGCCACCACCTCAGGTAACCTCTAACACTACACAACACTCTTGCCTCACCTCCGCTAGACCACTCGCTCAAACCATTATGGAGATCCTAAGCCTCATCGGCAAAGCTGAAGACCACCTATGACCTCAACCTTAGCAACCTTTTAGGGAGATTACCAAGAAAGAATGGGTACCCAAGAGTACCTTGGCTAGCCAGGGAAACTAGATGCTCGTGCGAAGACTTGGCAGCCACCATTTAGCCCAAACCCCAACCATAAGTAGAGATCTGCCAAGCAAAGGCCCCATGTAACAATATTCTACCCAACCCCTTGGATCCTCTTGTGTCAAGTTGCAAGCCCAAGGCTTCTATGAAGGAAACCCTCTATTTGGGTCCCAAAAACCATGTCATCCACACAACCCTAGATGCCAAAAAGATCCAAGCAACGGCCTCAGTACTCAGTAATACCACACAATTTGATGCTTTGTTGGATCTCGACAAAATTACTAGAAGACAAGGATTCTATGAAGGGAGCCGCCACATCTAGGTATTGAGATAAAAGAAACTAGTGTCCCAAAACCTTACAAATGCACCCTCAAATGATAAATCCAAGTGGGTGTGGAGAACCATAGCCATGCCTTCAACCCAAAGTCCAAAGCCTAAGGTGGAGGGTAGTGGCTTCCACCTCAACTCATGTGCTGACACCAAAAAGGTCAAAAGAGCCCTGTGGACTCTGAGTAGTAAGATGCCACACCTTGCTCATGTGTAGTGGCCCTACTCATCCTTGTTCCTATTGAAGAAGGGATGCTCATAGTAACCAACCCCAAAGAGAATCATGTACTACACTGAAACTATCTTTTAAGACATGCACATTTGTTTGCTAACACCATATTCGTGAGGAAAGTGTTGTTGTGAGGTAGGCCAGGGCTCAAGTTTGTGTAGGACTAGAAAGAAATTAACCTTCCCATCCTCTTTGCAAAGCTATCCCTAGATACCACTGTACATGAGGCAATAGGTGAGAAAATGTCCTCATCTGATCACTAGTAGCTAGCATTTCAATAATGCAACACTGACGTCCATGTCTTCCCAATAAATGAGTAAGTGTAGATTACCACTTCACCCTTGTTTTATTTCTTATGTTGGCTCCCTAGTGTGGGTAGAGTGCTCCTCATGGAGTGGGTAGAGCACTCCCCATGGAGGGTAGATCTAGTATATCTGGGAGAGCTAGGTTGGTCTAAACACATCTTCTCAGATAGTCCAAAACCCCTTCGACCATACACTCCCCATGCACACACACTTGGCACT
Organism: Cibotium barometz; assembly: GCF_041138505.1. NCBI lineage: Eukaryota > Viridiplantae > Streptophyta > Polypodiopsida > Cyatheales > Cibotiaceae > Cibotium > Cibotium barometz. The sequence continues at coordinate 21,778,351 of NC_141076.1, read as the reverse complement.
AACATGGAATTGCCTAGATAACAATTGTGTACTTACCAAAAACCTAAGGATAATCCATTGCGCACACTACACACACACTTGGCACTAACACGGCACAACCCACATAACAATCATGTACTTAACAAATACTTAAGAACTTAATCCATTGCACACCTCATATCGGATGATGCCACATCCTTTTGCTATTGGAATTTAGACACATATGCTTGGATGGTCCTTCTTGCCTTATGGTCCATCCATACCCAACCATGTACTCATGCCCACCTTATCAAGGATCTTCAATATCGCATCCCATTCTTGCATGCAACATCCATACCCATGCCAACACCTTGCATGTTTGCCTTTGATCTAGTTGTTTTGCCTGGTCTTGTCTTCTTTCTTTAGTCTCGTTTCTTACTCACTCCACCTCTCTTTCCATCCATGAAGCACAATTACAATGTCTGCACACTCCCAAGTGCTACTAGTCTTCCATTTATGCATGGCATACAAGGACTTTATGAATGATGCCATCGGAGAATCCTCCATCTTGCCTACTCAAATGGGCATCCCAATTGCGGTCTACGGAGCTGTTCGATCCATGCACCTAAATGGTGTTCTTCACATAAAAAGTGGTGACTCCATCATCTCCCACCATGTTGCCCAATCAAATGGGCATCCCAATCATGGTCTATGGAGACATTGGATCCATGCACCTAAATGATGATCTTCACAAAAATTGGTGACTCAATCCATCATGCTCTACATCTCCCTCCCCCCATGGCACCTACCTTGCCTACAAGTACAAATGCCTAAAAGGTCGACATTGTCTGGAAATCCCAAATTTTACACACCCAAGCCACAGGGAAGTGCTATATTACTTTTCTTCTTTCCATCAACAACACCATGCTTTAACAAAAGCAAGCGGACCGTATATCCACTAACTTTTTAAAAAAAGGCTCAAGAAGCACCTAGATCCATTTGGCCATGTTCAATATGTCGCCCATTGTCAGTTTACCAAATGTACTTATTACTAGACTGGGTGTCCTAAAATTTTCTATTCTCATGGACAATCCGACTTTGTTCATACTCGTCTTATCGTCTCGTTACACATCAACCCCCACCAAATTTCGGGACATTTTTTGGCGAGCATTTTTGAGTGATTGGGAATCGAGCGAGCTGATTCCAAAAAGATTTCCCCCTCCACAAGACAGAGGGGGCCTACAAATGAGGTTATTGGTTTGAACTGAGAATAAAACCTAGTTTTTTAATGTACATCTTCCAATTACTGAAATTCGGCTAAGCAAGATAGAGAGAGGGGTGAAGCAAGTTAGAGAGAGTAACATGACATAACTACTTTGGCGGGAGTGAACACATAAACACATGTCAATAGCACATCCTCTACATTGGGGTTATTGGTTCAAACTGAAAATAAAACCAAGTTCATTCATGTACACCTTCCAAATACAAAAATGTGAAAACCATTATCACATCCTCTACATTGGGTTATTGGTTCAAATTGAAAATAAAACCAAGTTCATTCACGTACACCATCTTTACTACTATGGGCCGCGTTTGTTCTCTGGGGTTAGGCACAAAGTAAGCGAACGGTGTTCGTACCTTTCCATACTTCCTCTAGCAAGACACGCTTAGACAATTCATCAATAAAACCATGGACTCGCCAAATTGGAATTAAGCCCACCACTTTGTCCTTAACTTGAGAAATGTTTTCATCATTTTTAGGAAGTGGAAAGGACGTGAGACCTTTCATGCTTGTGCACCATCCATGGTCTTCTGCTTGATCTCCACATCGGTGGCCTCCCTCTCAATACGCACAGCAACAACTTTAATGCTAACATTTGATGAGGCCATCACAAACAAAAAGAAGGAGGGTTTGGGTTGTTTTACTCTTCTAAAAAGGCTTGGTGGCAATGCTGTATAACGAATTGCTTTGGAGCTTGCCTTTATATTTATTGTAGTGGGAGAGGTTCAACACTCAAAATAAAAAAATATATTTGTTTTTTTTAATTGTTATTTATAAAGGTTTTTTTCCTCGAATTTTGGCACTACAATAAAAAATGCATATTTTGAACTTATTTGGGAAAGAGAGAGCATGTATTTGAAGGAGATAGACATTGCACAATAGAACCCTCTACACTGAGGTGACATCCACAAAGGTTAAGCTTAACTGATTATCCTTGCATTCAAATTTCTAAATTACGGTATGTTCTCATACGAGACAAGGCATTGTAAAACTCCACGTCAGGATAGGATAGGTTGGTGGATGAACATATTCTCACTCTGGCTTGAGCATAGCACACGTAAATAAATGAAGTGCAAGTGCTTGCTTGCATGCAAGGTACGCTCAATGACATTGCCCTCCTCTGTGACTTTTGTAGTTCTTTCTGGAGTTTTTCTTGTATCATGTTCTTTGAAATTGATCTTCTGTGGCCTCCCACAATACTTACGATCTCTTACATGTGTGTTGTACTCTGGTCGATGCGTGGCCACATCATCAATATCAATTACCACCCTTGACGGTCTCTTCTGACGACGTGCACTCTCTTTGCCCCACTAGTGAGAGAGGTAGGCGCCCTGTACATGGGTGTTCCTTCAGTTTCCTGATTAACTATTCGGAGCACTTGGGTAGGGCTTGTAGAGCACTATTATTTTAGTTTCTCCAAGCTTGGGCCTCTCCCTATGTGCTTGCCTTGACTGTAAGAGATTGCCTTTGTGCTTGGGCCTCTCCCTATGTGCTTGCCTTGACTGTAAGAGATTTCCTTTGTGCTTGCCTTGACTGTAAGAGATTGCCTTTGTGCTTTGTAAAATTGCATTTGCCATATCGGTAGTACATGCATCGTAAAGAGAGATCTTGCGTCTACATTCTTCCCCTGCCAGCTAACTTCCATGCTTGATTTTTGATAGGTTTGTTCTTGGGGTATTTGGACCATCATTACTTCTCTCTATCATTGTCATGATTGAACCCCAATGTGCTATGCACACTTCCCACCAGCTCAACCAAGAGTCCATTGTTGCTGACAAATTCCTGTCCATCACATGACCACTATGCCACCATTGACATATCAATCGAGCCTCCACTGATGCATATTCACTAGTAGGAGCCGTGTGCTACTTCTCGCTCATTTCTTTGTGCTCTCCTTGAGACGTAACACACATATACTTTGTTGTGTGGGCAACCATGCTTTGCTCAATGAAATAGGCAAGACCTCTCCCTATCTGTTAAGACATTGTTCTTTCCACCATTGAACACATGTCAAAGTACATTTGAGTTTGATTGAGCCTCGTTTGCCATGAAACCATAGAAATCTACCCTCTCACAATCATGGTTGTCCATCACTTGATTAATGCAATCCCAGAACAGACATTGGGCATCCATATCCTCCTCTTTCATTTCACATGTTGCAATGGTGAGAAGATCCTACGTGCTGTGTGAAAACGAGTCATTTAAGAGGTTGTACAATTAGCTTGCTCTAACCACCTAAATACTCTACATTGGTAATTTTCTACCTTGGATCATATACATGACAAGCCATGGTTACCAAATCTGCGGGTGTGGTCGAAACTGTATCCATGCATGTTGTAGGTCGCCAAAGCCGGTCTGTCGCATTCTATTCACCAAATCCAACCCTAAAGCGGGTCCAATGGTGGACATCTTGAAAAAATAGCACTTCTCACTTGAGGACCCTTGACCTGGGAACTTGCTTCCATGGAAGAAGTTGTAAGTGCACTCTCGCTTTCAGCTTCAGAAGTGCATCCAAGCCAAAACTCTCCTTTGAAAGGCCTTGTCGGGTTGCAGTGACTAACCTCCGAAACCTAAAAAATAAATTGTGTAAATATTATAATGCATCTTATCAAGATTTTAATAACTATTTAACACTTACCAAATTTACCAAACTAGATTAGCCTACCAATTGTCTTCCACTAGTGGTCCCATCTTCTCTGCAATGTTGATGAACTCTTGTTCCATCCCTCATAGCTTCATTTGCAGTTCCCTCATATGGGCACCACGGCGGCCTGATTTTGTAAGGTCACTTTTTCCACCCGCACTTGCACCATTTGGTAGAGGTCCCTACCCCATAACACCTCCCTTCTTCCACCGGGGAGTCAGATGTCCATACTGATGTATTCCAGTAACTTGTAATGCCATGAAAATGAAATATATTGGTTTTAGACATTCACTTATATTATGACAATGGCCATGTTTTTAGCTTCTTTCATGGCTTATATTTTTGAGAGAGATGATGCAATTGGAGTGAGATCTCAACAACATGAGAGAGAGAGAGAGAGAGAGAGAGAGAGAGAGATAGAGAGGGAAAGAGTGTATGATGGAGACATTAAAAAAATCACAATTATGATTAAAGTATTTTTTGTTATGCTTAAAACAAGAACTCTAGTGCTCGAAAAAGTAAAATTTTATTCCTTTTGAAGTTATAAAAATAGTAGAGATTGCCTTCTTCTAGACACATCCCATACCACTCTCCCCTTATATCTTCATATTGAAACCGAGTCCTTGTGAACTCTATGGTTATGGCTTCATCTAGTAATACCTCTAATACTACAATGTTTGCAACTATCTTCAGTAAAGCTCTTCAATCTTTCATGCAACTTAAAGAAAAGCAACCCAGATCGGATGCCGTTTTGGAGGCATGGACAACAACTTTTGAAGTAAATGAGCTCTACAAGAAGCTGAAAACATGCCAAGCGGTAGACCTTGCAGACAAGAACATGCTAGAGGTGAAAGCAACTTCAGCCATTGGGATGTGGAGAGCTTTCAAGATCATTGAAGAGGCAAAGGAGGGTCCTCTAAGGGCTGAAGTTTCCACCTTCATTCACAAGCTAGGGTAGACAGAAAAGGCATAGATGTTTGCCATGTAATGTTGTGGCCTTGGAAGTTTATCATAATATGGTGACTTTGTAAACGAGTTGCAATGGTAGTTATAACTTGATATGAATTGATAATTGTAAATGAGTTGCAATGTGTATAGTGCTCTTGTATCCATCCACTCCTCTCCTCTACTGTCACCATGATTCATAATGAGGAAGGCCATAGAGAGCTAATAGACACTTAGAAGTGTAGAGAGAGAAATCGCTTTCCTAAACACCAAAAAGTGCTCGGCTAAAAAATGTTCACCAAAAAAATATACCTCCAATTTCCTATCTCCAACCATGTGTAAGAGTCTAAGAAGCAAATAAATAAGTGCTAAAAAGTAGAGTTTTCACTGGAAGAGGCTTAAACATAGGCCCACCACCTTTTACCCAATACCCATACATTCCATGTCTAATATATCCACGAGCTTTGCATATAATAGACACATAGGCACTATCTTTTACAAACCTACATTGAGTCACATCGTTTGTAAGTATATCTCTAGATGGGAGACCATGGCGGGCACAAGCCTAGCCCCCATGGTATAAACCATCACCTTGTAGACCTTCCTAAAATCAATAAGATCCTATTGTCTCCTTGTCCTTGACAACACCACTCATTTGACCCACATCTCCTCTATCCTAAATGCTCAAGAACACCAAATCCTTAGAGCCACAGAGGCCATGCACAACTTTGTTATAGTTGTGGGCATAGCCATGCACAAGTTCGCTGCCCATGCCTTAAACAATGCCATGATGATCTTGACTCTCTAAGAAAAGGGATGTCAAGTAAAGAAAGTAGAGTTGGAGAAATTTTCAAGAACAAAATGAGATTCAATCAATGCATTGGTTTTCTTGCCAAGTTACAATATTTGTCCATATCACATATGTGCAGATTGCAGAAAGTCTTCAAAAGTATTATCATTTTTACATTTCTGATGTGATAAAACTCATGATACTCTTTTTGTTCAACATTGCTTCATGCTCCACCATGGATGGTTGAAAGAGCTAGGCTTATCCCTCAAGGAGCATTGGGTGTGGTCAGATGGGGCAGCCTCGCAGTTTAAGGCAAAGAGGCCTTTCTACTTTGTTGCCCGGTATGGGACTCTCACAGGGTTAAAGATGACACATCATTTCTCAGGATCTGGTCATGGGAAGGGTGAACATAATGGTGCAGGTGCTGCTATCAAAAGACATTTAACTCAAGAGCAGCTTAAGCCAGACTGTAGAGAAAATTGCAATGTGTAGAGGATATGGTTGCCTTTTTAAGACAAACCATGTGTGATGGGGCTGCTGCCACATATGCATCCAAAGTAAGACCAGTTATTTACCAGGGTGTTATGGGAAGTTAAGGAAGGCGACGTGGATAGAAGCAAGAAGTGGGACTGCAAATCTGTGGATGGCGCTCGTGGGATACATTGTGTCTCAGGTTACTCTTTAACAAATGGAAAAGCTCTCAGATGCAGGCAGCTATGCTTTTGCAATTCTTGTATGCAAGGCCTTTAGAGGAGGTGCTCTAGGAAGTCACATGTCAAGAAGTGGGAGTATGTTACCCTTGAACCTTCAAAATATGTCAGAGATGCTAATGAAGTTGAAGATTTTGTATACGAAGGACACCATGATGCTTTGAGTGATGCACTTTGCATTGGTGACAATTTTGCTGTCATAGCTCCTCATGACAATGAGGAGATTGCAGATTTTTATGTCTTGAAATGCACAGCTCAGAAGCAAAAATCTAATACTAAGCTAACAGATGGCTGGGGTAATGTTTGCCTTGCTGGTTCATTTGTTGTCAAGGGAATATGGTACAAACAAGCGAAAGGAAATCCCTATGAGTATAAGCTATTGTGGCGCAAGCCTGAAGCTATTTTGCCATCCCACCTTGTAAGATCCATCAAGTTCCCAATGGAAAAGGTTCAAGGATGTGGGATGAGATTTTTGATTTCCCCAGGAGCATATGAGGCTATTTACAATACCACTCCCTTTGATGTATAGCTTGCTGAAAATAATTCAAGCTGTTTCTTTTGGACATACTTGTTTTTTTTGGATCCTCGTCTACTCATGCTGATCTCTTGCAGGCAAGGGTCACCAAGAGCCACACCAGGCTTGTGGGTGTCTGTGAATGATAATTAAACTTGCCTGATCTTTCTTAGGGATGCTCAAATTGTGGTACATGGTAAATCTTACTAGGCACATTCCATACATGTCAAGGTATTTTTTTACACAATGGGTCTTATGATGTGGCATGACCATATTGCTCAAGATGCACAATTAATGGGCTTTTAAAGTATACCACTATACCAGTACCTAGCAGGAGGACACTTGGTAGTAGGCTACAAGCATCTAGGTAGCACCAAGATAGCAGAAGATAGTGATATGGTATCAAGCAGGTAGTAGTATGGTAGCACCTGCATACTAGCCTGGCAGCACCTAGGAATAAACCAAGCATCTGGGTGGTTGCAAGATGAGGGTACTCACTTTCGTTCACTCTCTCCAAAATTGGGACATCCATGCATCTCGGGCGGAGTACCTCGATCGTGATAGTGCCGCGAATCAAAAGATGACACGTGCCTCCCGAGCCTAAATCGACATATCTCGATCGAGATGCCAACTAATGCCACGCTAGCAGGTCCGGGTTTTCAGGCGTCATCCATGTCACCAATACATGTCACCGCCACCACAATATCTCGATCGAGATATCTATGCCACTCGGATCCACATCAGGGCCACGTTGTATCCCCGTAGGCATATTTCACTAGCACATCTCCATCGTCCACGTATCTCGAACGAGAAATATACATCCAATCGCAACCATTCATTGTTCGAGGTAATCGGATACAATCTCCACCGTCCCCATATCTCGATCGAGATACTGAGTTCAAATCTCAAACGTCCAAATATCTCGATCGAGATACATAGATTCAATCTGCACCGTCCGAGTATCTCGATCGAGATACGTAGATGCAATATCCACCGTCCAATTATCTCGATCGAGATACGGAAAAGCAATCTAAACCGTCCATTCACGTACGCTGGAAGATGCGATCTCGGCCGTTTAAATATCTCGATCGAGGTATATAATGAATCTTGACCGTCGAGATACCTTGTCGTGGTAATGCCTTTAAATCGTGGCCGTCCATTTACCTCGAACGAGATAGTAATATCAAATCTCAGCCGTCGATCCTTCCCCAACCCTAGAATTAGGTGTGTATCTTGGCCGTATGTTGCACTAACCCTAATATCCAGAGCGTTAATCTTGCAAACCCTAAATTGCATGATGTTTCCGAACCTCGATCGAGGTTATAAAACCGGAAAACTTTTTTTTTTGCCTCATTTTCACAAGTCGTTTTCACTCTCTTGCGCTCTTGATTTGGATTAGTATTAGTGAGCCCATTAGCTTTGTTTTTAGCTTAATTAGTGCTACTTAGCACTAAGCATTAGACCTTTCACATTAGACCCTTCACATTGGACCCTTCACATTTGGCCTAGGTTTTAGCATGGAGGGCCACGAGGAGGGCCACTCATCTATTGCGGACCTCATCGCGGAGATAGACCGTGAGTTAGCGACTATCCGTAGGAGTGCTAGAGACACTCCGTCTACATTACATATCGTGGCAGACTTGGAGGCGATGCTTGCGTCCCTTCGTAGCCTTCACGATATTGTTTATGTAGATGAGTGGATAGCCCACCATCGCGCTGCTCCTGTGTCACATGGCCTGACATATCGTCAGGTCTGTGATCTTGCTCCTATTAGGGATGGGGCTTTTCTAGATCTTTTCCTCGATAGTCGTGGGATGAGGCCCGGGGCGGGCAAGCCCCTCACTATTTCGCGGTGTTCGCATCCTCGTATGGCGGCACATATCTATAGTCGATATGTTGCCGCATATGGGAGGATGCCGAACAACCGCCAGATTCCCATATACTTCGCAAAGCAGTTATATGCGGAGTTTGTCTTAGGGGAGGAGGTCGATTACACCAGCCATCGTCCGGGTGGTGGTGCTGGCCGAGGCCGTCTCCAGGACCAGGGTAGGCGGCCTCCACCAGCCCTTCGTGCGGCACCAGCTCACGATCCTTCCTTTGTGCCATTGTCGACAGTAGAGGCTCTTGGCACGCAGGTCGGCATTGACGTACGGAGTACCACGGAGAGCATCCAGCACGTGGTGCGCCTATTCTCACGATCTATACCGACGACGACAGATGTGGAGGTATTTACATATATATTACGTCTTAAGTTTTTTTGGTCATTTATCTTCATGTTTATATGTACTTTTCTATATTTTTACATGAGCAGCATGGTTGATTGTGTCACACAGGTTCCCACACCTGCCACTCAGAGGCTCACTCAGGAGTTGGTAGAGGCGAGAGCGGAGATAGACCGCCTCCGAGCTGCATTACAGATGGCAGAGGCAGCTACTGCAGAGGCACAGCATCTGAGAGAGTCCGACATCCAGCAGGTAGGTTTCTCTTGCACGTTTAAGTTACAAATTTCTTTAAGTAATACCTAATGAGAGACTAATCAAATATTTTAATGCTTTACTTTTTTGCGTAGGCTCGGACCGAGGTAGAGAGCTCCAGAGCTGAGGCACAGCATCATCAGATTATGGAGCAGATTGCCCAGCACAGGGCAGAGAAGCTGATGCTGCATGTTCGAGAGTATCGTAGATCATCGGACGTGACAGTGCCTTACCTACCGTTATATCCACGGCCTGTCACAGAGGTTTTTCGACGACCTCTCCCGCAGGATGCACCACCCTTCCTACGTGATGCGTGCTGCTGTTTATGTATCGAGGACATTGATAGTACAGGAGGATATGCCCTAGGATGTGGACATATTTTCCACTTGTCTTGCATCACCCAGGAGCTCGTCCGGTTCTCAGCATGCCCATCCTGCCGTGCACGCGTCGACTTAGCGACGTACAGGGTATTGGGCATCGATGATCTTCACCCAGGCCTTGTACGAGTAGATGCCAGGACTGGCAGGCCAGTCGACTTTACATCAGCTATGGACTTGGGACTCGACGCCTTCGACGATAGAGCCCAGGAGCCTGAGGTGCCTCCTGAGATAGAGTGGAGCTCACATGAGTTCGACGCTTACCAGAGAGTCCTACATGAGAGCTAGGTGACAGCATTTGAGCGCGTGGGTGGTGCTGGCCCTAGTGGCACAGCGGGTGATGGTGCTAGCAGCAGTGCTGCTTCTCATGAGCAGCGTGTCCTTACAGCAGAGGAGCTTACACGAGCAGTGGCAGACACGCACCATTGCAGATTATTGATTTTGGGTTTATAGACAGAGGTGTCTTGCATTAGCACGACGTAGAGAGAGAGAGAGGGCCATAGCAGCTTTTGGGACTCGTGAGCTCCCGAGTACACCGGCACCAGCTCACGATCCTTCCTTTGAGGCAGACCTCCCTGCAGACATTCGACGACCCCCGCAGCCGGCACAGCCTCCTCGACGTGCACAGCAGCCTCGACGCGCACGTCGACCGGCAGTTAGAGATGACGATTTTGATTGGGTTGCTGTTGATAGTGACTAAACTCAGACTAGCTGGGCTAGCTCACTTACATTGTACTTAGATTTTTGGGCAGTGACTAACCTCAGACTAGCTGGGGTAGCTCATTTTCATTCTGATGTACTTATTTGATGTTTATATCATTATGAGTTTTCTCATTATTGAGTATCATTACATTTTAGTTGATGTTCTTGATTTTATTATATTTCTTAACACTTTGGCTATCATATTGTTTGTTGAAAATCTCCATTATTGAGTATCATTACATTTTAGTTGATGTTCTTGATTTCATTATATTTCTTAACACTTTGGCTATCATATTGTTTGTTGAAAATCTCCATGCCATCGTACCCAAACATGCTCTGATGGGGACCAAACTTTGCAAGCATGGGGAGGGGACCCACCCCCACATGCTTGCAAAGTTTGGTCACAATCAGAACATGTTTGGATTGGCAATTGGCGCCCAGTGCGGGTTTTTGAAGTCTCTTGGTGCTTAAGAGGCCATGGAAAATCCGGGCCTTCCCCATATCATCGTACCCAAACATGCTCCGATGGGGACCAAACTTTGCAAGCATGTGGGGGTGGGTCCCCCCCACACGCTTGCAAAGTTTGGTCACAATCAGAGCATGTTTGGATTGGCAATTGGCGCCCAGTGCGGGTTTTTCAAGTCTCTTGGTGCTTAAGAGGCCATGGAAAATCCGGGCCTTCCCCATGCCATCGTACCCAAACATGCTCCGATGGGGACCAAACTTTGCAAGCATGTGGGGGTGGGTCCCCCCCACATGCTTGCAAAGTTTGGTCACAATCAGAGCATGTTTGGATTGGCAATTGGCGCCCAGTGCGGGTTTTTCAAGTCTCTTGGTGCTTAAGAGGCCATGGAAAATCCGGGCCTTCCCCATGCCATCGTACCCAAACATGCTCCGATGGGGACCAAACTTTGCAAGCATGTGGGGGTGGGTCCCCCCCACATGCTTGCAAAGTTTGGTCCCCATCAGAGCATGTTTGGATTGGCAATTGGCGCCCAGTGCGGGTTTTTCAAGTCTCTTGGTGCTTAAGAGGCCATGGAAAATCCAGGCCTTCCCCATACCATCCTACCCAAACATGCTCTGATGGTGACCAAACTTTGCAAGCATGGGGAGGGGACCCACCCCCACATGCTTGCAAAGTTTGGTCACAATCAGAACATGTTTGGATTGGCAATGGGCGCCCAGTGCGGGTTTTTCAAGTCTCTTGGTGCTTAAGAGGCCATGGAAAATCCGGGCCTTCCCCATACCATCGTACCCAAACATGCTCCGATGGGGACCAAACTTTGCAAGCATGTGGGGGTGGGTCCCCCCCACATGCTTGCGAAGTTTGGTCCCCATCAGAGCATGTTTGGATTGGCAATTGGCGCCCAGTGCGGGTTTTTCAAGTCTCTTGGTGCTTAAGAGGCCATGGAAAATCCGGGCCTTCCCCATACCATCGTACCCAAACATGCTCCGACGATGGGGACCAAACTTTGCAAGCATGTGGGGGTGGGTCCCCCCCACATGCTTGCAAAGTTTGGTCACAATCAGAGCATGTTTGGATTGGCAATTGGCGCCCAGTGCGGGTTTTTCAAGTCTCTTGGTGCTTAAGAGGCCATGGAAAATCCGGGCCTTCCCCATACCATCGTACCCAAACATGCTCTGATGGTGACCAAACTTTGCAAGCATGGGGAGGGGACCCACCCCCACATGCTTGCAAAGTTTGGTCACAATCAGAACATGTTTGGATTGGCAATGGGCGCCCAGTGCGGGTTTTTCAAGTCTCTTGGTGCTTAAGAGGCCATGGAAAATCCGGGCCTTCCCCATACCATCGTACCCAAACATGCTCCGATGGGGACCAAACTTTGCAAGCATGTGGGGGTGGGTCCCCCCAACATGCTTGAAAAGGTTGGTCCCCATCAGAGCATGTTTGGATTGACAATTGGCGCCCAGTGCGGGTTTTTCAAGTCTCTTGGTGCTTAAGAGGCCATGGAAAATCCGGGCCTTCCCCATACCATCGTACCCAAACATGCTCCGATGGGGACCAAACTTTGCAAGCATGTGGGGGTGGGTCCCCCCCACATGCTTGCAAAGTTTGGTCACAATCAGAGCATGTTTGGATTGGCAATTGGCGCCCAGTGCGGGTTTTTCAAGTCTCTTGGTGCTTAAGAGGCCATGGAAAATCCGGGCCTTCCCCATACCATCGTACCCAAACATGCTCCGATGGGGACCAAACTTTGCAAGCATGTGGGGGTGGGTCCCCCCCACATGCTTGCAAAGTTTGGTCACAATCAGAGCATGTTTGGATTGGCAATTGGCGCCCAGTGCGGGTTTTTCAAGTCTCTTGGTGCTTAAGAGGCCATGGAAAATCCGGGCCTTCCCCATGCCATCGTACCCAAACATGCTTCGATGGGGACCAAACTTTGCAAGCATGTGGGGGTGGGTCCCCCCCACATGCTTGCAAAGTTTGGTCCCCATCAGAGCATGTTTGGATTGGCAATTGGCGCCCAGTGCGGGGTTTTCAAGTCTCTTGGTGCTTAAGAGGCCATGGAAAATCCGGGCCTTCCCCATACCATCGTACCCAAACATGCTCCGATGGGGACCAAACTTTGCAAGCGTGTGGGGGTGGGTCCCCCCCACACGCTTGCAAAGTTTGGTCCCCATCGGAGCATGTTTGGGTACGATGGTATGGGGAAGGCCCGGATTTTCCATGGCCTCTTAAGCACCAAGAGACTTGAAAACCCCGCACTGGGCGCCAATTGCCAATCCAAACATGCTCCGATGGGGACCAAACTTTGCAATCATGTGGGGGGGACCCACCCCCACATGCTTGCGAAGTTTGGTCTCCATCGGAGCATGTTTGGGTACGATGGTATGGGGAAGGCCCGGATTTTCCATGGCCTCTTAAGCACCAAGAGACTTGAAAAACCCGCACTAGGCGCCAATTGCCAATCCAAACATGCTCTGATGGGGACCAAACTTTGCAAGCATGTGGGGGGGACCCACCCCCATATGCTTGCAAAGTTTGGTCCCATCGGAGCATGTTTGGGTACGATGGCATGGGGAAGGCCCGGATTTTCCATGGCCTCTTAAGCACCAAGAGACTTGAAAAACCCGCACTGGGCGCCAATTGCCAATCCAAACATGCTCTGATTGTGACCAAACTTTGCAAGCGTGTGGGGGTGGGTCCCCTCCCCATGCTTGCAAAGTTTGGTCACCATCAGAGCATGTTTGGGTACGATGGCATGGAGATTTTCAACAAACAATATGATAGCCAAAGTGTTAAAAAATATAATAAAATCAAGAACATCAACTAAAATGTAATGATACTCAATAATGAGAAAACTCATAATGATATAAACATCAAATAAGTACATCGGAATGAAAATGAGCTACCCCAGCTAGTCTGAGGTTAGTCACTGCCCAAAAATCTAAGTACAATGTAAGTGAGCTAACCCAGCTAGTCTGAGTTTAGTCACTATCAAGATAGAGATCTAGTCAGCAGCACCCTCTCTAGCTCTCAACTGCTCTAGAATGCTCTCATGGTCATCCACTCGAAGCCGAAAACGAGGGTGAGAACTGTGTTTTCGGCTCTGTATACTCGAACAAGAGTGAGTCTGGTAGCAACCACTAGATGAGAGAACTGAAATGCCTCTAACTCCCACTTCCACTGCTGGAACTCAAGACTCCCCCGATGAAGTCGAATCTGCTGGTAGAACCGGCCTGCCACAATCATGCTATGGGCGTCATAAGAAAACCCATGATCATCCACTGTATCCTGGTCAAGCATGCACTTTGGCCTAGTGCAACTCATCAGATAGTAGTCTACTCCCTCGCTATTTCCCTCACTGGCAATAACAGCAAATACATCACCCTCCTATAGCAAATCTGTCAGGTCATCATAACTGACCATGAACGCAGGACCTGTGTGCTCATCAGACACCACTGGATGTGAAGGATGCTCGGGGGAGAGGAATGTCTGTATCCATGCATCTGCCCATCCTCTCGAGGCACAATGTGACCAATCGCCATCCATACATGCTCCACAGAAGCATGCAAACCGTCGTGTGTAAATCGTGGGGGCCGCCATGCACGTGCTCCTGATGGAATGTAAGCCCAAGGTGCCAGGTACTGTGTCACAATCATGGGAGGCTCTGCGGTCAATCGTGCCACCATCCACATGCCAAAAAAATCTCCTGACAATCCGAGCATCACGTCTGGGATACGATGATGCTGCACTCCCACACAAATGTTGGGAGCACCACTCGACTACGTGGCCCGCATCTCTGAACCGCTGAGCATCCTGTCGCAGCTGATGACGCCTCAAGGCACGTTTCACACACGCGCCTGCACCATCATGCTCACCCTTCCCGTGACCAGTCTCAAAGAATGACCAAATCACTGGGATACTAGACTGCACATGCCACCTAGAAATCCATAAAAGATAGTCTTAGTTATTGTTTTCTTTAAGATGTTCTAGTGAATTTAGTTTAATTTGTAAATGTAAGAAAGCCATAAGTACAACCTGTAGAGCCAATAGAATTGACGTGATGACTTGAACTGTGCGCCACAACCATCCGACCAAACCATCGCTGGACATGTCTGATCCCACAATCTCCTAAAAAATCGTCATGGAGACGAAAACAGTGTTGCACAAAATGTGCATCATGTGAACGATCATCACTGATATAGAAATGATACTCTCGAATAATGACACGGGTCTCGGGGGTACTCGCTATCCCATCTACATGAGCCTCTGCATGTCGATAGCTAATGTGGACCAAAATAGCAACCTGGTGAGGGAAGCAATACATACATTTAGGACACAAAAAATCAATTAAGTAATGAAGCTCAAACATAAAACAAATATTACAAAATATAACCATTACCTGCTCTGAGAAGTAATACTCAGATTGTATCTCCTGAAAAGGTGTGAAAGTGTAGTTCTCTGCAAAATCAATCACAGAGACGATCACACCAATAGGAAACTCTGCTAGGCATGCTCGGAACTGATGATCCTGCCACTTGGCACAATGACTGTGCCGTATGTAGGGGTAGATCTGCTCCCTAAATGTGGCTGTGAAGTGACAACGTGGTGTATGTTTGTCCACGAGCTGCAACTTCCTGGACTGTCCACCACTCTGGAGCTGGTGTGTAACTCTAAGTGCGTGTGGTGCTATGGAAAGGATGCGAGATGTGGCACTAACCTTACCCTTCATTTGGGAGCTACTTATGGCTGCCACAATAGCCCGTCGAGCAGCCAAAGCGTCCGCAGAGTTCCTCTTCTTGTTAACTATATAGGAATGACGAACACTTTGTAGCACCGCCATGCCAGCTCTCCTCTCTCTTCGACCTCCAATGTCGGAAAGCGCCCTGCAGTTGGCCATGTTGGGCAGATCAATCAAAGCATCAAGCACACATGCCTGTGATGAAGACGTGAGGTCTTTGAAATAGGATTGGAAGATTGCATGGGCACGACGATGTGCCCCTGACTTTGATAGTTCTTTCCTATCCACACGAAGGGCGCCCAAAGGAGGGGGGGTGGGTTCTTGTAGAAGAGAGGACTCAAGAAGGGCGGGTTCATGTGGATTATCTAAACTAAGGGGTAGTGGGGGGGAAGAGGGCGAAGGGAGAGGAAGTGGAAGAGGAGGAGCAAGGCTTGGATCATCGCCAACGGAAGGTGTTGCTCGTTGACGTGCTCTCCACTCTCTCTTTCTCTCACGAGCTACCCTTCTCCTCTCCTCCTCTTGAACTTGGTGGATGGGGGGGAGTCTAGTCCTATCACGTTTCCGACTCCTACGACTTTGAGAACCCATTCTCAAGGAAGCTAAGAGAGAAAATATTATAAGGGCTCAATGATGGGATAGTACTACAGATAAGTGTGGGATAGTACTAGAGATGTGTGATTATATAGGAAAAATAGGTTATCCACTTCAAATCTCACTGGATTTCCTATCTAAGATTGATTGGATAACTAAGATAAACATAAAGATATTTAAAGATAAACTATTATCCACTTAAAAATTAATATTATTTATAATATTTATTAACAAGTCTAAATATTTATCATTACCAGATATATAAATATATCTTTAAAGAAATCTTTTATTTTATAATTATATAACTGCTTTTTTTAAATAATGTATTTTTTTCATATTTTATTCAAAGGTTTATTCTACATAAAAAATTTTCAAGAAATATAAAAATAAAAAATTTATTTTTTTAAAATTAATAATATGATCTTTAATAATATTTTTATTGATCTAATCCCAAAATATAATCCTTTTAAATTAGTGATTTTAAATTCTTTTATTTAATAAGTTACATATATTTTATTATATAAATTTCTATATTCTATTTCTCTAAATTACTAAATTAACTTTTCCAAAAATATGTTTTTGAAAAAAGAGGGGAGGTGGGAAGGAGATGCCACGTGTCACAAGCGTGCATGACACGTGGCATTCTCTTGACATGTGGCACTATTATGGTTGATGTGGCAATTCCATGATGTGGCATGCCATGTCACCATGTGCGAGGTGGCATGCAAAGGTGGCAAGATGATGTGGCATTAATGATGACTAGGATGATGAGGTGGGGAGTCAACTAGGTTGACCATGTTGACATGGAGGGTGGAGGTGGCAAGCTGCTTATGTGGATCCTCTCGATGCTCACGTGGACATAAAGTGGCATGCATATATAAGGTTTGGGCCTACCCAAGCCTCACACATGGAATGAAACCTAAGCTGTGAAGTTTACCAAGCCTAGATTTCCAAACCTAACTAGGATTGGTTTTAGACTTGAAAAGGGGAGAGTGGACACAATATGGGAATTTTCACTTGGGAGGATTGAAAATGGACCTTCCCATACTCAAATCAAGCCAAATTTTTTTTGATAAATTCATGGCAACAAGAGTATTGATCCCTTGAGTTTTTAGATTGAAAGATTCAATATTTAATTTTCTAGAATTAAATTACTCTTGATTTAATGGGCCTCTGACAGTCATAATAAATTTTCCAAAGTAAATCTACAAAAATCAAACCGTTAGATTTGTAATTTTATCTTATACCCACATTATACTAATCTTTCCCAATCTAATCATCACTAGATCCATACAATTTGAGCATTTTAAATGGTAGATGTGGTGGGAGGATAAAATAGTATGTTTTTTAACAATTCTAATATCTTTTAAATAATATAGAAAATAGTAGAACACATCAAAAATTACTCGATAAATCAAGTTAAGCTCTATGTTATTTGTATTTGTGATATGCAAAGTGGGAACATCGTATGAGTAATAATGTAAAAGTTATAGGCAATTTACTCACATTCACTATACCTGTCTAAACCAAGGACAGGGCCTGTATACAAACTTGGTTCCCAAAGAAAAGGGGATTTGCAATTATTGGATATTCGATCAGATTATAGTTTTAGGTGCCCAACTTTGCATATGATGTTTCATTAGAAGACCTTGAAGTGAAACTCCTTGGCTAACTATGAGAGATTGGCTATTCTTCTTGAAAAAATGCCTGTTTTTCAGCTAAAGCCAAGGGCGCCCACGACATGAAACTAGATAACCTCATCTTGCAACCACCCATCTGCATACTATCCTAGCAACATCTGGAAATAAATCTATCACCCACCAGTATACCAGTACCTACTAGCAGCACGAACTTGGTAGCACTTGGTAGTAGCCTGCAAACACCTAGGTAGCACCAAGGTAGTAGTCTATAGATTATACTAGTGTTTCAAATTTAGTAGTGCAAAAACATTATAGTAGAAATTGAAAAACTTTACATTATACCAGTGTTTCAAATTTAGACTAAATGATACATGTAATCAAGACAATAACTTATATATCCAGTCTTCTACAGCTTTGCAAGAGTGCAAAAATGGCCATTGCATTATGTCAGTTAGAACACTTCTACAACATATACAAGGTTCCAAAGTGGACTCCATAATAAAAATTTACATTTAGTTTGTTGGGAACATAATGGGCTGATCACAAGTCTCGCTATACTACAGTTCGTTCATATGTTCGTCCATCCACCTCCTTCGCACAGTTATGCTGTCATCATCTTTCATGATTGGTAGCGGCGTATCTATAGTATAGGTGACGCGATCCTCGACACGCCAGCCTCTGAGGACTGTTGTAAGATAATCCTGCATTTCCCCAGGGTCTTGATCTTCCATTTTCTTTACTATACATACGGTTCCTTGAGGATTCCATAAAGTTTTGTACTCGCTATCATCCACCATGATAGTGTTTGTTGGTGAATACTGAGGATAAGCCTCCCAAAACATGGTCAACTTCTTATAAGACACTGGTTTCTTGGTAATTCTCTGGAACTTAGTCTCCTTTGTGCAGCACTCTTGCGTAAGCACGCCTTTGAACTAGTGGACGTGAAAAGGCAGAAAGCACCTCAGAATTCTGTTTGCATTGACCTTGTTAGCACAAGTCCATATAAAGACATCAAAGCGTTCCAAGCACCAATGCACAAACCTCTCAGCATCATGCTTTTGCCCTAACAGTTTCTTGCCACCCATATCTGTCACTTCAAGCATATTCCAATAGGGGGGGGTTTTGTGCATATCTGCAGTCAACCGTAGTGAGTAGCACTCCATTGAGATCCAAAATTAAAGCTGGCCATAATTGAAATGAAGGGCTGGTTGGATCCTCCCAGGCGCGATACATCTTTGCATTAGGATGTCTCACACTACCTGTTGCAATCAATTTGATATCATCTCTTAGTTCAGTTCTTTGATTACTCTCATGCTTTTCAAACAACTCTGATGCTTTTTGATCAACAGCAATATGGGCACTTACATCACCCTCCACTGAAGCTGTGTCTTGTGCCTCATAATGCTCCTTGAACACATAGTTCTTTGCTGGGTCATTTCCTGAGCTCTGAGAGCTGTCCTTTTCAGTCCCACATTCACCTTTTACCTCACTTTTCCCTTGAAATGCATCATAAAAACTAACAGCTTGTGCTTTAATCTGTCTTAGCATGTCAGCAGCATTGTTCACAGGAACACCACAATCCCGTGTTTTCCTTGCATTCTGTACTATGGCTGCAAGGCATGATGTCTGGACAAAACACCAAAAACCGGCCTTTTCCCAGACATCATTATCCTCCTTTGTGACTTTTTATCACCATCCTGCACTTTATTTACACCATCATGCACTTTATCACTATCTTGGAGTGTATCACCATTGTGGCTTGTGAGCACATTGCCAAATATTTCAGCTAGTCCATCCACACTGATAGTGTCTGCAATGATAAATTTCATACATTGGAAAAGAACTGAATGAAATACATAACAATGAGAGATATATAAGAAACAAAATAGTTGGACTCTTTTCATTCATTAAATAGAAAATGTCAACAATTTGGTTATTACAGAGCCAGAATGGCTATTGATGGGACAAACCCAAAAAAGGGGGTTGACATGCATTCATGGGGAGAACTAGCAGAATTTAGGGTTGTAATCTTTTTCTGACTTTGATAGTAGCACCTTTTTGTCTCGATCCTTCAGAGATATTGGCAGGTTCCTCCTTGTCCGGTTGATCATCTTTTATATTGGAAGCTTTATCTAGGTCCTTATTGCTTGAAGTTGGAGGATGCTGGCTAGAAGATCCTCCTGCATGGAAAACAATCATTAGCAAGTGAAAACATATTAGTCTACATTCAATTATAAAAGTGAACACAACCTTTCATTTTCCTCTTTCTTCCCCGTTTCAACATTTTAAAGGCTTGTAGCAGTGAAGGACTCTCTTCTTGATGATTCTCCTTGTCCATGTCACTATCTACAGGACTTTCTACACCCAAGTCCACAAGTTCTCTCTCCTTGACAGTGTCATCCTTTGGATCAGGTTCCTTGTTTTTTCCACGAAAATCTGCCACACGGTCTCAAGTTCCGTGTCCAACTGTATATTTTCTACATTACAACTTAGTGTTGAAAAAACTTCATCCATTGGTTGAATATTTTTGGCATCCTCATTATCTGCAATAAATTCAATCATTAGAAAATATTTTCCCACCTTAGTAGACAGTAAACCATACCAAATTGAAAGTAAACCCTCACAACTTAACACAAGCTCTACCGATTTCCAGCTACAAAAGTTACATACTAGAAGCTATCATACTTACCTTTAAACCTCCCAGCTTGCCTTGGAGGCCTTGGTAGCTTTCAGCATGCCTTAACATCTTGGTATCCCTTGGTAGCTTTTAGCATGGAAGACTCAAGCATATCTTGGTAGCTTTTAGGCATCCGTTGGTAGCTACCAAGCTTCCAAGGGTAGCTATTAGGCTTCCTAAGGTAGCTACCAGGCTTCAAAGGGTAGCTATCAGTCTTTTAAGGATAGTTGAGAGGCTTCAAGTATAGTTACCAGGTACCTACCAGGCTTCCATGGGGAAGCTCTCAGGCTTTTAAGGGAAGCTGGAAGGTAGCTACCAGGTAACTACCATGATTCCAAATGTAACTTTTAGGATATTAAGGGTAGCTACCAGGCTTTGAAGGTAGCTACCAAGCTTTCAAGGGTTAACACCAGTCTTCAAAGAGTAGCTATCAGGCTTGAAAGGGTAGCTATCAGGCTTGAAAGGGTAGCTATTAGGCTTTTAAGGGTAGCTGATAGCCTTTCCAGGTAGCTACCAGGAATCTAAGTAGCTCCCAAGCAGCATAAGATAGCTACCTTGCTACCAGAATCAGCTGCCATGCTACAGATGACAACTCTAGGTGGTACCTTGCTACCAAAATCAGCTGCCATGCTACAGATGACAACTCTAGGTGGTACCATTTATCCACATGCATCTTACCCTCACCCACCTTACAAAAAGGTACACAAAAAAAACCAGTAATGAAGACAAGGGTTAGAGAGCATAATGGTATGCTACGTACCGTGGGAAAAGCACGATTTGGCAGCAGTGTTTGGAAGCATGGAGGGTACTGTGCTTCGTTACTCCCTTGCATAACCGGGTGCATCAATGTGGCCAAGCATCAGCAAAGACCTTGTAGCAGGCGAGATCATTTGCGCGCATCCCATAGCCATGCAAATCTCTTTGCTTGTAGCAAGGTGAGCAAAATAATAAATATGATAACCATGACCACAAGGAAGTATAAACATGCAAAGACCATCTGCATCATACATGACCAATCCACAAGCAGAACAAATATTGTGCGCATCCGATAAGCCCAGATCTGCATGTGGTAATTTAGGTGTTGGCAAGGATAGGAACACTTTGACCTGCTTGCTTTGGACATGCACCTTCCATATATATGCATGAGGCTACAAGTATGCTTATGGAGGGTACCAACGCGATTTGCCCTGCAACATTCCATAGCACAACTAGAATCAGTCCAACACATTTTGCTAACATATTTTCATGTATGACCTGCTTGCTTTGGACATGCACCTTCCATATATATGCATGAGGCTACAAGTATGCTTATGTTAACAATGCTTGTGCGCATGTATAGAAAGTGTGGGAGTATCAAAGGTGTAGAAAATGTATTCTCCAGTGTGTTGTTAGCATGCAATATGCAATGTAGTGTTACTAAAACTCAATAAAGCACTATTGCCCACAACTTGAATTTTTCTAGGGATGTTTTGGTATGCAACACACTTATTACAATACACGACAAGTGAGGAGTCATCATTGAAGCAAAAAATTTATTTTGTAAGGTATTCAATAGGGACATTGTTTCATGGATGACATTGTGAGCACACTCACTCCATTACCCCCCTGGAACAGCATGGTAATACCCTCGCATGCATGTGCAACACACCTCTAGAAAAATTCACACAAGCTAGGCACCTGAACAAAAATTGGCTACACAACAACATGTGTAAAGATGCTCACCTCTGTGCTTGGAGTGGCATCTGAGCCCAGCTGCATGTTGAACTTCTTGCTTGGTGTAGTAGGTGATTTGGGTGAAAGAGGATAATGCCCCTTTCTTATAGCTCCTTTGGCCTTTGCTGCAGCTGAGGAAGGAGAGGAGGAAGCTAGCACCCTGCGAGATTTCCTGGCTGGGGATGGCTCTGGAGAAGATTCAAAGCCTGAGGAAGCAGGAGAAGAAGTGGGAGAGGAAGTTCTGCCTGCAGCATTTCCCCTGTGTGTCCTGCTGTCTAACCTCCCTCTCGGCTGCTTTGTTGTTGCTCTCAAGCTTCTAGCATTTCCACGCTGGCATGCTTCCCCCCTAGATGAGGGCCCCTGCTGCTACAACCGACGGGCACTCCTCAAATTTCCACGATGGCAAGCTTCCCCCCCCAGACGAGAGCCCCTGCTGCTACAACCGATGGACACTACTCATGATGGTTACGAGACATGCAAAGGTAGTGCCTCCACTCCTTTGAATAAAATAAAAAACTTATTGAAGTCTTTTAAAATTCCCAACACTCCTATGGCTACCAACTGAGCTACCTCCCAACTCCCAACCCTGAAATCTGGTAGGTAGTGTACCACCTATTCATGCATATACCCTATAATAATGCACACACACTCACACACATAGTGGAGAAGATCAAGGGAGCACACAATGAGATGATATATAGATAGATAATGAATGTGTGTTGTATAAAGATGATAAGTATACCCCAAGATGGGTATGTAATAGCATGGAGGGAAAAAACTCCTAAAGAGTGTGTTCACCCACATCACTACCAAATATGGCTACAAATCTCCCTGAAGAGTGATGATGTGAATAAGGGGTGAATTGTCACTAAAAATGTAGAGATGTGCCAGGCTCTTTGGACTATGAGAGGGAACCCAGACTAACCGCAAAGGGAAGTAAGTTCAAAGCTTTGCGAAAAGCTTCAAACTTCTCTCATGAGAGAGCCTTTATGAGAATAAATTTGCCATGTTGTCCGCTATATTGGCACATAAGACAAGTTGATTTCCCCTATGGAGCATCTCTCTAATGTGATTTGTGTGAGCATGAAAAACTTGATTCCTTACATATCACTCTGATTGTCAGTAAAGATGGTAGTGGCTAAGGACTTGCCAATACCCAAATAAATAATAAGGCATTTGAGCCAAACACACTCAACTATAACTTTAAATGTTGCCCTATACTCAATTGCACACCTAGAATTGGTCATAGTGGGTTGCTTCTTGCTCAACCGTGATATACATGAATCACCAAGGCAAAAGCAAAAACCAATCATGGACACTTGTGTGTCATAACATCCAGTCTGGCTTGAGTCTATCCTGAACTTGTGTAGAAGGCCTGTTGATCTGAATTGTTTTTGCTTTGTGAAGACTGTTAGTCTTCACCCAGGCTAAAAAATGCTAATCTTTAACTTGTGTTTTCTGATTTTTAGCATTCCTTTGAGTACCCAAATGGTCTACATCAATGTGTCTTGCATTGAACACAATGGAAGGGGATATCGAATATGTCACATGAATATACATTTTTGGTGGTTTTTACACGAAAGCAAGGGATGAATTGCATCTTCCACAAATATAACATCTCTACTCACAAGAATTCACTTTTGGTAGCATGATGATAGAAACAATAACCTTTACTTTTTGAGCTATATCACACAAAAATACTTTTAACAGCCTTATTGTCAAGCTTGCATGAATTTGCTCAGGCACAAGGACATAAGAAAGATAACAAAAAAGGCATAAGTGAGCTATAGAGGGAGTTCTACCATTCCAAGCTTCAAAAGGCGTAATTGTATGAAAAGCCATGTATGTATGAAACTCCTTAGATATATACCCCCTTCATCAGTATGTAGGGTACTAATCTTATATGGAGAAACATTTTTAGAGGTAGCCCCCAATAGATGGTGTCCTTCATAGGACCACATACATCACTGTGTAGTCTAAGCTAATTTTTGGACACCTCTAGTTAAACCTTATTTGGTAAATGGTGTTCATTGCATCCAAGAATACAGTCCTCACAAACATGAGTCATAAACATGTTTGATAGGGGCTTCACAATGTGGCAGCTCAGACACCATGTCATGCTTATGTAAATGTAACAAACTAGCAAAGTTCAAGTGACCAAAGCGTGCATGCTACAACTTAACATCGGGCCCATTACCTTTGTGGTAGAAACTATACATGATACAACATGCTTTTATCTTTCATATGCATGTAGCATGTAAATCCCATGAGACAAAGTACCAAAAGCAAAAATTATATTGCCATCACTGCTACGATCATAAACAATACACTTGTCATCCACAAATTGAACCACTAAGCTAGCCTTAGTAATGGCAGAGATAGATAACAAGTTCTTCTTGATCCCTGGTGTAACATATAATACATTTGAGAGCGTGATCGTTTCACGATTTGAAGTAGTAGTGAGAGTAATTTTACCAACTCCTTTGCGTGATTGTTTCACGATTTGAAGTAGTAGTGAGAGTAATTTTACCAACTCCTTTGCGTAGGAGGTGTGATATCCTGTGGTAATGTACCATGTGAAACCAAGTCCATGTCTCTGTAGGTGTCCCTTTTGTAGCATGTTCATTCTTAGGAACCAGGACGTTTCTTAGTACCAACCACAACATTCCATAGACCTTTGGCTACCAATACACGCCGCATCATATAGGACCATAATGGGTAGTTGGTATCATCAACCTTATCCTCAGCCATATTTTGGATAACATCTAAAATACATCATTGTCTACCATTTTTGATAATACCCAAGCAAGCAATCGCGCAATTGGTAAGTGAGTATAAGAATATGGCACAATGGAAAGAGATCGTAAGACAAAGCACAATAGACAATGCAATAGATACACAATGGAGAGAATTTAAAATTCTGATTATACCAAAGAGGTACAAGTGATGGTGCTATCCGCCCATGCGCTCTCAAGTAGAGCTTAGATGACGATCTAGACAGACTTTGGATGGAGGATGTACAAAGTGTAGAAGGGGGTGGAGACTCACAAGCATTGGATACCTTAGCTCATGGGCAACCATGTCCATATATAGCACTGTTGTGGTAGACACATATATAACAAGGCGGTTACATTTCATAGACACGGTCACCACCCGCGTATAAAGAACATGGCCCACTGACCACCGACCACTAATAATGAACTTAGTATTCGAGGGAATATTCTAGGGAATATTCCTCATACCGTCGCCCTAGACCCCAGCTAACGCTCGTACCCCTGACCATCTCCTAACCATCATTAATGGTCACAATAATGACCCCATCGGCATCTAGCCGGGGTTCCCACTAAAGACATATGCACCATGGCTACTCCTCATAATGGGTGCCTAACAAATGTGCATTATACATCAAAGTGAGATACATGCTGAGAGGCGAGCATTGAGTGTATACTAACACTAAGTGATCCTTGATGCAACCAAGGTGTCTGCTAATAAGGCCAATGACAATGGAGACTTGTAAGGTGTATGCAAGAAATGCAGAGTAAAATAAGTAGAAATGTTTCTCATAAGATGTAGTCTCATGTAGAGATCGATGTCGTTGAAGTGTAGCTTGTAGACAAGATCCTATGTGGTGTGTAGCTGATGATGCTTTCACATGTATCTGCACACTCCTCTATAATAGATTTGAGAATACTACTCCAAAATCTGATGAAGAACAATGTAAATCTAATCTTGAAGATGTCTACAAAAGATCGAAAACCACACGAACGACCCCCAAAATGCGCTTGGAATGAAAATTTGACCCGCCTTCTTTGGCCTAGTTTAGAGGTCGAGATTCATCGATAGTTAAATATCTATCTCATCTTTGCTATGTTGTTATTAGGCTTGGGAAAGAGTTAAAATGTTTAATTGGGTCATTATACCTCTAGGTTGTACACTAAGCATGTGAAGAATTATGGCAAGATTGCTAGAAGTTGAGGCCCCTCCACCTAATTTGTTTGGATAATATTTGATGAGGTGATACATTTAAGACTTGGAACATGTCTAAGCTAGAACATTCATTATTTTAAAAGAAGCTTGCGGAACTATCATACCTACTTTAAGAAGGCATTCTGATACTCGGTGGGGTCTATGGCAATGAATTACAATGAGGCCCTCCTCACAGTCGTAATATCTCATCCTTTCCATTAAATTGGTTTGAGACATTGGTACTGGTGGCCTCCTTGCATAACGTAGAAGTGAGGCACACATTCACAACATGATTTTGGAGATATTTTCATTGACATGAAAAGCTAGTTAACATGAGAAACCAACACATGCTCATTCTTAGATTCGGAGATGTAGATGAGTGTTTTTCCTATATCCAAAGTTTCCAAATTGAGTCTCCTAAAAGCATGAATTATCTAGTTTTTCTTTTAATGAGACTCAATATAACATATTTTTATGACTTTAATGATGTTTTTACAAAAATTCACAAAAAAAACTTACACTTTGACGACATGAATATGCAGGGATCAAACTTCCAAGTAAATGTATGTAAAAATGAAAAGTTTTCTTTCCTCAAAGTCTCCCAAGTACTCAAAAACCCAAACAAAAAATAAAAAACATAGAAACATCCATTCTTCAACCTTGTCCTCTTCTCAACCTACACAAGGAAGGGGGAAAATACTTGCATTAGGGAATGAAGGATCGAAAAAGAGCAGAGGAAGAAAGATTTCCTCAAAAGCGATGCCAAATGATATGGACCATTCATTATTTGAAAAGGATCTTGCAGAACTATCATACCTACTTTAAGATGGCATTCTAATACTCGGTGGGGTCTATGGCAATGAACTGCAATGAGGCCCTCATAGTCATAATATCTCATCCTTTCCATTGAATTGGTTTGAAACATTGGTACTTGTGGGCACCTTGCATAACGTAGAAGTGAGGCACACATTCACAACATGATATAGAGATATTTTCATGGGACATGAAAAACTAGTTAACATGAGAAACCAACAGATGATCATTCTTAGATTCAAAGATGTAGATGAGTGTTTTTCCTATATCCAAAGTTTCCAAATTGAGTCTCCTAAGCATGAATTATCTAGTTTTTCTTTTAACGAGACTCAATCTAACATATTTTTATGATTTTAATGATGTTTTACAAAAGTTCACAAAAAAACTTGCACTTTGACAACACGAATATGCAGGGATCAAACTTCCAAGTAAATGTATGTAGAAACGAAAAGTTTTCTTTCCTCAAAGTCTCCCAAGTACTCACAAACCTAAACAAAAAACAAAAAACATAGAAACATCCATTCTTCAACCTTGTCCTCTTCTCAACCTACATATAAGGAAGGGAGAAAATACTTGCATTAGGGAGTGGAGGCCCAAAAAAGAGTGGAGGAAGCAAGATTTCCTCCTCAAAAGCGGTGCCAAATGATATGGCCCTTTTCAACTCTCTCTAGAACTCCCTCATTCATAGGAAAACAGCAAAAAACAAGCAAAGAGAAAGATTGCATCCCTAGTAGTAGGCACCAAAAATGTTATGGCCCGTTCCTACTTGAACTCCCTTGGCAGACATTAATGACCCGCCTGGGTGATAGCTTCCACACTTAAGTCACTAGCATGGTTGGTGACATTATGGTTAATATGCTGTCAATGGATGACAAACTATGACACACACACACACACACACACACACACAAAGAAATATTAGAGAACTTGTTTACCACACAAAGGGGTATTGTTTTAATTCATTTTAAGATAATTTCTTATATACAACTGGCCCTTAATCACACTTAGACACCCAAACACATAAGTTAACTATTTGAGCTATGTGTGTTCAGTTGTTTTTTAAAGGTTATAACTACCTCTCCTCACTATCATGTATTGTGGGGAGTGTCTAGTTAACCCAAATGGGGTTAACACACACACACACACACACACACACACACACACACACACACACACACACACACACACACACACCCCCATAAAGAGCGAGTGTAAGATTCGTCCCTCCAACTTTTGAGGTGTAAAGGTGTAAAAACCTTCCCTTCTGTTCTTGTAATTATTCCCCTCTCTGAAATAGAAGAAAGATCTTGTTTTACCCTGTTTTGGCCTAGAGAGAGAAACAGTCTAGAGAGAGAATCCTAAATTAAGATATCTTTGAATATAAAAATCCTCCCAGTGTCTAAAATGGATTCTTCAAAAAGAACTTTCCAATGTGCATTTGGAATTAATTGAAAATGTGTATAAAGGACCTTAGCCTAAGGGTCTACATTTTCAAAAAAATTTAGATTATGGTCCAATTAAGGTTCCAATGGGCCAATTGGATTAATCCAAGTGCTAGGATGAGATAAATCCAAAAAATAAAAGAAAATACCCAAAAATGATGAAATGTGAATGGATGACATATGATGTGATGTAAATAGATGTGAATGGGTGTGAATGTGATGTGATGTAAATAGATGTGAATGGGTGTGAATGTGATGTGATGTAAATAGATGTGAATGGATGAGATGTGATGTGAATGGATGTGATGTGATGTGATGTGAATGGGAATAGATGTGAATGGATGAGATGTGATGTGAATTGGGATAGATGTGAATGGATGAGATGCAATGTGAATGGATGTGATGTGATGTGATATGGATATGGGTAGATGTGAATGGATGAGATGTGATAAGGATAGATATGATGAGATGTAATATAATGTGACTAGATGAGAATGGATGAAGGACGATGGAAATACATATGATTGGATGTGGATTAAGCAATGTGAATTGATGTAGAAAAATGTGGAATAATGAGAAATGATGTGGCACAATGTGGAAAGATGAGAGTTCGTTAGAAACTGTATTTATGACTTATTTTGAAATGACTGTTTTATGTCAAGAATGCTGGGGAAGCATTTTGACCATCTTGTGAATGAGGTCGTGGAGACCTAAGTGATAAAGTTACAACAGCTGACGGAGAGTCAAAGAAGGGCATCTCGCGTAGCAAGGTCGACCAAGGTCTTGACCAGTCTCAGTTCGATTTAAATGGTAAGCTTCTAGTACGGTGGATGAGGGACCAAGAAAGCGGCCTATGACTGAAGCGCTAGGTGACCTGTGAAGGAGCCTAGAGGGTGATGAACGGTGCTTGGGCTGCTTTGGGTCGCCGAAGATACCCACACGTGCGTTGAGGAAGAAAATGGAACAAGGAGTTAGAGTTGTTTTCTAAACTCAGGCATGGATCTAGTTGATTGTCCTTGCTGGTTCTCAACGGATGAGTCCATGGCTCTTTTATATGGATCTACAGTTGGTTAATCTTGCTAATCTTCATGGAGAGTCCATTTGGATTTTTATAAGTGAATATATTTTCGGGTACTATGAGCTAGGAACTATCGAAAAGGCCCACGTTTTGGTTGCCAATGATGCCATAGGTACACCGATGAAGGAATGATTGGAAATTAGAATTCAACCTAGATATTTCGGAGGATTATGATCAATGATACTATGGTTTCATTAAAAGATTGTTTTAAAGATAGGTGAATCTCTGAACAGGCAATTTCATATTGGGTGTGTAAGGGATGTGATTATCTTGAAGTTTGCTTGAAGCACCGGCTAGGGGGCCTGGGAACTCTTTTCCTTGGTACCCGGGGCAAAACATAACCAAATTCTTAAATGGATCCTATCATTATAGTGGTTGGGCGGTTGGCTAACCCATGGGACTTAGGTTGGATTGATGGATCCCTAAAATGAGACTTGATTCTAGTATGGTACGATAGATGAAGTAAATCTCGGATAGTCTTTGTTCTATAGAAAAGAATCAACGGTTGTGCCTCTCGAAATGAGGAAAAAAGCATTGGTCTCTATGATCCAAGTGCAAGTCTCTTCCTTGATCTGATCATGTGACTTACGGGTTCGGTCGGATCAGTTTGGTTAGATAAGGCTCTTGACTACGTTAAATTAAAAATATCCTAGAGGAATCGCCCGTGCTTTCTGCGAAAGGGAAGTTTTTTCAGGTTCAGTTTTTGAAAGAACCGAGGGATTAGTCTCTTGTCCGGATATCCGTGGGCGACGGCGCCGAGTGAGAGGCTCTGCCCTGTGCAAGAAGTGCTACTTCCACTGCTAGCACCCTCGATTTCGTTGTGTGGAGGGGGCAGGGATCTTTCAACGAGAGAGAGAGAGAGAGAGAGAGAGAGAGAGAGAGAGAGAGAGAGAGAGAGAGAGAGAGAGAGAGAGAGAGAGAGAGAGAGAGAGAGGTTAAAAAATAATTTCTTATTTCTAAAATTGGCATATCTCCTAACAACCCTTCATTAATTTGCAAAACCTTTCCAACTCTCTCTAGAACTCCCTCATTCATAGGAAAAGAGCAAAAAACAAGTAAAGAGCAAGAAAGCCTCCTTGGCAGTGGTGCCAAAAATGTTATGGATCGTTCCTACTAGAACTCCCTCATTCATTGCCATGGGGAACTCACCTTGCCATCACCAACCTGAGGTCTCTTGAACCTATCAAAGCTTGACTAGTGGTTGCTATCTTCCATCCTTCACTCTTCCTTACTACACCACAAGGAAGCTCCTTCACCTTCTGCAATGATGTGCTCTTCTTTCAATATCTACTCTCTCTCACACAAAGGTGCAGATAGGAACATATACTATGAATCAAACTAACCTCTACTCTCAACACTCTCTCTCTCTCTCTCTCTCTCTCTCTCCTTACACACACACACACACACACACACAAAAGAGTAAAGACTTAGTAGAAATATTAGACAACTTGCTTACCACACACACAAAAGGGTATTGTTCTAATTCATTTTAAGATAATGCCTTATATACAACTAGCCCTTATTCACACTTAGACACCCAAACACATAAATTAACTATTTGAGCTTGGGTGTGGCCAACTTTTAAATAAAGGTTATAACTACCTCTCCTCACTCTCATGTATTGCGAGGAGTGTCTAGTTAACCCAAATGGGGTCGAGAGAGAGAGAGAGAGAAAGAGAAATGTTTTCTTATTTATAAAATTGACAAATCTCCTAACAACCTTTTATTCATTTGCAAAAAGTTAATCATACATCTTGCGTACAGTAGCCTTAATGAGCATGACTTTACCTAAAAGATAGGATCCCTATACTCTACGTTATAATGAATAGGGAAGACCCAATTTTCTCCTTTTTTTGGATCTACCCAAAAGAGTTATAAATAGACTTCTCCAACACCTTATTTGAAAGAGACATACTAAAAAATTGGATTGGTGTGCATACATCATTCTTATCTTTGGAGCTCCATACAAGCTAATTGGATTGGTGTGCAATCTTATCTTTGGAGCACCATGATGGACATACTCACATCACTAAGTATGAAAAAACAAATAAATACCCTTTAACGTGTACAAGTACATTCATAGAGAAGCGACTACCCCTCCACTTAGGCTTACTAAGTCATCATATCCCAAATCAAACCCAATCTTTTTATCATAACAACCCACATGAAGCATACCATGGGTTACTACTAGTAGGTAATGACCTCACTTATAAGGATGGTAGAGTTGATTAGTGCACCTTCTTATGATCATATAACTCACCTTCCTTTCTTGAAGTGCATTGCATTTCGGTTCCTCCCCCCCATGTCATATGCCTATGCAATCCCTCTCTCTCTCTCTCTCTCTCTCTCTCTCTCTCTCTCTCTCTCTCTCTCCTTCTTCTACTGCAGCAAGACTTTGCCCAAAAATCCATTTGGCATGTATGCAGAATGTAGAGAGGACACATGACTCTGCACGAGAAAAACTTCTTGGCGATGGTGAGCTTGGCAAACCCAGGAGGGAGGAACCACTGTGAAGGTTGTGAATGCGGCCATTTTTTCCTTGTGCTCTACCTACACATATGCATGCATGCACACACATGCATGTGTGTGTGTGTGTATGCATGCATGAGGCATGCACACATGTATGAATCAAATCTATGCATGTGCATGTGTGTGCACTCACACGCGCGCACGTGCACACACACACACACGCATGCGTGTGCACACACACACACATGCACATGCATAAATTTGATTTCCATTGGCCTTCCATCCTTGGGTTTACAGCTCAAAAATCAACTCCCTTGCACATTTTCGATCCACACTAGTGAGAGCCCTTCCTCACTCATCTCTTTAACCACCTTTACTTGGAAACCTACACACATTTGTCATCATGCTCTTGATGTCTCGCCCTAGACTAATAGAACCCATTGTTAAGCAATTATGGAGATCAATCTCATGTGTCCCCCCTCTCAGAAATATTTTCTCTTTGCTATGGATGATTTACAGATCTTTTCTTCATCCTTGCACATATATTGGCCTCTTTTCCTCTTAGCTTACATGATGGCATTAGCTTACATGATGGCATCACCCTTCGATATTGCATCCTGACCAAGAAAAAATCCTTCTAATCCAACAGGACATGGGATAGGACTCAGGAGGATAGATGAGAGATTGAATTACATGCCATGTGGGCAATGCTAGGATTGGGGGGAGAGTGTGTGTAGGAGGAGGCTATGACAATGTGCGTAGAAGGAGGCTACGATAGAGTGTCTTTATTGGATAGGGACACGGAAAGACATACATGTGTATAGTTAAGGGTAGGAGTAAGAAACCCCTTTAGGATAAGGGTTTTCCCTTGTGGATGAATGAGAGTGTTGCAATGTGTAGGTGGTGGAGGAGGACGAGGAGGGGGAGAAACCTCCACATTGCATGTATGCAGGGCATGGGGGGCAATTATTAGAGCAATGATAGGATGAAAAGTGTCAAAGGTGTCACCTTAGATTAAAGTTAACCTGATGTAATATTTTATATTAGTAAAATGGCCACATTAGTAGCACCCATCTCTCTATGTACTATAGATGGTTGAGTGAATATGGGTGCCAAATGATTTCAATTAATTAATTAGTACGAGATAGCGGAAACCTTGGAACCTTTTAAAGTTAAAAAAATTAAAAGTGAACACGAAGTTAATGATGCTTCGCGACTTTTTGGTCGGATCTTCTTGAGGCTTTGGTATCTCAAGACTTCCACAGATTCTATAAAAGGCTTCGAGAGTTGATTTTCACAATGGGGCTATGCTCCCGACCGACATTGAGAGGAAGAGAATAGGTAGATGTGTGTGTGTGTGTGAGAGAGAGAGAGAGAGAGAGAGAGAGAGAGAGAGAGAGAGAGAGAGAGAGAGAGAGAGAGAGAGAGAAGAGAGAGAGAGAGAGAGCTGGCTGTGTATGATATATTGTATTCGAGTTAAAGGGTGTGAGAGCTTGGGGGGTTATACTTTTAGGAAGACCTTCATAAAACATGCGTTCAAAGGGCATTAAAAAATACCATTTTTTTTGTGAATTTCGACTTAATAAAATGACCCCCTTTTTCTTTATAAACTTACGAGATTTTTTTTGAAAATGCCATTTAAAACTTCCTTATGTAAATAAATTTCTGTAAAATTTTCTCAAAATCTTGGTAAAAAAATCCCTCCTAATGATCGCACGTGGTAGACTTACATATTTTTAAGTGAACCACTCGAGTGGGAGAGAGACGTGTTCAAGTTGAAGCCTGTGAGAAAGAAGATTGACGAATGAGCCAGGGAGAGACAAATTATTCAATGATTTTTTTTAATTGAGAAAATTTAAACGTTAGAGACTAAGGTTAAGAAGCTCAGAGGCTGTCCATTAATTAGTGCTTGCTTGCAAGCACTAATTACTGTGAATATATGTCTAGTGAATATGTACTATAGATGGTTGAGCGAATATATATTATAGATGGTTAAGTGAATATGTAGTATATGGGAGGTCATTATCGTCACAATTTGGTAGCCATGCAACTATGGGGTTGTCCCGTGGTGGCTTGGTGTAGGTTTGTAGCCTATGCGCGTGTGGCTCGCAAACGTTCGCTGGTGGCTTGCGCGCAGGAACAACCCCTATGTATTATAGATGGTTGGAGCCCACGAGTGACTGTGTATTATGGATGTTCTATATATGGGAGATCATTATTCTCACAAATTTTTTTTTGTCAAAAGGTATAATGACATCCCAATTTTGTAGCCAAGAATCTATGTACTATAGGTGGTTGAGTAGGGCAATATGTACTATATAAAGGTAACCGGTTGATGATTGGACCTATAAATAAACTTTCAAAACACGTTTCTCTGGATAATTATTTTCAACTCCAATAGCCATCAAGTTTGAAGTTTTCCATGTTCAGATCTACATCAAATTTGCCCACCCAACGCCACAACAGCAATGTGTGGCATTGTTATCATATAATAATACAAGATTAACGTATTATAATACAAGATGGGTGGTCTGTAAACGGAAGAATCTTGGTGGGGCTTTTGATGCACGTCGTCGCGCGTGCAGCTGCATATGCAATCCTTATGCAAGCTACGAAATTGGAAGAGGGCGTGCAGCACTCACTGTGTATGAGAGTCAGTGCTGCTGATCTCACGTCGGGAATCTTGTGCAATCATCTCTCGCTCCGCCCAATAGCTCTCTACGATCGATCGATAGGGCTCGCAGACTTCACGTTATAAAGCAACACCCTCCCCTCCCCAACCAGTGACCACACCGCACCACACCACAGCTACTGTGCACACCCGGCCTCTTCTACCAATACAACCATGTCTTGCTGCAACGGTAACTGTGGCTGCGGCGCCAACTGCTCCTGCGGCAGCGGCTGCAAGGGGTAATTATCAATTATCAATCTGCTGTTAGCATCCTGTGCTCGTTCCTCTATGTGGGTTTCAAAGGATTGAATAAGTTTCTTTCTCTAAAATAGAGGAATTCTGCTTTCCTGTTAATCGCTTTGCAGCTGCGGAAGGTCCGAGACGCTCGTGTTGTCTGCGAGGGACACAGTTCTCATGGAGACCGCGGCCGACATGAGGTGAATAATTACAGAGCGTGATCAAAACAACTGCTCTTTTATTAATTTTGTGTAATTCGAACCTGTTGGCGAAGAAGCATTTCTGACATGGAGTTTATCACCAGCTACTCGATGATCAGTGGGCGCGTGACGGTGGTCGCAGATGAGAAAACCTGCGCTCGCTGTGGCTGCTCTCCGCGCTCTGTTTGAAAAGACTACAATACTGATCAGCGCACTCTGGAGTCCGGATATGGAAACCAACTCAGTGTTAAGGCTGATCCAGCTATCTACCAATAAAATTATTGCGCACCTCGCAATATATTCCCTACCTTGTTTATATGTATGCCTAATCAGCTATTAATCAACGCTTGTCTATGCAAGTTCAGTTTCCCTGCACTCATTAGCATCCATTTTTACTTTTTTCTTTTTGCCAAAAGGTTCGTTTGTTTAATCACCCCCTAAACTCCTTCCATCATTGTATCATTGTGTATCATTTTCATGGGTTAGCGTTTTTAAGTGCTAGGCATTTTATAGTTAACCTAAAGTCCAAGATATGAGGGTGTGGATGGGGTTCTTAAAAATATATAACTTAAGATAAGAGGCTTTACACACACATAATTAGCACTCATCAACATGTGAAGGTTGGACCACTGAGATTCCTCACCTATGATACATACATAGGCTAGAAAGGACTTTCAATCTTTGAAGACTCTTAGCAAATATTCTCTTGACACCCTAATGTTCTTCTACTGCATGCTCAAAATACCCTACTCATGCCCTTCTACCCACAAAAGTTCGAATATTATCTTTGCCAAATTTTTTAGTATTTTTGAGTGGTGTTCGTGTGTAATTCTATCTTTCAATTTTCTTAGTCATGTCTTTGTTCTAATCTATTTTTCATCTACTTTGCACCTCTTAGTTCTCTTCAACTAGTTTGCCATTATGATTGTCTATAATGCGATTTCAAAAATGGATTTTATAAATCAATTTAAAAAAAGCTTGTATACAAGTATGGAAAACTAAGAGTAAATATGGGCCATGTTGATACTCAATATGCTTGTAAATAAGTGATGTTTAGTTTCAATCCAATGTGGAAAATGACAAGTTTTTCAGAGGAAGGGAGATATGGAAAGATCTACCTCTACTCAATGTCTATGTGTATGCAAGAGTGATCTCAAAGAGAAGACAAGAAGAGGGAGAAGAGAGGGCAAGACAAGAATCATCACCTACATGCACACACCAAAATCAAGCAAGCATGCATTCACCAATACAATGTGGAAAATGACAAGTTTTTCAGAGGAAGGGAGATATGGAAAGATCTACCTCTACTCAATGTCTATGTGTATGCAAGAGTGATCTCAAAGAGAAGACAAGAAGAGGGAGAAGAGAGGGCAAGACAAGAATCATCACCTACATGCACACACCAAAATCAAGCAAGCATGCATTCACCAATACAAGCCTACCACCATAGCCACAAGAGAGTGAGAGAGAGAGAGAGATTGTGATAATGGGATTGTCCCTTTTCATATTTTATAAATCACTTATATACATGAGCTCACTTTTTACAATGGCCGGCCACCCATTTACAATTGGGGACCCAAAACTGACTTCCTAGCTCTATGTACATCTAGGCTCATTCCTGCCGCGCCGCCGCTGGTAGTACACCACCAGTCGTAAGCTTGGTCATCCCATATATCTTTTTTAAGAAGCACTTAGCACGGGTAAATAACAATGGATTACAAGAAGAATAACCAAACTTGGAAAATGATGTTAACCATTGTGGTTAACATACCCCCCTCCCGAATTCAGATCCGTCCTCGAGCTGGCAAGGGTACTTAGTGGTAATTGATGGAGTAGGTGCGGATAAAGTCAAACCGCGACTTGGGATGTGGGGGGGATCAATGGAAGACCTTGTAGCTTGTACAAAAGTGGTCTCCATCATATCTTCAAAGGTTTGCAGGCACCAGGTAGGCATCCAATAGATGTGCTTGTAGTAGCCGAATACCTGCTTGAAAGTGGGGCCTTTGTTGAGGTTGAAAGCAAGGCCTTGTTGCCCTCGTAGTAGTGGTTCCAATTCGAGAAGGCTTCTAGAAGTGTGATAACGAGGTGGAAGAATTGGACGGTGGCCACAATTGCTGGATCAGGCACCTGCTCATAACTGTTGAGATGAAGGCGTGGATCTTGGTGAGCCTATATAGTGACCTCAATGTAGGGGCTTTGGGAAATTGGTGGGGTGAAGCATGGAAAGTTATATCAGAGTTTAGGGTTTGCTATCAGCTCCTTATTGAAGAGGTCCCAAGCCCAGTGTTGATGGATGGGAAAGGAGGCATGATCAATTTGGAGGTAGCATATGGGGCCTTGCAATACTACTCCCAGATGTAGGGCTTGAGAAGAAAAGGCTGGCGCAGGTAGGCTACTTGCCCGCCGTAAGTTCGAAGGTGATGGGGCGACCACCGGAGGGGGTTAGATGGTAACCTACTTGTTTTGCCAAATGGGGGAGTTGGTGCTTCCATGCGCTGTGTTTAGTGTCCAAATAGGGATGAAGGACATGGATGTCCATGCAGTCGGTCACCCTGCTAATGGGGGTTTCTTAAAGTTGTCATTCGAGCAAGATATTGAAATGGCATGCTTGAACTCTGTAAGATCCAAGGGATCACGCCAGTTGAGGGGGCTAAGAGGTGGGTCGACATTGTCATTCTTCTAACGGTGGGGGTGGGGGGATTTTGCCTTTCTCCAGAGGTGTGGGGAAGGGAAGTAGTAGGGAAGTGATTGTGATGAGGGTGGAGGGGCTGTCGGAGAGGGTACCATGGCAAGGGTTGCGGTTATGAGAGGTGGGGGCCTTGCTGATGTCGAGGGTATGTCTTTCAGGTTGAGGGGGAGGCCCAAATGGAGATGGAGGGTGGGGGGTGTTGGTGATGGAGGCATAGTGGGTATGTGAGGGGGGGTAGAGGGTTATGAGGGGAAGAGGGAAAGGGTGGTTCCTGGGGGTGGTGGTGGTTGGGAGCTAGTGCTGGGTTGGGATGGGTGAGGGGGGGTTTACTGATAGTCGCTCCTCTGTCTTGATCATCATTGTCACGTCGTTGTCGTCATCATCGGAGGAGTTATTTTCTAGGCATTTGGAGTAGAAGAAGTGGCGGGTGTCGTTGGCCTCTTGGTGGAGAAGTCTAGGGGAAGGCCACATGGGAGTCATCGAATTGAATGATCCTAGTGGCTTGGATAATTTGGAGTTGGAGATGGCATCTGTTGTTGTAGAGGATGAGCAGACCTTCCGAGGTGTAAGCAGAGGGAGCTTATGATGGCGGAGGGACTTGTAGGCGGTGTAGATGATTTCCCACCCCCAGCCATGGAGGAAGCGAAGGTCTTCAACAGTGCAGGAGGGGGAGTAAGGATAGGGGCAGAGCCCATTGAGGACGGTGAGGTCAATGGTTTTGTCGGCAAACGTAGGCCCGAATTAGTGAAGGTGGGCCCAATTGAGGAGGTTAGCTTGAAGGGGTGGATGGGGAAGTCAAAGGGGGTGGTGGGTTGTGAGATGGAGATTTGGCCTTGGAAGAAAAAGGTGGTAAGAAAAGAGATGAAGGCGGAGGGGAGCTTGGTGAGGCTATAAGAAAATGTGGCAGGGGAGATGGGTTCGTCGAGGAAAACGTTGTGTTGGAGGAGGTTGAGGCAAATGGCTTGGAAGTTGAGATCAAGGAGTTGGGCGGGGTTTTGGGGAGGGATGGCGAGGGTGGGGAGTTCGGTGGTTGTGTCCATCAGCGCGTCAACTTTCTTTTCAACAGCACACTGGGATAGGGCCAGAAGGGGTGGGTGGGGGTGGATAGCCTGGGCCTCTGTAGCTTTGAGTTGGGAATCTTTGTGGCGTAGGGCACTCTTTGTAACTTCCCTGTAGTACTGGAAGGAGAGGTTGATAGTGCAGTTGTCCTCCTTGGTAGACACCACTCTCTGTTGGAGTTTATGGGCTTCTGTTTGGGCAAGGGAGAGGGCGTGAAGGGCTTGTTGCTCCGCTTCTTGAATAGTCTAAAGTTGGTCCTGGAGCTCCATGAGGGAGGCAAGGGTATTGGCGAGGGTTGTTTCGTGGTCCTCTACGGTTGCTTGGAGGTGATGGTTAGCCAATGTGGCCTCGTGGAGGGCCTCCTAGGTTTGCTTCTGGTTAGCTTTTGCGATCAACGTCTATTGCTCTATAGCATGTAATCGGTCATTTGGTTCTTGAGTTCGCGGGCTAAGTCAGAGAATCCATGGGCAAAATCAGGTATCGCCCCATGGGTGGAGTGGATACCCTCCGAATATGCTTCCTAGTAGTGGAAGTTGCCTACATATGCCTATCTCACAGGGTATCCATGGTGTTGCACTAGGAGGATACGAGGGAGGAAGTGCCTACTATAGTGAGGAGGGGGTGGAGAGTACACATGAGAAGGGGGTGTCTCGTAGAGGTTCTAGTGAAAAATTGTGTTGTAGCGCAACTCCTCCTCTTTGGTGGCTTTGCGACGGTGGGCTTCGGTGGCTTGGGCCTCCGTATATGTTTCAGTTGAGGCTTGGTAATGAGCGGCCTCCTGTTGGGGGGTCAGAGTGATGGCGCTTGGGGGGTGGAGAGGTTGGATAAGGGTGGGGTGGAGGCATAGGGGTGGGGATGGCGGTGGCACCCTTCAGTTGGACGGGTCGGGGGAGGTCGGCGGTCCAGCCTGCATCATGATAAATAACCTTGGTGAGGAGTGAGGCTCTTGCCACGAGCTTGCTCTATGGGTTAGTGCTACGCGCAGACCGCATGGAGCTCTTTGTGTAGGCACTCAACCCAGTTCACTGGCACTCCTTGGTGGACACATGCAAGGGTAGAGAGACGGAACCGATTGAAACGATCAGTTCAGTGGGCGATGAGGAGGAAGGAGAGGGCACAGGCGGGCATGACCAGCTTTTGCTGGGAGATATTTTGCCACTCAACCCCGTCCTTGGCGGTGGAGCCTTGGTAAGTGCCGTAGACATGTCACATCACATTGGTGAGGCAAACATATTGTTTCTCCATGTGCGGGAGATGAAGCGCCTCTCAAACGAGGTCTAGACTAAGGTGGATCATTTGGGGGTGGCCCTCATTGTCCAACACCTGGCCTATAGCCATGTTGGCATCATAGGTCTCTGTGAAGTACAAGTAATTGAGCAAGTCTAGGCCCCAGGGTTCCAAGGTGGGTAGGCTGCCAAGCTCTATTTTTGCTCGAGGTGGGCCACGATTGCCGGATTGGTGATGGCCCTGTAGCATCGTCCTCTATAATACAGGAGCTTGTGCTCCACCTTATTATTATTCTTCATAAGGCTATGGACGGAGTGGTCACTGACCTGGCACATTAGGTTTTTGTCCAGGTGAGATAGTTGGGTGGGGTGCTTGTCGTACTCCTCAAAACGGCCCCCAGCTAGGCGCTTCTTCTTTTGGGGTGTATGAGTGAGGACCTCATAGGAGGAGTTGGAGTGTTCGGCCATGCTGCTGAGAGTAGGAGGTTGGTTGGAAAGGGTGAGAGCTCAAGGGAAAAAACTATAAGAGTTCAGCTAGGGAGAGAGAAAAGTGTGAGGGAAATGGAAGTGTTGGGCCCCTTTTATAGATTTCCAGGAGGGGTATGGCCATGGCTTCAGGATGGTACGGTCGTGTCTTCAGGATGGTACGGCTGTTGTTGCAGGATGGTATGGCCATGCCTTTGGGATGGTATGACCATGGCTTAGTGTGGAGAGAAGGGTATGGCCGTGGCTT
The DNA here is from genome assembly GCF_041138505.1 of Cibotium barometz. Taxonomy (NCBI): domain Eukaryota; kingdom Viridiplantae; phylum Streptophyta; class Polypodiopsida; order Cyatheales; family Cibotiaceae; genus Cibotium; species Cibotium barometz. The sequence goes on along the minus strand of NC_141076.1, from coordinate 21,737,544 downwards.
GAGAAGCATACGGCGTGCCATAGGTAGAGGAAGAATGTATGGCTGTGGATTGGTGAAGGTACGGCCGTGTCTTTAGGATGGTACGGTCATGGCTTGGTGAAGGTACGATCATGTCTTTAGGATGGTACGGTCGTGTTTTTTTTTTGGGCACCCTGTAAACAGTTTTTGTACTACAAAGCTATGTAGCTAGCACCCCATTGCGGGTTTTGTACTGACTCCTTGCCTAGTTTGCTAGAGTGAGAAGGTAGCTCTAATTTGGTTTGGCGAGGTTGGTATCTCCATCATAAGTTTGGAAGCTTCCATGGAGGGAGCAACTGGGGTTGGAGATGCAAGGGGTTGAGCGGGAGTATACCGAGGGAGTTAGATGATAAGTGGTGGGGGAGTAGTCGAAGTTGAGGGTATATCACTGTCAGGACAGTGGACTGTGGTTGGATGGTCAAGGGGTCTTCTTGAAGTTTTTCTTTCCCTTTGTCCCGTGTAGTAGTAGTGGTGGTAGTGGTGGAGGCTATCTTGTGCTTCCATTGAAATGTTGATAAATTTGGGAGGATAGGGGTAGGAATGGTGTACCTCGGTTGTCGAGGGACCCAAATTTGTAGATTTCCTTCATAGAACTTCTGATCTTGGAGTAGAGACTTAGGGATCCACCTGTAAAAGTAGTCGCTAGGCAAGGCCAAGGTTGTGGGCCATGATGGTTTGGCCTTGCATAGCATTTTTTCCAGTGGTTTTCCCATACCTTGTGGGCTTGTGGATGTCAAATTCAGTGCAGTCGAGAGGTACGAGGAGCTAGTGTTGCCGATGTGTTAGTTTGGGAAGTGCATCAGTGGTGGGGGATCCACAGAATTGTAGCACCTTCATAATATCCTCTGGATGCGAGGAGCTTCTTGGGTACCCAAGGGCTCGTGAGACTTTCTGGCTTGTGTGCCTTGGGGGCAAAGGTGTACCTGGGGTGGGTTAGGCTTGTTAGTGGGGTTAGTAGCATTGGTGGCATCTTTGAGACACGTTCGAGTAGCTCTGCAGGTTTGGGTGTTGATGAGGGTGTGTGAGGTAATTGGGTATTCACAATGTGAAGAGGCCTTGTTTTAAGCGCCATGGTTCTATATTGGTCAGAGAGCAGAGTGAAAGTGGTTATGAGAGGGGGTTATCAACTTGGGGTGGGTTATCAGAGGGAAAGGGTTCTTCATCTATCATTAGTGTAAGATCCCTGTCACCACCACGCAACGAATTCAGGAGTGCTAGCAGCAGAAGTAGCACTTCTTGCACGGGGAAGGGTCCCACACTCAGGGCCTCGCCCACCACGGATATCCGGACAAGAGACTAATCCATCGGTTCTTCCAAAACTGAACCCGAAAAACTTCCCTTGCCCGAAAAGTACGAGCGATTCCACCATGATAATTTTTCTCCAACGTAGTCAAAAGTCTTAACTCACTGAACTAATCTGACCAAACCCGTAAGTCCCATAGTGAGATTAGGGAAAAGATTGCACTTGGATCATAGAGGCCAATGCTTTTTTCCTCATTGAGAGGCACATCCATTGATTCTTTTCTATAGAACAATTTTTGTCCGGGATTTACTTCATCTATCGTACCATAACAGAATTGAGTCTCAAATTAGGGATCCATCAGTCCAGCCTACAATCCCATGGGTTAGCCAACTGCCCAACCGCTGTAGTGATGGCATCCAATTAGGAATTTGGTAAGGTTTTGTCTCGGGTACCAGGGAGGAAAAGAGTTCCCAAGCCCCCTAGCCGGATATTCATGCAAACTTAAAACTAGTCACACCACTTACACACCCAATATGAAATTGCCTTTTTCACAGATTCTGCTGTCTTTAAAACAATCATTTAATGAAATCATAGTATCACTGATCATAATCCTCAAAACCTCCGGTTGAATCCTTATTTCCAAACATTCTTTCATCGGTGTACCTATGGCATCATTGGCAACTAGAACGCTCACCACCTGTCCACTCAAATCAGGGGCCTTTTCGATGGTTCCTAGCTCATAGTACTTGATAATATATTCACATATCATTGAAATGGAATCTCCGTTGAAGATCATTAAGATCAACCAACGGATCCATATAAAAGAGCCATGGACTCATCCGTTGAGGACCAGCAAGGTCAATCAACCAGACCCATGCCCGAATTCAGAAAACAACTCTTACTCCTTGTTCCAATATTGTCCTCGATGCACGCATGGGTATCGTCGGCGACCTAGCGCCCGAGCACCGTATGGTCAGCACCCTCTAGGATCCTTTTCGCAGGTAACCTAGCGCTTCACTCATAGGCTGCTTCCTTGGTCCCTCATCCACCGTACCACAAGCTCACTATTTTGATCGAACCGAGGCTAGTCAAGACCTCGGCTGACCTTGCTACGTGAGACATCCTCCACTGACTCTCCGTTAGCTGTTGCAACTTTATCAGATTAGGTCTCCATGACCTCAATCACAAGACGGTCAATATACTTCCCCAGCATTCTTGACATAAAACAGTCATTTAAAAACATGTCATAAATAGAATTTCTATAATGAACTCTCTTCTTTCCACATTGTTCCAATCATTTCTCATTTATTTCATATGTATTCCCTTTCTCATCACATCATAATCAATCACAATTCACATGACACCACATCAATTCTCGTCCTCACATTCAATTACATCACATCCATTTACACCCATCACATCTCATTCATTCATAACCATCACATTCCTTCATTCATACCACCACATACATGCTCATAACCATCCCATCACATACATTCTATCCACATTATATCACATCACTTCTGTCCACACTATATCTCATTATTCATACACATCCATCCAATCGTTCACCTGTATGACTACCCACATCTATTCATACATTCATATCTATCACTTCACATCCACATATATTCATGTCACATCATATCACATCACATTCCTTCGCATACACATCCATATCACATTCTTTTACATACATTCACATCCATTCTTTCACATACATCCACTCACATCCCATATCATACATTCACATCCATTCTTTCACATACATCCACTCACATCCCATATCATTCATTTACATCCTGATTCACATGACATCACATCTTATCACATCTATTCACCTCACATCTCTTCACCCCTATTCACATCACATCCATCCATCCATTCATGCACATCTATCTGATTCACATCACACATCTCATCACATCTATTCACCTCACATCTCATCACATCTATTCACATCTCATCACATCTATTCATATCTCATCACCTCACATCTCATCTCATCACATCTATCCATCCCTTCATTCATATCTATCTGATTCACATCACACATCTAATCACATCTATTTACCTCACATCTCATCACCTCTATTCACATCACAACTATTCATCCCTTCATTCACATCTATCTGATTCACATCACACATCTCATCACATCTATTTACCTCACATCTCATCACCTCTATTCACATCACAACTATTCATCCCTTCATTCACATCTATCTGATTCACATCACACATGTCATCACTTCTATTTACCTCACATTACTTTTTCTTCCTGAATTATCTTTCTCGAAAAGGGGGTGATATTTCAATTACTAATTTATTGAATTTCATTCATTGAATATTCACTTAACTGATTTCTAAATTAATCACTAATTCTGATGAGGAATAAATTAATCATTTATCTGAATATTTTGACTTCGATAGATTACTTGAATTTTCTCTTTACAAACCGAGTGAATATGAAACGATAGAATTTTTCCTCTCACAGTATTTACCTATTCATTTATTAATTATTCATGGAAATTAAACATAGAATTAAAGAGAATCTAATTTTGATATAAAAATTCTTTATGCATCTATTTATGCATAAAATCAATTTAATAGGAATAACACTTTTAAAATAAAAAGATTTCCAATATGCATCTTTCTATGCATAGAAATTGAATCTAATGAAAATAACACTTTTATAATAAAAAAATTTCCAATATGCATCTTTCTATGCATAGAAATTGAATCTAATGAAAGTAACACTTTTATAATACAAAAATACCCAATATGCATCTTTCTATGCATAGAAATTGAATCTAATGAAAATAACACTTTTATACTAAAAAATATCCAATATGAATCTTTCTATGCATAGAAATTGAATCTAATGAAAATAACACATTTATAATAAAAAAATATCTAATATGCATCTTTCTATGCATAGAAATTGAATCTAATGAAAATAACACTTTTATAATAAAAAATATCCAATATGCATATTTCTATGCATAGAAATTGAATCTAATGAAAATAACACTTCTATAATAAAAAATATCCAATATGCATCTTTCTATGCATAGAAATTGAATCTAATGAAAATAACACTTTTATAATAAAAAATATCTAATATGCATATTTCTATGCATAGAAATTGAATCTAATGAAAATAACACTTTTATAATAAAAAATATCCAATATGCATCTTTCTATGCATAGAAATTGAATCTAATGAAAATAACACTTTTATAATAAAAAATATCCAATATGCATCTTTCTATGCATAGGAATTGAATCTAATGAAAATAACACTTTTATAATAAAAAATATCTAATATGCATCTTTCTATGCATAAAATTAAAATCCAATGAGAATAACACTTTTGAATTAAAAATATATCTTTTATGCATCTTTCCATGCATAGAATTTAAATCCAATGAGAATAACACTTTTATATAAAAGAAAATCCTTTTATGCATCTATATATGCATAAAATAGGAATAACACTTTTAAAATAAAAAGAATTTCTTTTAGAATGCACAAACGGTGGGGATTATTCTTTTAGAATAGCATAAAGATAAAACTTATTTCCACAAAATTTAAGAAAATTTTGCCATAACCTCCTTTGTATGGCTGACCATTTCTCAATTTTCACATTCTAAATTTACTTTAAAATTTATCCCAAGATGAAATAAAGCACTCTAATCTAATCAATTTTCACTTCTAAAGAGTAATCAATAGGAAAAGTTTAACTCAATTTATTTGTTACTCATTTTAGGATAAAGAAAGGGTGAATTTCTTAATGAAGAGAAGGGGGAAGCCTTTTCATCAAGGCTTAAAATCCATAATCACATTAAAAAGCAAAGCATTCAGAAAACCATAGATTAGAATTAAAAAAAAGTAGAATTAATAACTTATATGGGGTTTTATGATCTTTCCTTTGGCTTGAGGGATTGAGGGTTCTACTCTTGTTTGGATCAAGAGTGGCCACCAATTCTTTGTAGAGGAATTAGTAAAAAACAAGTGAATTCAATGTTTTTGGCTCTGGGGAGGAGTAGTGTAATAGTGCATAAACACTATTAAGCTTTTACAAAGGAGGAGGCTTCTATTTATAGGAAAAAGTGAGCCTCAAACCAAGCAAACTGATTCTATACTTTTCCAGATCAGTTTGGTCAATTTTTGACCATTTTTGGGTCAGTTCAGCTTACTTTTTGGAACTAGACTTGAATTAGGAGAGAGGAGAGATAGAACGTCACTCATAGGCCGCTTCCATGGTCCCTCATCCATCATACCGGAAGCTCACCATTTTAATGGAACCGAGGCTGGCGGCCGACCTTGCTATACGCGAAACATCCTCCATTGACTCTCCGTTAGCTGTTGCAACTTTATCAGATTAGGTCTCTACGACCTCAATCACAAGATGGTCAATATGCCTCCCCAACATTCTTGACATAAAACAGTCATTTAAAAACATGTCATAAATACAATTTCTATAATAAACTCTCGTCTTTCTACATTGTTCCACATAATTCCTCATTTATTTCATATGTATTTCCTTTCTCATCACATCATAATCATTCACATCACAATTCACATGACACCACATAATTTCTCGTCCATCACATTCAATTACATCACATCCATTTACACCTATCACATCTCATTCATTCATAACCATCACATTCGTTCATTCATACCACCACATACATTCTCATAACCATCCCATCACATACATTCTATCCACATTATATCACATCACTTCTGTCCACACTATATCTCATTCATACACATCCATCCAATCATTCACTTGTATGACTACCCACATCTATTCATACATTCATATCTATCACTTCACATCCACATATATTCATGTCACATCACATCACATCACATTCCTTTGCATGCACATCCACATCACATTCTTTTACATACATTCACATCCATTCTTTCACATACATCCACTCACATCCCATATCATTCATTTACATCCTGATTCACATGACATCACATCTCATCACATCTATTCACCTCACATCTCTTCACCCCTATTCACATCACATCCATCCATCCATTCATGCACATCTATCTGATTCACATCACACATCTCATCACATCTCATCACCTCACATCTCATCACATCTATCCATCCCTTCATTCACATCTATCTGATTCACATCACACATCTAATCACATCTATTTACCTCACATCTCATCACCTCTATTTACATCACAACTATTCATCCCTTCATTCACATCTATCTGATTCACATCACACATCTCATCACATCTATTTACCTCACATCTCATGACCTCTATTCACATCATAACTATTCATCCCTTCATTCACATCTATCTGATTCACATCACACGTGTCATCACTTCTATCTACCTCACATCTCTTTTTCTTCCTGAATTATCTTTCTCGAAAAGGGGGTGATATTTCAATTACTAATTTATTGAATTTCATTCATTGAATATTCACTTAACTGATTTCTAAATTAATCACAAATTTCTATGAAGAATTAATTAATCATTTATCAGAATATTTTGACTTCGATAGATTTCTTGAATTTTCTCTTTAGAAATCGAGTGAATATGAAACAATAGAATTTTTCCTCTCAGAGTATTTACTTATTCATTTATCAATTATTCATGGAAATTAAACATAGAATTAAAGAGAATCTAATTTTGATATAAAAATTCTTTATGCATCTATTTATGCAACATAAAACCAATTTAATAGGAATAACACTTTTAAAATAAAAAGATTTCCAATATGCATCTTTCTATGCATAGAATTTAAATCTAATGAAAATAACACTTTTATAATTAAAAAAAATTCTAATATGCATCTTTCTATGCATAGAAATCAAATCTAATGAAAATAACACTTTTAAAATAAAAAAATATCCAATATGCATCTTTCTATGCATAGAAATTGTGCTTTCTTGTGCACAATTCCACGTTCTGTATCAACCTTCTAATTAATCCTATATTTAACCCACTCAAAAGAGAGAAAATTAGACTCAATTAGTGCTAATTCTCACTAATTGTGACCTAATGGGAGTGGTCTAAGCATGGATTTAGTTCAAGACAAGTGTTAAGAACACTAATGCCATTCTAATTAGTCCAATTGCTAAAATCTAACAAAAAACATGATTGAAAGCTAAAAATTAGCATAAAACACTCAGTTTAAGCAAAAAACCCTCTTTTGAGCTCTCTAATTGCTTAAATCTCTATTTTTTTAGCTTGAACACTTGCTAATCCTACTCCCAACCATAAGCTATGCACAAAATCAAAATAAAAACAATAAAAATAACCAAAATAATCAACAAATAAATTAAGCAACCCAAAACTGAATGCCATAGTTACTTACTTGACATTGGGCAATGGAGACTCCATTGGATTTGAACAAGAAAGGCTTTGACAAGAAGGGGATTGGCACTCCCTAGTGGTGCTAAAGATGTTAAGCTAACCTTAACGTGTGATGGGAAGTTGCCAATCTATCAAGCTTGAGCTATACTCAAGAGCTCCACCGTCGTGGATAGCTGCTCGTCATCCGATCCTCCCGCATCATCGTCACACCGAGGCGGTTCCCAATCCTATGACGGGTGGTGCAACCACTCTCACAAATATCATGTGGGATCTATGTAGCAAGTAGATTGCGGCAGTGATAGCCTAATCACTCAAGCAAGAGGGAGAGAAGAAGCAAGAGATAACGAGCAATTAGCACTAATCACACCCAAACCCTAACCCTAAGCATACCACACATGCTAGATTAGAGTTGCAAGAGAGAGGGAGAGAAAACACTCCACTTCTATTGCATAAATGGGAGAATGTGAGTTATAAAACAAGAAAAATTGGCTTTTATAGTTCCAAGGCTTTTCCCACACTAGGCCACTCGAATAAGTGACCCAAGGCACCCAAAACATAGTTATAAGGATTTTCTTTATGTTTTGGTCAAGATCATCTTGTCTGTCCTTTAAAGCTCAAGACCTGGAGCATCTTTAGGAAATTTTCCTCACCAAATGATGGGATTTACAATATAGTACGGGTGCCCATTACATAAGTGTGTGGACATAGTTGTCATAGAAACCTCTTAAATCATTTTCCATCTCATCACATCTTTCCTCATTTTTCCTCATCAGATCTCATATCCACTCGCACCATATCCACATCTCATCACATCACATTCACTCACATCCCATCCATTCATATCTACCCCGATCCACATCACATATCATATCCATTTCACCTCACATCTCATTCATTCACATCTATCCCGTTTCACATCACATATCATCCATTCACATCTATCCCAAATGCTTCCCCAGCATTCTTGACATAAAACAATAATTTAAAAACAGGTCATAAATACAGTTTCTATAACGAACTCTCGTCTTTCCACATTGTTCCACATCAATCCACATTACTTAATCCACATCCATTTCATATGTATTCCCATTCTCATCCAATCACATCATTTTCCATCTCATCACATCTTTCCTCATTTTTCCTCATCAGATCTCATATCCACTCGCACCATATCCACATCTCATCACATCACATTCACTCACATCCCATCCATTCATATCTACCCCGATCCACATCACATATCATATCCATTTCACCTCACATCCCATCCATTCATATCTACCCCGATCCACATCACATATCATATCCATTTCACCTCACATCTCATTCATTCACATCTATCCCGTTTCACATCACATATCATCCATTCACATCTATCCCAATTTATATCACATCCATTTCACATCACATCTCATTTATTCACATCCCGATTCACATCACATCACATCTCATCCATTCACATCCCATATAATTCATTCACATCCCGATTCACATGACATCACATCTCATTCATTCACATCCCGATTCACATCACATTACATCACATCTCATTCACTCATATCTATCCATTTCACATCACATCTCATTCACTCATATCTATCCATTTCACATCACATCACCTCCATCCATTCACATCCATCACATCACATTCATTCATATCCATCACATTCATTCTCATCACCATCCCATCACATACATTCTATCCACATTACATCACATCACATCTATCCACATCATATCTCATTCACCCCATCCATATCCGCATCATGTCTCATTCATACACATCTCATCTCATTCGTCCACATCCATCCAATCGTTCACATGTACGACTGACTACCCACATCTATCCATACATTCATATCTATCACTTCACATCCACATATATTCATGTCGCATCACATCTCTTTACATCTTATCACATCCATTCTTTCACATCCACATCCACATCCATTCTTCACATACACATCCACATCCATTCTTTCACATACACATCCACATCCATTCTTCACATACACATCCACATCTTCACATACACATCCACATCCATTCTTTCACATACACATCCACATCCATGTACTTCCCATCTCACCCTTTCACATATCCTCTCATCTCATTCTCATCTCATCATTCACATCCACATCCATTTTCATTACATCATATCTTATCACATCCTATTTACATCTTATCACACTATTCACATCCTATCGCATCTCATTTACATCTTATCACATCCATTCACATCTTATCGCATCTCATTTACATCTTATCACATCCATTCACATCCTATCGCATCTCATTTACATCTTATCACATCCATTCACATCCTATCGCATCTCATTTACATCTTATCACATCCATTCACATCCTATCGCATCTCATTTACATCTTATCACATCCATTCACATCCTATCGCATCTTATTTACATCTTATCACATCCCATTTGCATCTTATCACATCAATTCACATCCCATTTACATCTTATCACATCCTATTCCCATTTAGTAGTTTTTACTACTTTGATACCGATAATGGGACTTTTTCTAAATTTCTACCAATTGCTTGGCTTAGATAAAGATTCTTTTTCTCAACGACTATTTTCCTATTCCTTCTCAATTCCTCAATTGAATTATATTCAATATTCCTCTTTTGAATAAAAGAATTCATGGGATTTACAAAAATCAATTCTACCCATATTTTCACTTTTGATGAGTAATCATAAATTGAATTATACTACAAATTCCTCTTCTTCCCATTTGATTTCATGGATCTCAAAGACCATGGGAATTCCTCTTTTTGCATTTAATTATTTGCATTCCAATGTCATGGGAATTCTTCTTTTATCATCAAATATCTCTCATAAAATAAATTCATCTAAAATAATTTACCCATTAATTCAATATGCTAGGAATTTCTCTTTTCCCATCTAAATGATTAGATTCCAAATGTCATAGGAATACCATTTAATTATTTCTCATAGATAAAATAAATTTATCTAAAATTCATCTTTGAATTTAAATAAAATATCCAATAATTCCAATATGCTAGGAATTTCTCTTTTCCCATCTAAATGATTGAATTGTAGGCACCACGTTATCTGAACATGCCCATGTCCTTCTATTCCCGTAAAGAGCTTACGTTGGGTCCTGCCTTCTTAGAGCCACAAACTGTGCAACTTCCCTATGTGGGTGCGCTAGCTCGTTTGTCATGTCCTTGTTACATCAAGATGCTCCTTTACCACCAATAGGGTGAAGGGAGAGCTCTCTATGCCTTGATGGAGGCATTCGTTCATGGTAGTTCTCTTGTGGGGGAATAAGAATCAACTGATATAAGAAGAAAACCTATTAATTAAACCTATCTAGCATAGTTATTAGCTTGGGTGAGCTAGAGTTTGGAGAGTCAACAAATGCCACTTCTCCTCATCATACTCGATAGGGGAAGCAAGCCACATAGTTTCACTCAAATCTCATCTTTTCAAAAAATTAAGAATATTAATGATAGGAAGATTTTATACTATGAATTAAGTACATTTGGAGCTACCATTAGCTTGGATATTGAAGAATGTGTCGGTGATGACCCCTTATCTTTACATCAAGCAGTGGTGCCATGTATCAAGAGGAGGTGAAGGAGGTCAACCTTGGCACCAAGGAGAAACCTCTCATAAGTGGCTTCATGAGTCTCAAAGACCTATTTGGAGTTTCCTTATTACTTCATTGGTTTCTAAAATAATGATTTCCACTTTCAATGACAATTCCAAACAACTATTGCCTCACCATAAGAGTATACTTTCATTTTGGTCTAGCATTCACCATGATGGCAGAATGGAGGAGTAGTGGTGAGTGACCTAGAGTTTTCTAGCTGTATCCTCCACACTCCATCCCTCCACTAAGTCTTTAAATGACATCTCTATTGAGGCTCAAACCAGCTTGTCACACGTCCATCTTCCCCAACTCCATAGTGGTTGTTGCCTCCTCTCTAGGCACTCTCTAGCCATAGCCTCTTCTCTGGGTTCTCTAACTCTTCGAGCTCTTTGGGCAACACCATCCCACACCATGCCCGCCAACCTCTCCAATTGTCGACTCTACTGATGGGGCCGTGTGCACTCATCACGACATGCATGGTCACCCTAGGCTAAGTGATACTCATCATGACTGCACATCTCCCTCTAACTTCTCTAACCACCAATGTTAACCACATTTGAGAATGGGAATACATATGAAATGGATGTGGATTAAGTAATGTGGATTGATGTGAAACAATGTGGAAAGACGAGAGTTCGTTATAGAAACTGTATTTATGACCTGTTTTTAAATTATTGTTTTATGTCAAGAATGCTGGATTGATGTGATAAGATGTAAATAGGATACGATAAGATGTGAATGGATGTAATAAGATGAAAAAATAGAATGTGATAAGATGTAAATGGGATGCGATAAGATGTGTATGAGATGTGATAGGATGTGAATGGATGTGATAAGATGAAAATAAGATGTGATGTAATGAAAATGGATGTGGATGTGTATGTGTATGTGAAAGAATGGATGTGGATGTGTATGTGAATGAATGGATGTGGATGTGTATGTGTATGGATGAGGATGTGTATGTGAAAGAATGGATGTGTATGGATGAGGATGTGTATGTGAAAGAATGGATGTGGACGTGTGTGTGAAAGAATGGATGTGGATGTGTATGTGGATGTGTATGTGTGAAAGAATGGATGTGAATGTGTATGTGGAAGAATGGATGTGGACGTGTATGTGAAAGAATGGATGTGAATGTGTATGTGAAAGAATGGATGTGGATATGTATGTGAAAGGATGTGATGTCGATGTGAGTGAATGGATGAGATGTAATGTGATATGAATCGGGATAAGAATGAATGAGATGAGATGTGAAATGAATGTGATATAAATTGAGATAGATGTGAATGAATGATATGTGATGTAAATGAATGAGGTGTGATGGGATGTGAATATGGGTAGATGCGACGAGTGGATGAGATGTGATGAGGTTAAATGAGGAAAGATGTGGTAAGATGAAAAATTATGTGGTAAGATGAAAAATTATGTGATCGGATGAGATGAAAAATTATGTGATCGGATGAGATGAAAAATTATGTGATTGGATGAGAATAGGAATACATATGAGATGGATATGGATTAAGTAAAGTGGACAGATGTGGAACAATGTGAAAGTCGAGAGTTCATTATAGAAAATGTATTTATGACCTATTTTTAAATGACTATTTTATGTCAATAATGCTGGGGAAGCATTATTGACATAAAATAGTCATTATAGAAGTTGTATTTATGACCTATTTTTAAATGACTATTTTATGTCAATAATGCTGGGGAAGCATTTTGACTATCTTGAGAATGAGGTCGTGTGGAGACCTAACTGATAAAGTTGCAATAGCTGACGGAGAGTCAACCGAGGACGTCTCGCGTAGCAAGGTCGGTCGTCTTGACCTCGATTTAAATGGTGAGCTTCCGGTATAGTGGATGAGGGACCATGGAAGTGGCCTAGAGGGTGCTGACCATACGGTGCTCAGGCTTTGGGTCGCCGAAGATACCCACACGTGCGTCGGGGAAGATATTGTTGGAACAAGGAGTAAGAGTTGTTTTCTAAAATCGGGCATGGATCTGGTTGATTGACCTTGCTGGTCCTCAACGGATGAGTCTATGCCTTTTTTATATGGATCTATTGGTTGATCTTGCTGATCTTCAACGAAGATTCCATCTTGATTTTTATAAGTGAATATATTGTCGGGTACTATGAGCTAGGAACTATCGAGAAGGCCCCTGAGTGGACATGTGGTGAGCGTTCTGGTTGCCAATGATGCCATAGGTACACCGATGAAGGAATGATTGGAAATTAGGATTCAACCGGATATTTTGGAGGATTATAATCAGTGAAACTATGGTTTCATTAAATGATTGTTTTAAAGACAACTAAATCTGTGAAAAAGGTAATTTCATATTGGGTGTATAAGTGGTGTGACTAGTTTTAAGTTTGCATGAATATCCGGCTAGGGGGCCTGGGAACTCTTTTCCCTGGTACTACAGTTGGTTAGTGATCTGACCGAGTGTCTTTACAGGTTCGATCGGATTAGTTGGTTAGTGATGACCTTGACTATGTTAGAGTAAAAATATCCCTGAGGAATTGCCCGTGCTTTCGGGCGAGGAAAGTTTTCCGAGTTCGGTTTTGGAATAACTGAGGGATTAGTCTCTTGTCCGGATATCCGTGGGTGAGACCCCGAGTGAGGGACCCTGCCCTGTGCAAGAAGTGCTACTTCCGTTGCTAGCACCCCTGAATTTGTTACGCGGAGGTGACAAGGATCTTTCAAAGCCTATCCATAAGGTGGAAGAGGACAACCTTGCTCTATCTACAGGAGGCTACTGAAGACTTTCTCATAGAGTACTTTAATGACCTGTGTGGTGTGTGTCCACGCACATAGAATGACTATAATGCCCAAAGATAGTGAGACACTGAAGAGGCTTAGGTGGAGGTATGAGAAGCTTCTACACCCTGCAGAGCTTATAGACCCAAAGATGAAAAACATCCTGATGATTCCACCAGCAAGAGCTCCAGACGGGAGGAAGAGTAGAGGGCAAGAAAAGACAAGGATATTAACACAAGAGCCAAGGCACAACAGGAGGCCAGACAAGTAAAAACAAACCCAAAGAATCTCCAAGAACAGTACATCAAAGAAAAAGAAGAGTTGGAGTCAGTCAACTTGGAGATACTAAGGAGCTTGCAGAGGGGCATTTTTGTCTTCATGAATATGGAAGATGGTGAGCGATAGCTCTCTCTTGACATCGTGGATGTTAGAACTTTGATCGATAGGACATCACAGATCACAGATACTATCCTATACGTTTGTTTAAAGTAGGTATACGAATTGCATTTTTTGATGATATGGTCCTTCCGTCTTTAGTTCTTCCCTTTTTCCTCAATGAGTTACCCTCGTTTTTGCAGTTTAATAAAGTGCCAGCTTCCATGTGAGAGCCATTATGAGGTGTTTATTCTCAACTCTTAACTAAACCATTGCTAAGAAGAAGGAGTACTTCCCAGTAAGAGATTCAAAAGTGGTTCACCTATTTGAACATGCTGGAGGTTACCATATTAATTTTTTCGTACGAATCAGGGTATGTTATTCCTCTATCTTGTTAGTTATATGCATCTAATAGATAGGGGATGCCTTAGTTTTAGATATTTTTGCATTTGCAGGAACCATTGGAGCCTTGCCATTATAGAATTGGATAAGAGAATCGTGTGGACTCTTAATTCAGTACCAAGATCACATCTTGAATTAGGCCTATAAGTAAACATTCAAAGCACCTTTCTCTAGTATCTATGGCTCCTTGAAGTTGGCAATGTATCTTATTATGAAAGCTTATTTATTATGCAAGTGTATAAAAAGGCTTCTTCATGTTCTTGGTTCCCTACATGGAGACTATGAACTGTACAAATAAGAGTTCAAGCCTGTTCAAGTGCCCAAGCAAGGAGACTCACACTCTTGTGGATGGAGATCGATGATACATGCAGAATATATTCTTCAGAGTCTCTTCTCCATGAATCCCTTCATGTCCAAGGTAAGTGGAAGAATCATCGGGTAGACATTGATTTAGCTAGAATTACGGTTTGACATTGTGAATTTTGTTTTTTCAGACCGCATTATAGAATTATTATAGGAACTATGTGGAGCGGTATAGAGTGACCATGATATGATTAATACTAAAGAATAGCACAGAGATGTCTGAGAGAGAACCAGCCGGAATTCCCCGATCTTGCAGACGTCGAGGTGCTCCTTCAGCCTATAGGGGGCGAGCCAAATCCCTCTGAGCACATAGAGGTAGAGCCAAGGTCCAATGTGGAGGTTAACATTGAACATCCCAAGGCTGATGAGGTAGAGCAAGCTGAAGAGGCAGAGCCGAACCCTGAAGAGAAGACAAATGCGAAGCAGACTGCAGAGGCCGAGATGGGACCTAGTAGGGAGGTGAACAATGAAGAACCTAAGTTTGATGAGGATGCCAAGGCTAGTGAGGATCCCAAGCTTGATGTGATGAAAAACAGGTAGAGAGGTAGAGGAGACACACACATAGGAGCAAACCCTAATGTATATTGCAAACCCTAACCAAAGAGGGAAGCATCTCCCTTCTCACACTATGCATAAAGCCATAATCCATAATACACAACACACACTATATGTTGTGTCCACACTCAGCTAACCCTAGCTAATGTCCACACACACCATGACCAGTTGGACGCGATCATTTATGTCTCACACATGCTGCTACCTAACATGCCAGCACATAATGCAACTGGCACAAGCTGACATCGAGCTTGAATCTCAACAGCCCCTCTCAAGCTCATGATGTACTGCCATAGATGAAGATGTAGATGAGCTTGGGCTATCAAAGCTCTCAACACTCCCCCTCAAGCACATCCCACGTACTCCCAACATAGTACGGAAGTACTCAAACTTCTCCCTGCTAAGTGGCTTTGTAAAGATGTCGGCCACCTGCTCTTCAGTCTTCACATACTGCAAATCCACTATACCATCCAGCACTTTCTCTCTGACAAAGTGATAGTGGACCTCTATGTGTTTGGTCCGCACATGAAAAACTGGATTCTTGGCCAACTGTATGCTGCTCATGTTGTCACAATGAATGACAACCTTGCCATCAATAGGCTCACCCAAATCAGCCAAGAGATTCTTTAACCATACTCCTTTACATGTAGCAATGGCTGCACCTCTGTATTCAGCCTCTGTACTAAATAAAGCAACAATAGGTTGCTTCTTGCTACTCCAACTCACCACTGCACTTCCAAATGTAAAGGCATAACCACTAGTAGACCTCCTATCTTATGGAATATGAAAAGGAACAATCCCATTAGTCTCATTTGAGTTTTGCCTCTCTCTCTCTCTCTCTCTCTCTCTCTCGCTTGTGGATGCTTGCTTGTGTGTAGATGCTTGTATGCTTGATTGTGGTTGTGCGTGCATGTTAGGGATGGTGATGATCTAGCTTCTCTCCTCTCCTCTCTCTTGTCTCTCTACTAAGGTCCCTCTTGCATGCATGTGGCATGGAGTGAAGGTTGAGCTTTCCATAGCTCCATCCTTCCTTGCTCTTCACCTAGCTCTTGAATCTCCACTTGGGTGACACAAGTGGTGGTGGAGTGAGCCCCTAGCAACCTCACAAATGGGAGTTAACCCTCATTAGGGTTTGCACATCTCCGACTTGATCCTTGCATGGTTGTTTCTCTTCTTCTTTCCCTCCCTTGCATGCAAGTTTGTACACTTAGCTTAACATCTTTGGCGCCGCTACCAGGGATACAGTTAACTTAGGGTCCTCCACATATTAGAGTCCTCAGTTGGCCCTATTGGAGTGCAAATCCGCTGGTTGAGTGTATGTTGTTTGAGCTTGTTGTTTGTTTGATTGATTGTGTTCAATGGAGCTATGGAGGTCAACCAGAGCATCAAAGTGTTGAGTTCTTCACCAAGTGCGAGAGACACAAGTAAGTGTTCAATCTTTGCTCTTGACATTCATACAATATTTGATTTATTGTTCATCTTTTGTTAAGTTTGCACCATAGTTTAATTATAAAATTATTCTTAATTTATTAGGTTTCTTTACGCATTCTAGGTATCAATAGGTAGCAAGAGATTAGCTCTAGCTCCCTATATCAAAACAAAAATCCCAAAAAAATATTGGAAAGATACTTGAATTTTCAAAAATTAGAGGAGGAAAGTAGGCAAAAATCCCATTCTGGATAAACCTCTTAGAAGTGAATGCCCGTTCCATCCTCAGTGAATGGCCTTGGCAAGTTTTCCATGCCCGTTCCATTCCCCCTGGCAAATCTTGTGAGACCTTCAGCCATTAATTTGGCGGTGAGCATTAAAAAGGAAATAATTGCATTAAGTAATCATAAATTGCATTAAACAAGGAGTACAGTTGCACTGCCAGAGAATATTTGTAAATGGCAGTCAGACCTATAGCATTAAATTTTTAGAAAAGTCTTTGAAATCTAGAAGTGAATGCCCGTACCATTCACAGCATACACCCGTTCCATTGTAATCGAATGGCCATTCCTTCCAAAAGTATATGCCCGTTCCAACGTGTTCCTTCAACTTGCCATGCCCATGTCTTTATCTTTTGCCCTAGCTATAGCAAACATATGCCCGTGCCATTTGTGCCACTCTTGTACAATTTCTCCTTTTTCTACAACGTATGCTCGTGGCAACCTTGCCATGCCCGTACCTTCATCATTCAAAAGCACACACTCGTTCCTTCCTGAAGCCATGCCTAGGTCTTCCAGGAAGCATACGCCCATGTTATCTTGTTTCTGAGAAGCGTACGCCCGTTCCCTCCTAAAGCATACGCCCTTACCATCCTAAAGCGTACAACCCTACCATTCCCAAGAAAAAAAATAACATACTATTCACAAGGGATCCTGCACAGTAATTCCACACATTCACGCACCTGCGTTTTGGTAAATTGGTGCAAAACAACCCTCTTTGACAATATAAATTCTCATGAAGCTCCCTCACTCATAAGGTCAAACCCATTGGTCAATATAGCTTAGAGCCAAACGGTGCTCATCTTTGACAGTAATAGCGAGAGCAAAGATCATTTCCCAGCACATGGGACGAGAAACTCCTGACCTCAAAATAGGAGAACTTGAAGCTCAGTGTATGGATAGACCACCTGTCCACTAGGAGCAAGACCCTACCTCTCCTACACATTCACAGAGAAGCCTTTGCTTTGAGGCTCCACAACTTTATCCTAGGTAACACAGAGTCAAGAGACACATCCCAGGGTGAGAGGTATGAAACACCAACAGGAAGGTGAGTCCATGCCGCCTCTAGATCCTAGAGCAAAAATAGGGCAAAGCGAGAGCCATCAAACCTAGGCTCATCCACCGGTCTAGAGAGCCATGCCCGTCTCAGGGGTGGCCAATTCATACATGGCCCAAAGTCCCATACAAAACCTAGGGCTAGATCCATCTTCCCAAGGACCTAAAACGTCATACCAGAGAGAAAGGGCCTACCCGGCCCCGTCACATCAACCTGGACCACATGTATATCAACAATAACCACCATAGGGAGCATACCCAGGATACCACATGGGGCCACATGAGGCACAACCAAATCCACCCATGAGACAAGGGCCTCCAATGGTCCATTATCCGTCTAGCCCAGCTCCTCCACCCACCATTCCCCAACCAGCACCCGCTCCAACCATGGCAAGAGGCTAACACTGTAAATGTTAAGAATAGCCATGGAAATAGGGAGGGGGGAGGTTGTGGGTATCACGCCCCTAGCCCCAAACATCGTGAAGCTAAGCACTAAGTTTGATGGGATTGGAAACCCCATCCTGCACCTAGAGATGTTTAACTAGATCTGTGAAGCCTTTGGCCACATGGACGATCAAGTTAAGGTGAGTGCCTTTGGCCTCACCCTAGACGGTAAAGTTGGCCAATGGTTTAGGTCTTGAAAATTTGAGGATAAGGCCAACTTCAAAACCTTGAAAGAGGCCTTCAAGGTGGTTGGATATTCTCGTCAGGGAACCAGATGAATTCTTGTTGAGCAGTTACATAATGTTTTAGACAAAAGTATGGTGAAACCATCCGAGATTACATCAACAAAGTCGGATATCTCCACTCCCACAGTGCCAAAGACAAGTTCTCTGATGAAAGGTTAATAAGGAGATTTCTGGAAGATGTAGATGACTTACCCCTACACAAATCCTTATATGCCTTGGCCCATACCTCCTTCAAGGAATGCTACAGAAGTGCTATGGACTTCGAGGACAACTTCAAAGGAGCACGTTCTTGAGAACTCTAGGAGGGTACATCAGAAGCCTCATTCAAGACCACCGGCACAAAATCTGAGGGGAAGAGCAAGGAGTCCACTTCTGGACAACAAGTTGAGTAGTTGGCATTTGCTGCATTAATGTAGCAAATGACCCAACATTGGAGAACTAGGATCGGGTTGGCCAACCCCATCTCTATCCAAAGAGGGAGCTAGTATGGTGCCTGATTTGTCGAGCTAACCATACTAGCACAGAGTGTCCACATCTGTGACTCTGTTCCACCCTCTATTGCACATATTGCCAAAGATGGGAAAATCATGAAGTCACGATTGCTATCAGCAAAGGGCTACTCAAGCCCACGCTCTAGCTCAAGCCCTGCCTACAAACCCAAGGAAACCATTGGCTTTGCCAGAACCTGCGCTTCACAATGTACCTCAACCATGCCAAGAAGTGGCCCAAAGAGGAATTTTTAGGGTACCCGAAATGCCCTTACCACCCCGAGTTCTCCCACCTCAACCCCCATTGCGCGAATCACACCTGTTCATTAGCTAACCTTGATGAAACTTTTTGAAGAATGGGACAAGGGGGGAGTTCCTGAAGGTCCTACCTTATGAACCTCTGGAGCCAACCAGTCCACCCTCCCAAATTCTAAGCCACTATGTGATGGAGGGTGACTAAATGTTTCCAATGTACTTAGCAGCCCCAATCCCACCATAGGGCCAGGGCATGAATACAATGGCTAAACGGCCACCCATGCAATGCTATCATTGCGTAGGACCTCACCGAGTGGCTGAGTGCCCAATCAAGAAAGGGATGGAAAGTACCTCAGTAGGCACTTTTGCATTGATCCCTTTATGCGTTTAGACCATATGTATAAGGATTTTCTGTTGAGACCAGGAACAACAAGGAAAGCTCGTGAATCTAATCCCAGCACTAGCATTAACCTGTTGAGCATAAGAGAGGAGACAGCTTCATCCATACGGTCCCTCTCAACACCGTAATCAAATCACAGAACAGATAGAGGGCCACTGCTCATGCTGCATAGGCATCGACCTCGCGAGACCAAGGACACACAAAGGTCTTATCTTCAAAGAATGTCCCTGAACAAGCATGAGCAACTAGATGCTTGAGAAAGAAAACCACAAAAAATTGGCAAAGGAGACATCCAAGTAGTTATTAATAGTGGTTCAGAAGATGGCACAACCACACATGCATCATCATCTTTGTCAAAAGAGGAAGATATGCTACACTCAGCCACCTGAGCTAGGGAATCGATTGACACTAACCAGCTCCCTAAAATGATTTCTGAATACCCTAACCCCACAAAGGAGAGAAGGAAAGACTCTTGGCAGCGCCCAATAATTAGTTAGGGGGACTGCTAAGCTAAAATAGAAGCTGAGCCTCCAACTACTTACCTTGAGCCATGCCCCTCAGTCTCCAACACCTACTGAAGAGGTTGAGGTATATACTAGAGAGCTTCCAGACCCGTCGCCCACATAGGTCGACCCAAGCAACAACACCCATTAAAAAACTGCCCCCCACCAGGGAAATCGAGTACCTGAATATCTCAAAAACCTGGGGGATGACCATCTCAAAAAAGAGTAGACATAGAGATCCCCATCCAAATACCTTATACAAATAAGAGCCTAAGAACAAGCCAAGGCGACCTTCCTAGAGACATTGCTCTAGTCTCTCTTCCTTCCTTTCTTCGTCTCGCAGATCCAAATCCCCATTGGCACCTTGCTTCAGGGTAACCCAAGCATATGGAAGGACAGTTCAAGTAAATAAACTTGGATAATATTTTTAGGGCAATGAGCTCAATGTTGCATTGCTAATAACCTTTGATAGCCTCCAAGTCACAACAATCCTAGATGGGGGAGCAGGAGTGAGGTTTGTTACCAAGCAATGTTGGGAAAAAGAGGGATCACTCGCCATGGATGACACATTACTGGTAAAACTCACTGACGGAGCCACCTCTAGACCCACTGGTCTATTGAAGGATTAAAAAATGAAGATCCTTGGAACCACCTTCTGCCACACCTTTGTGGTGATGAACTTTGGACATTAGCCAGTTTCATATGACTGCATCCTCGGGCGACCTTTCATGAGGGAAACTAAAATGATCCATGATTGGGACACCGACCATATCTACATTCGAAGGAAATATCAGACAATTAAGATCAACCTACGCACATGGAAGATACATCCCATGAGTGATAGACCCTTCGCATAAGACTCAATAACAACTACTAGATCCATTGCAGTCCACTTGTGTCAAACGTGCTATTAAAAAATAGATGAAGAAAAGGATAGCAAGGAATGTGCACCTCTTCTAGAGCCAAAAGACTCTGAGAATTGGATGCATATCCTCGCTACCCTCCTAGACATAGTTCCAAGGTGCATGGGAACCAGGTTTGCCACAATGGACGAGCAAGAGATCACATCTCTCTACATGCTTAGCACTGCATACCTACCTAATGTCGCCACTCAGGAAATTGAACAAGCCAATATAGTGGAACCATCAAAGGGAAAATGCTCACACAAAACTTGCAACCCTGATGGATTCCCTAGGCCGGAATGTTATGTTTTCCCTACTGATTTCAGATACCCACTAGCTAAAATATGTAGGGGTGGTTGAAGCACATGACCACTTCAACCAAATATGGCAAAAGGAGTTTGCAAATAACTCCCTTCTAGTCCACACGACCACCCCAAAGACAGTGGAACTATTGTTCCCAAACCCAAACCCAAAAAGGTTTGCTGCTCTGCACGTAAAGCAAGTAATAAGAAGTTAGCGTTGGTGGAAAAAGAAGCCAAAAAACTGATAAAAGAAAGTGCTATGTCAGAAGAGACCAAACAAGTGCCCGAACACTTCAAAACCTTCCAGATCGCTGACAAATTTGTGCAATATGACTCGGCCCAAAGGTCCCACAATGGACAACCAGGGACCTCATATGATGGTCTAGCTAAGGTAAAGGAAATTTACCTGGCAGACCCAGGTGAATACTTGAGGCCAGTATACATTGGATATCACCTCTCTACTAAGGAAGAGACTGAGCTCATCACTCTTTTCATAGAATTCTAGGATTTCTTTGCCTAGAAGTACATGGATATGAAGGACTTACCTCCCAAAGTAGTTAAGCACACCATTTCAATGGTCGATGGAGCGAGACCGGTCAAACAAAGGGCTTACCTATGAACCCAAAGTATTCCAAGATGGTACGAGAAGAAATCGATAGACTCATATTCATCAACAAAATAGAGCACAAAGAATGGGTAT
Source organism: Cibotium barometz (assembly GCF_041138505.1). Lineage (NCBI taxonomy): Eukaryota > Viridiplantae > Streptophyta > Polypodiopsida > Cyatheales > Cibotiaceae > Cibotium > Cibotium barometz. The sequence continues at coordinate 21,714,820 of NC_141076.1, read as the reverse complement.
CACCCATAGTGATAGTGCCCAAGAAGAATGGGAAGGTAAGAGTGTGTGTGGAACTCAAAAAGGTCAATGCCACCACCATACACAAGATCACTATCCCTTACCCTTCACCGAACATGGAGTCTCGAACAAGTTGCAGGAAAGGAAGCCTACAACTTCCTTGATGGATTCTCTAGCTATAACCAAGTGTTGATGATCGACCCCAAGGATCAACACAAAATAGCCTTTGCCATAGAATGGGGAACTTATGCATACCACATCATGCCCTTCGGGCTAACTAATGCCCTCGGTACCTTCCAGTGACTAATGTGCATGACCTATAAGGAATATCTTCCAAAATTCCTCGAGGTCTTTATGGATGACCTCTATGTCAATTCCTCATGGAAGGCACACCTTGATTGTTTACGTAAGGTGTTGGAAAGATGCAAGTTGTATCGCATTTCATATTGAACCCACTCAAATGTAAGTTTTGGGTTAGGCATGGAGTCATCCTGGGACACATTATCTTCTGACAGGGAATCTCCACGGACAATAGCAAGGTGCAACTCATCCTTGAGATTCCCCCACCCACCAATTTTAAGGGAGTCCAGGGTTTCATGGGACATGTTGGCTATTATCAGCATTTCATTTTTATGTATACTGATATAGCTCAAACACATTACGGACCCTTGATCCTTTTCGAGTGGATGGAGGAATGCCAACAAGCTTATGCCACCCTCAAGAAAGTCTTGGATAGTAATCCTATTCTAAGGTCCCCCAACTGGGACATTATCTACCATGTCCACATCAACGCCTTTGCCTTTGCAATTGGATGTGTGCTAGCCTAACCTGGTGAACACAAGATGGATTTTTCTATCAGCTTTGCTAGGTTGCCAACTAAACGAGGCCAAGACAAATTATACCACAACTGAAAGGGAAGGGTTGGCCATGGTTTACACCATTAAGTTTTGCCATTATCTTTTGGTGGCGACCAAATTTATCTTCTTTGTAGACCATTTAGCTCTTCTATACCTGGTAAACAAGCCCTGAACAATAGGAGGAATCACCAGGTGGCTACTCATCTTGCTTGAGTTTAACTTCAGTGTCACTGTGTGGAAGGACTCATAGCATGTCTTAGCAAACCACATGTCAAAAATCCCCAACGATAAGCTGCCCGTGGGAAGTTGATGAAGTTGATGATTTACTAGATGCCACCCTGTTTCGATTATGTTTAATTTCTGAATGGGGTGAGGAGGTAGCACAGTTTCTAGTCAATGGCTTACTAGTTGACCCCCTCCTAAACATGGACCATTCTTGACACCTCATTAAATAGGCATCCCCCTACCAACTCATCGCTACATGTAGGGGAAAGATAAGATTATCAAACATTGTGTCAGTGAAGACGAAAATGTCTTCCTTCTAGAACAAGCTCGCTCTACCTGTGCTAGGGGGCACTTTGCAATATATATCACTATACGCAAAGTCCTCATAGCCGGGTTATGGTGGCCCACCTTAATGGTTGATGCAGCAGAGTACGTCAAGCGGTGCAATGAATGCCAAAAACGAGTGGCAATCCCCTGCTTTAAGGACAACATGCCCTTGAACCCTGTTGTGTCCTTTGCAACCATTTGAAAAGTGGGGCATTGATTTCATTGGGCCCATTAGTCCCACAACAAGATACACTCAAGACCGATATATAATCGTTACCACACGGACTATTTCACCAAATGGGTTGAAGCTCGAGCTACTCGTAAAGCAGATGCATGATCTACCAAAACATTCCTATATGAGTTAGTCATCACATGCTTTGGATGCCCCCTTCATCTTGTGAGCAACAATGGAACTCACTTCATTAATGAGGTAATCCAATTCCTCTTATAAGAATTCCTTGTCACTCATAGAAAATCTTCCCCATATTACCCCCAAGACAATGGCCAAGCTGAAAGCACTAACAAAGTTTTATGTGCCATCCTCACCAAAACTATTGAGGCTAGCCATAAACGATTGGGAACAAAAGTTATCGGCAGCACTTTGGGCCTATCGAACTTCCTACAAGGCTGCTACCAATGCAACACCCTTCAATTTGACTTATGGTACTGAAGTGGTTATGCCAATGGAGTTCTTGGTCATCCCAGCTTACGCATCATTGTATAAGAAAAACTCATGGGGAATGTCTTAGGTTGTTGCCTGTTCGAGCTTGGAAAGCTTGACAAAACACGTCTCCTAGCTGTATATAGCATGATTGTAGAAAAGCTAAGGCATAAACAATGGTTCAATGACCAGTTGAAAGACAAGAAAATGAACGAGGGTGACATGGTCCTCCTCTTCAATAGAAAAACACATAAAAGAAACTCAAGCTTAGAGGCTTAGGACCCTTCCTAGTCACTGAAACAACCCCGCAAGGTGCGGTGCGCATAGAGACACTTGATGGTGTCAAAATGGTGGGATATTTCAACGGGGTAGAAAATTAAAATGCTACTATGGCCCACTAACTGAAACCACCCTAGTCCATTCATGACAAAAAATAAATAAAAAAGGACCATGAATGTAGCCCAATCAGAGGCTAAAGCGAGGCAAGCCGAACTTAGACAGAAAAATATAATGGTCAACATGGCCCAAGTTGTCAACCTCAAAGAAGAAGATTGGGAGATAAAGCCTGCTCAGTTATGGTTAGGAATGACCACCCCGAGGAGCTTTGTCCAAAAATTAGCTCTTGTATATACAGGGGATAATTACAACCTAATGTCTCATGAGACGTGGCTTTCTCTCATTGAAAGAGACTCCTGCCACACGGTCACAACAATGGCATCTCATGAAGTTCACTGCTTAGGCACAATCGCACTTTTGTTTCACATTGGAAATAATCCTTTGGAAGGGAAGTTTTATGTGCGATGATATACTTCTCAGAAGAGGTTGAATGGGACACAACCAGCAACATTGATTGGGTTGCAACAAGGACGGCTACCCTACAACTGTCCTCCACCAAGTTACAGTCATCATGATGGATGAAAAACCCATACCTGTTGCTCCCTCATGCCAAGAAGTTACCCCTCCACTCACCACCATCACTTCACCCTCTAATCCACACAGCTCCATACTGCTTAAAAAGAGCCTATTCCCCCAACTTCGAACGCATCATTGCCTCTCACATTCTCTCCACTACCCCACACGGCAGCAGTCCAATTTCACCTCTCAAAAGCCACCCAAGCTGTTGACCCCCCACCAAAGACTAACCCTCCTAACAACACTAACAAATGCACACAGGGCAAGCCTTCTTGACTATGGATACCTAAAGGCTTCTAACAACGCAAGGGTATTATGAAGGCAATTCTACTTTGTGGATTAATCAACGATCCAACTCTCATCCTCATATATTGGCGGCTACCCAAGCGCCTCGTCTCTCTCGCACATAACCAATTCAATAACCACAAGCCCATAGGGTATAGGACAAACAAAGTCCTAAACGGTCTTCAAAGCTAAGCTATCCTCACTCACGTCCTAAACCGTGCCCAACAACAACTTCCCGATAGATCCCAAAACCTCAACTTTAGGATCAACATTATAAAGAGGACAATCGCCACATTTGGGTCCCCAAATCACCAAGACGCCAACTCCCAACCCTTGTCACTCCGCAGTTCCCATCCCTTCAATGGAAACCCAAAGTGGCCTCCACCACTAGTACTCCACTAGAGAAAGGGAAGCAAAAGCTTCACGACGACCCTTTGACCCCCTAATAGCAGCCCATAGTCCATACCAAAGATATACATTCGACGTCAACTACTCCGCCACCTGTCATTATCAGGCTACCTTGGAGAACTCCCAAGCAACCCTCAAGCTCTGTGAGGTCCCTATCCCCACCGTGCAACGAATTCAGGGGTTCTAGCAATGGAAGTAGCACTTCTTGCGTGGGACAGGGTCTCACACTCGGGGCCTCGCCCACGGATATTCGGACAAGAGACTAATCCATCGGTTCTTCCAAAACCGATCCCAGAAAAACTTCCCTTGCCCGAAAAGCACGGGCGATTCCTCCAGGATAACTTTTCTCTAACGTAATCAAAAGCCTTAACTAACTGAACTGATCTGACCAAACCCGTAAGTCCCAAGTCAGATCAAGGAAAAGATTGCACTTAGATCATAGAGACCAACGTTGTTTTCCTCATTGAGAGGCACAGCCGTTGATTCTTTTCCATAGAACAATTTTTGTCCGTGATTTACTTCATCTATTGTACCATGACAGAATTGAGTCTCAATTTAAGGATCCATCAGTCCAGCCTAACCCCATCCAGTCTCGTGGCTTAGCCAACTGCCCAACCACTGTAGTGATGGGATCCAATTAAGAATTTGGTTAGGTTTTGTCCCGGGTACCAGGGAAAAGAGTTCCCAGGTTCCCTAGCCGGATATTCATGCAAACTTAAAACTAGTCACACCACTTACACACCCAATATGAAATTGCCTTTTTCTCAGCATCAGCTATCTTTAAAACAGTCATTTAATGAAACCATTGTGTCACTGATCACAGTCCTCAAAATCTCCGGTTGAATCCTTATTTCCAATCATTCCTTCATCGGTGTACCTATGGCAATGACACACCCAATATGAAATTGCCTTTTTTCTCAGCATCAGCTATCTTTAAAACAATCATTTAATGAAACCATTGTGTCACTGATCACAATCCTCAAAATCTCCGGTTGAATCCTTATTTCCAATCATTCCTTCATCGGTGTACCTATGGCATCATTGGCAACCAAAACGCTCACCACCTGTTCACTCAGGGGCCTTTTCGATAGTTCCTAGCTCATAGTAATCGGCAACATATTCACATATCAAAATGGAATCTCCGTTGCAGATCAGCAAGATCAACCAACGGATCCATATAAAAGAGCCATGGACTCATCCGTTGAGGACCAGCAAGGTCAACCAACCAGATCCATGCTCGAATTTAGAAAACAACTCTTACTCCTTGTTCCAATATCTTCCCCTACATACATGTGGGTATCTTCAGCGACCCAAAGCTCGAGCACCGTATGGTCAGCACCCTCTAGGATCCTTCACAGGTCACCCAGCGCTTCACTCATAGGCCGCTTCCTTGGTCCCTCATCCACTGTACCGGAAGCTCACCATTTAAATCAAACCGAGGCTGGTCAAGACCTCGGCCGACCTTGCTACGCGAGACATCCTCCGTTGACTCTCCGTCTTAGCAGTTGCAACTTTAACAGATAGGTCTCCACGACCTCATTCACCAGACGGTCAAAATGCTTTCCCAGCATTCTTGACATAAAACAGTCATTCAAAAATAGATTTTACATACAAATACAGTTCCAACAATATTTCCATCTTTTCTCATCACTCCACATCCTTTCACATTAGTCCCCATCTTTTCTCATCTTCCCACAATTTTTTTCCCTTCATCGATCCCTATCACATCACATCATTCCCACATCAAATCATATCCAATCGCATCATCCACACATCAATCCACATCATCCATACATCCATCCACATTATCCACACCAATCCACATCATCCATACATCCATCCACATCAATCCACATTATCCACACATCCACCCATATCTTTCATACATCCATCCACATCATCCATACATCCTTCCACATCAATCCACATTATCCACACATCAATCCACATCATCCATACATCCATTCACGTCTATCCACATTACCCACACATCAATCCACATTATCAAAACATCTATTCACGTCAATCCACATTACCCACACATCAATCCACATCATCCATACATCCATCCACATCATCCACATCAATCCACATTAGCCACTCATCCATCCACATCAATCCACATTACCCACACATCAATCCACATCATCCATACATCCATTCACGTCAATCCACATTACCCACACATCAATCTACATCATCCATACATCCATCCAGATCATCCACATCATCCACATCATCCACATCATCCACATCATCCACACAATCCACATTATCCACTCATCCATCCACATCAATCCACATTATCCACACATCAATCCACATCATCCATACATCCATTCACGTCAATCCACATTACCCAAACATCAATCCACATCATCCATACCTCCATCCACATTATCCACATCAATCCACATTATCCACTCATCCATCCACATCAATCCACATTACCCACACATCAATCCACATCATCCATACATCCATTCACATCAATCCACATTACCCACACATCAATCCACATCATTCATACATCCATCCACATCATCCACATCAATCCACATTATCCACTCATCCGTCCACATCAATCCACATTACCCACACATCAATCCACATCAATCCACATTCATTTCATAAGTATTCCCATTCTCATCTAATCACATCTTTTTCTATCTCATCACTTATTTCCTCATTTATCCTCATCAAATCACATCTACTTGCATCTACCCCCATACATCTCATCACTTTACATATATTAACATTTATCTAGTTTACATCGCATCTTATCACATCCATTTCACATCACATCTCATTCATTCACATCCCGATTCACATGCTAACACATTCATTCACGTCCCTTATCATTTATTCACATCCTGATTCACATGTTATCACATTCATTCACATCCTATATCATTCATTTACATCATGATTCACATGACATCATATCTCATCTATTCATTCACATTTATCTGATTCGCATCACATATCATCACATATATTTACCTTTCATTCTCATCACTTCTATTCTCATCACATCCATCCATCCATCCATTCTTTCCCATCTATCTGATTCGCATTACATCTCATCACATCTATTCACCTCACATTCTCGTCACTCCTAGTCTCATCGCATCCATCCATCCATTCAATTCCATCTATCTGATTCACATCACATATCATCACATCTATTTACCTCTCATTCTCATCACTTCTATTCTTATCACATCCATCCATCCATCCATCCTTTCTTTCCCATCTATCTGATTCGCATCCTATCTCATCACATGTATTTACCTCTCCATCTCATCACTTCTATTCTCATCACATCCATCCATCCATTCTTTCCCATCTATCTGATTCGCATCACATATCATCACATCTATTTACCTTTCATTCTCATCACTTCTATTCTCATCACATCCATCCTCTATTCATTCTCATCTATCTGATTCATATCACATCTTATCACATCTATCTGATTCATATCACATCTTATCACATCTATTTATAGAATGTAAGAGAATTCTTATTTTTTATATAAAGATTCTTTACGCATCTATTTATGCATAAGAACAACTTCAGTGGGAAATAACACTTTTATAAAAATCCATTTATGCATCTATTTATGCATAAGAACAACTTCAGTGGGAAATAACACTTTTATAAAAATTCGTTTATGCATCTATTTATGCATAAGAACAATTTTTGTGGGAAATAACACTTTTATAAAAATTCATTTATGCATCTATTTATGCATAGATTCAATTTTAAGGAGAATAACTCTTTTGAAATAAAAATAAACTTCTTTATGCATCTTTCTATGCATAAATTCAATTTTAATGAGAATAACTCTTTTGAAATAAAAATAAATTTCTTTATGCATCTTTCTATGCATAAAATCAAAATTAATGAGAATAACTCTTTTGAAATAAAAATAAATTTCTTTATGCATCTTTCTATGCATAAAATCAAAATTTGATGAAAGTAACGCTTTTATAAAAAATTTCTTTTATGCATCTATTTATGCATAAATTCAATTTTAATGAAAGTAACACTTTTATAATAAAAAAATTCTTTTATGTATCTATTTATGCATAAAAATCAATTTTGATGAAAGTAACACTTTTATAATCAAAATATTCCCAATATGCATCTTTCTATGCATAGAAATTAATTCTAATGAAAATAACACTTTTATTATAAAAATATTTCTAATATGCATTTTTCTATGCATAGAATAAAAATAACACTTTTAGAATACACAAGCAATGGGGATTACTCTTTTTGAATAATAAAAGATAAAACTTATTTCACAAAATTTAAGAAAATTTTACCATAACCTCCTTTGTATGGCTGACCATTTTTCAGTTTTTTTCATTCTCAAGTTACTTAGAAATTATCCCAAATGGTTTAAAGCATTCTAAACTAATCAAATTTCACTTTTTAAAGAGAAACAATATGAATGTTTAATTCTAGCAATTTGATTACACATCTAGGATAAAGAAAGGTTGAATTCAAGAATGAAGAGAGGGGGAAAGCCTTTCCAACAAAGCATAGCATCATTTTTCATTTTAAAGAAAACAAAAATTAGAAAACCATTATATGGAATAAAGAAAAAGTAAGATTTCTAGTTTACATGAATTTTTGTGAGCTTTCCTTTGGCTTCATGGTTTGAGGGATCTACTCTTGTTTGCAACAAGAGTGGCCACCAATTCTTTTGAGGAGGAAATGGTCAAAAACTAATGAATTATCAATAAATTCACTGTTTTTGGCTCTGGGGAGGAGTAGAGTAACAATGCATAAAACACTATTAACCATTTACAAAGGGGGAGGCTTCATTTATAGGAAAAAGTGAGCCTCTAACCAAGAAAACTAATTCTAGAATTTTCCAGATCAGTTTGGTCAATTTTTGACCATTTTAGGTCAGTTTAGCTTACTTTTTGGATCTAGTTGAAGCAGGAGAGAGGAGAGATGAAAATATCTCATTATTTGTGAGTTTAAAACTCAACCACACATGTGAAATAGGTGCCTCCTTCATGAGGGGAATTCCCCCACACTGAGGTAACAAAAATACATCATTTCTTCTAAATATCCCTTCTTTTTTAACTAATAACCTTGTCCTTAGTCAACTCTTCATCTTATGTGAGTATTTACTCATTTTTGGGGGGATTTCCTTTTATTCTTCAATTTATCTCCTCCCTACATTTGGATTAATCTAATTGGTCCATAGGAACCTTAATTCAAAAATTTCAGAAAATCTGGACCCTTAGGCTAAGGTCCTTTTTACCTGATTTCAATTTATTCCAATTGCACATTGGAAATTTCTTTTTGAATATCTGTTTAAGGGGAAACCATTTTGGAAACTAGGAGGATTTTTATATCCAAAAATATCTCAATTTTGAATTACCTCCCTCTAGACATTTTCTCTCTCTAGGCCAAAACAGGGTAAAACGAGATCTTTCTTTTATTTCAGAGGGGAGGTTTTTACACGTGCACACCTCAAAAGCCGGAGGGAGGAATCTTACAAGCTCTCCAGTCTCAGGTACTTCCTTGTCACTAGCCTCAAAACGCCCCAAGGAAATCCCAACCTTGCCATCACCTAATTGGAACCAACTCCTCCATTTGGCGAATTGGGGATGCAGTCAGTACTAAACTCGCAATGGGGTGCTGGTAGCATAGCCCATAGGTACAAAACATGTTTGCAAGGTGCCCTTAAAAAAAAACTCTTTGCCATAGCCGCACCAAATTTTCCACGATCGTACCATTCAGAAAATCAAGGTTTCCACCATGGCTGTTCCATTCTCATCCCTACTTGCGGCCACACTGAATTTACCACACAGCCGTCAACCTCCACTTGAAGTGCCACGATCATACCTTTCTCCTTTAGCATTGCCACAGCTATTCCATCTTTAGTTCCAGTTCCCACGCCCGTTCCAACCTCAACACTCAAAGGACACGGTCGTTCAAACCAAATGGTACGTGCCCACTCCGGATAAACCCTAAGTACCTGCCAATCCGATGAAGATGGCTTGGAACCTCTCCCACGAGGAGCAGTCAAAGAACCTAAAGCTTCAATTCAACTTTCCATGGTTCGCTCCTCTGACGCCCCATCAGTTGTGCACAAAAGAAAGCATGTTAAAGTGCATCCACAAATTCATCAGAAGATATGATCAAGTGCCCAATCCTGCAGTGATCGCCACTATCAGATTTTTTAATCTGATCATCACGCTGCTAGAGATGTTCCCTGACTGAACAACTATCATGAAGGCACTCAAGGCTTGGCCTTTGACAACATCAACAAAAGGCCAACATTGAAGCAAATCTTTGGCTACTACGAGTGCATCATGTGGATGCCAGCCTGGCGCCTCCAAACCTTTGAAGAAATAATGGAGACAACTTTCTAGACCAACTACCGTGTCTTCCATCAAGCCCCCCCTGCATCCTACCTTGTGTCATGATTTTATCAGAACCTATTCAATCTCCTACTACTAGATATGTGCCAGCTCTGAGGACGGACCTGAATTAGGGAGGGGGTATGTTAACCACTCCAGTTAACATTATTTTTCAAGCATGGCTACGCTTCTTGTAACTTATCTTTTTGTAACCACACAAAGTGCTGATTGATAAAGAGATATGGGATGACCAGGGCTTACGGGCTTGTGTAATGACGGCCATATACATAGAGCTAGGAAGCTACTTTTAGGCCCCCAATTGTAAATAGGTAGTCGGCTTGTAAAATGAGAGCTCTTGTATATAAGACATTCTATGGAATATGAAAAGGAACAATCCCATCAGTCTCATTTGAGTTTTGCCTCTCTCTCTCTCTCTCTCTCTCTCTCTCTCTCTCACACACACACACACACACACACACACACACACACACACACACACACTCTTGAGTTTGTGGATGCTTGCTTGTGTGTAGATGCTCGCATGCTTGATTGTGGTTGTGTGTGCATGTTAGGGATGGTGATGATCTACCTTCTCCTCTCCTCTCCCCTCTCTTGTCTCTCTACCACTATAACATATTGGCCAGATAACAAGGCTAATCACCCGACGGTTTGGGCAAATAGTTTTTTGGGGATTAACTTTTTAGTGAAAGTTATGGGGCTCGGTATTAGAGTCGATATCAGAGTCGGTAATAGCCTCGGTATAAGAGTCGATACCACAGTCGGAATTAGCCTCAGTATCTGGAGAAAATTTCTTTTTTTTTTTGCATGTAGAAATTTGTGAAAAAGTAGAATATAAGCTTGAAACTACAAAATTATTTGACAATTACATTATTTAATCCTCTCGTTCATCTTATGCCAAGTCTGAATGTGCAAAAATGTCTATATAGATCAGCTCTCCACTCAATGACATTTCTTCATCAATGAATTCATGATTATTAATTTGATTCATAGTCAACTTCAATTGAGGTGCCATGTATTGGAATTTCATTCGCTTCATTACCTTGTTCATTCTCAGCAGCTTATACAAGCTACACTACATCATTATGATCAAGTACATCATTAGGACGTATGACTTTTACATCCTCATCATCATTCTCTTCATTTTCGACATTGGTCATTGATAGCATCGTACTTATTGTCGAAGTATCCATATGGCCATGTATAAGCTCTTTGTCTTCATAAATCTGCTTGGAACAAGGAGCAACTTCAATAATGTACCACCACTTTTTGTTAATCGGATTTGGTTGAAAAACGACTTGATATTTAATTTTTTACCATACATATAAATTGTATGTATATATAAAATGTATGCAAGAATAACTAATTAATTATTATAAATATAACATCATTTATATATACCTGTTCACAATGTTGTGGAAGAACAAATGTATCACATAGATTAGTCCATAATTCTGTGGAGTCAACTTCCATGAAACTTGATCTATCTCTACAGATAGTTACACCTTGTCCTTCCATGATCACTTTAAACCATTGCACATCAAAGATGAATATGTAAAAGGTTAACTGAAAAGCTATTTTTTATAATATCTTGAATCAAGCTAAAATATTCTATATCTGATATATGGATGTTTGTGTCACTTGCACTTGTTCAACTTTGTTGCTCAAACTTTGCTATTACTCCACAGTCAAATGTTGTACGATTTTTGTCTATCTGCTCCACTCAAAAATGCCATCCATATGACCATAATGCTCCAAATGATAAATACTACAAAGTAACACACACCAACGTGAGATAATAATCATCTTTATTTTTGAAAATAAAGAATGTAGTAATTATTACATGAAAGAGTCATACAACAGATACAAGTAATGTAGTAATGATCATTAATTATATACCTTTTCGCTGCATCCTCTAGAGAACTCCCATACAATGTTTGTGACTCTTTGACCCTCTCGAGCCTTTGTTGAAGCATTGTCTAGCCATCTTAGGCTTATGAAAGGAGGCAAATCCTCCAATTCCTCAAGGTACCTAATGTTTCGTTGTCTATTTTGTCTCCTAAAGGCTTGTCATGCATTTCTTCATTCAACCTTCGCATCTTCATACTTTTGAAGCCACTTTTCCATGGTAGGATGATTCAACATGCAAAACTTGTTGACCTTCTATGCTAGTGTTGAATTCATTCTTCAGTCCTTTCCTTTACCTTGAGGGACCTCAGCAACTATCTTCTCATTGTCCTTATTGGTCCACAATAGAGGCATATCCTCGTCCCTTTGACCAAGGAACTCAGAAACGTAAACTAGTGACTCTTGTATTAGCCACCCCTCAGCCATACTCCCCTTAGGTCTTGCTCTTTGCCCCATAAAACCTTTGAGAGTTTTTATGAATCTTTCCAAGAAAAACATCCAATGGCTATGTATAGTACCTGCTATAGATACTTCGTCCACCACATGTACTAGTAGATGCACTTGGTTTGTTAGGATGCTTGTCGGAAAGTACTTCTCAAGAAGACAAACTGCTTCGATTGACTTAAGCTTTGCTTATTCGATGGAAGAAATGGGAATCTCCTTCTGTGAAATCCATCAAACAAGGGATGACAACTTGTATATGGTTGAATGAAGGTCAGGAGTTTAGCAATCACGAATTGCCACCATGGTAAAACAAACTACAAGCAACAAATTGTTGTGTAAGATTTTTTTCACAAGCTCACATAAGAAATTTATAGTAATCAAATATGTAGAATATCATCAAAGAATTAGAACTTACTTGGAGAAATTTGTGCCAGTCCTCATGATTTTAGACCACTAAGCTTATCGTTCTTTGTAAATGCACCACGAAGGCAATGCATGTGTCCTGTAGGAGTACGAAATGATGAAATAACCCCCGTAACCCTTTTCTATTCCTTTTTGGTGTAAGGATCCAAGGGACCTTAGGTAATTTAATCCTCCCATCTCCATGTACTCTTGCCTAATATCTTTCCATGATGTTGGATTCCCTAAGGTCTTCAGGTGCAGATCTACTATCCTTTGCCTCAATGAGATGATCCCATATTAGACTCCCTACATTTTTGAAGATGTGCATGGTATCTAAGAGGTGATTAATCAATAAATCTTCCCAATATGGGAGGTCATGAAGAATAGAAAGACTTTTCATACTAAATCGTAAATATGTATGCCTACCCTCTAACCATAGTGCTTTCCAATCACTTTCTTTCATTGGCCTTGGTGGTCATCCAAGCGATGATTCTCTTAAGTCATGATCTAGTTAAGGGAAAAAGATTTTATATCCTTGATATATCATCTTCTTTAAGGCTTCTGATCTCCTTGCGTTCAATATTGGTCCACAAATAGGACAAGCATGATATCCACTAGTCACAAACCCTAAGAATCATTGAGAAAATTTCATTAGAACATACATTTGTATCAAGAAAACATACATTACCTGAGCACTGTCCATAGCCAGGAAAGTCATGCATTGTCCACATTGAAATTCCCTTAATGTCTGATGTGTATTTCAAGGCTTGCTCATGTCATAAATGGGGATTCCATCCCATAAACTTGAAGCTCATCCACAAGTGGTCGTAAGAACACATCCATATTCTTAACCTTGTACTTGCCACCACAGGGACTAACAAGGCCAGTAGAAGATGTCCTTTTTTGATTTGATAGCCGAGGAGGAATATTATAACTTACCAAAACTATTGGCCATGTACTCCAAGATGTAGAGCGCAACCCAAATGGATTCACTCCATCCACAGCAAGACCCAAATGCAAATTACGTGGTTCTCTCTTAAATTCCCGCCATCGATCCTCTATATGATTCCAAGTAGCACAATCATCAGGGATGCGTAATACACCATCCGTGGAATGGTTATTTGAATGCCATGTCATTAGCTTAGAAATAGACTTGCACTTGAACATGTGTTGAATGCAAGGGATTATTGGAAAGTGTCTTAGTGTTTTCATTGGGGTAGTGGCTCCTTGTAGGTCTTGTTGTTAAATTTTCAGCAATGTGATGAGCTATGGTGGATCAAATGCTAGAATCAACATCATTAACAAAGAGATTAGATGATAATTAAGACGTGATTAGTGAGCAATTAATTGATAGCTTAATGTAGGCATGGATAATCAAAAACCAGCAAATTCTCATTAGGCCAATGCCTCAATTTATAGAGTTTATATCCAAGCATCTAATCCCACTGATTTCTCCTTGATTCATTCCACCTCTTTTGCTTGATTCTCTCCACCTCTCCTAGAATATCTCCACACCTCCTAGATCTCCTCATACTACCCTCTATTCTCTTCTAGTAGATACTTCTCACCTTTTCAGAGGTTCTCACATTTACAGATTTCCAGTAGATACTTCTCACCTTTACAGAGGTTCTCTCACATTTACAGATTCTCTTTTACAGCCTCTTGCTAAGGGCTTGTTCCCGCACACACCCTATTCACTTGTATATTTCAACACCTCCCCTCAAGTGAATAATACTAGCACACCTGGACCCTATACCAAGTTTCCCTCTTACTTGATAGTCTGCGACCAGTGCCTCAAGTCCCTAAACTCATAGTCCTTGACACTCTCTCTCTCTATATATGTCCAAGGCTACTATAAGTGCTCGTGACCTTGACTAAAGTGCTCACACATACATCTACCACATGGCCTACATCATCGGTGGCTTAGAGGTGGTTTTACTCATTTGGGGCAGGTTACATTGGGTTGTGGGGTTTCACTCTCTCTCTCTCTCTCTCTCTCAGAAAAGATGATCTGACTCCACTTCCTTAGGAGTCTCCATGAAGTTTACCGATGTCGTTCCTTCTCCACTGGGTTTCCTATAGCAGTCTCTTGCCATGTGGCCTGGCTTTTCACAGTTGTGGCAAGTGAAGGTCCTTCCTCCTACTCTGCCTCTTCCTCATCCTCGTCCTCGTCGTCGAGAGAATCCTCCTTAGGTGAAGAATGCTTTTTCTTCTCTTGCTGTTGAGTCCAGCCATTTCTTCTCTTTGCCTCTGGTCTCTTGCTCTAGTAGAGCTCCTTCTATCTCGTGTAGCTCCAATTCAGGTACATTCTTTAGTGTTGCTGTAATGTTTTTATATTCACTTTTGTCCACACTCTTCAGAAGCACTGCTAGTGCCTCATCATCTTCTACCTTTTTGCCAATAGCTACTAGTTGTTGCTTAATGCTTTTACATTTCTTCAAGTGTGTGATTAAAGATTCACTTTCCTTCATATCTAATTTGTAGAATTGCATTAACAGATTTATCTTTGAATTTTTCACTTATGTGCCAAATAATTTATTGAGTTCATCCCATGCATCTTTTGTCCACTGTATCCCTATGATGTGATGAATGATTTCATCATTTAAACTGAGTGCGATAAGTCCCAATGCTTTCTCATTCCTACTCTTCCACTCATTTTCCCCTCTCACCTCTGGGCATTCATCTCTTCCCTCATAGTCCCCCACAGATTTTTCCTCGTGAGCAGATACATGGTTTTTGTCTACCATGTGTAAAACTGTTCCCCATTAAATTTGGCTATCTCTTGTGCCGTACTCATGATGATGTGAAGAGGGTCTTACCTCATGATCCAATCTCAAGATTCAAGGGCAGTGTCTACCCTTTTACAACTCAATCTGGTGTTTAGGTGATGATTACAACATATTTATCAGCATAATTTTACCAAAAATTACATTAAACCAAGGGTAACAAATCTGTACGGAATGGTTGGAGTGTCAAACCATCTCCGAATTGCAATTTGAAGTTATAGGGATCTGTATCAGATACCTAATGGTGGTTAATTTAAACCCTCAATTGCACCAAAAAATAGTGATTAGTACTGATTAATCATTGATTAGTAAATTAATTCTCTATTTTGTGTGCAAAAAACAGAGTATGCGGGGAGTCCAGATCTGAGGCCTTAGAGTTCAAATGAGCTCAAACCCTTTCAAGGCCATCAATAGCAATTGGTCTAATAGAGGATTAAGCCAAAAACACAAGATTTTACCAAACATTGAATGCTTAATCTTTGTTTTACCAAAGTCACCTACACATTTGATGAAGAGCTTGGATCTCACTGTAGACTTGATCAAATCAAAATCTGTCTTCACCAGCTTGTAGAGCACCCTTGAAAACCCCTAGGGCCAAGAGGAATTAGAGCCATTGCATTTGGAGCAACGGAGATCTCATATTTTCTTCAGAAAAATAACGTTGGAAAAATCACGAATTTCTGTAGCAACACTTGGCGGTTTGACGTTTTGAATGAATGGACTGAAGCCCAATGGGTATGGCTATGTGTGGCTAGAGTGGTTTGGGCTAATTTGATGTATGAAGGGAGAGAGCTCCTCCACCAACAGCTAGGGGTACAGAGGCTACTTTGAAAAAGAGGAAAAAATCTTAATTATCTACTAATCCTAATTAGCTAGGTGATTAATAAGATAATGGGCCCACAAATTGATGGATTCTAGGCTAGGCTCTGATACCATGTTAAATTTTTAGCAATGTGATGAGCTATGGTGGATCAAATGCTAGAATCAACATCATTAACAAAGAGATTAGATGATAATTAAGACGTCATTAGTGAGCAATTAATTGATAGCTTAATGTAGGCATGGATAATCAAAACTAGCAAATTCTCATTAGGCCAATGCCTCAATTTATAGAGTTTACATCCAAGCATCCAATCCCACTGATTTCTCCTTGATTCACTCCACCTCTTTTGCTTGATTCTCTCCACCTCTCCCAGAATATCTCCACACCTCCTAAATCTCCTCATGCTACCCTTTATTCTCTCCCAATAGATACTTCTCACCTTTTCACAGGTTCTCTCACATTTACAGATTCTCTTTTACAGCCTCTTGGGCTTGTTCCCGCACACACCCTATTCACTTGTATATTTCAACACTTGGTGGTACCTATCTAAAACACACTTGGGACACTTGTCTAGTTCTACATATTCATTTCAAAACAAGATGTAATCATTGGGGCACATGCATGGATGCAATTGTAGTCCATTCCTAAGCTCTGTAAGTTTTTTTTAGCCTCGTCTCTTGAAGATGGCATCTTATTTCTCTCTGGTAAAATAGTCTCCTTTAATAGCCTACAAAGACATTGAACATCACATGGTAAGAACACACCATTGTTTCAAATTACTTAGATAGGAGTACGAAATACATACCTAAACAATTCACTTTTATCACTCCACCCATAAATGGATTGTAGATTCAATAATGCAAGGCATGTTTTAGGCTTTGATATTTGGGATCCATTATAAAATGGAGAGCCGGACTCTTCTTTCAATGCTTCTTCAATTGGGTCAGGCTGTCACGTATTCATCAGGATGGGATATATTTGTAGATGGTGTTGTTCTAGTGTGCCTTTGAGTTATAGGCCATAAGATGTACTACTCCATATCATTACCAGAGTCCTATAAAAGTAAAATTGAGTCTTAAGCACACACACACACACACGTGCGCGCGCGCGCATGCACGTACAATATAACATGAACATACACACATTTATAAACACAAACACACACACACACACACACACACACACAAACACACATACATACACACACAAACACACATACATACACACACATGCACACACACATATAAACACATGCACACACACAAACACATGTACTTACACACACACGCACGTGCATAAACACACATAAACACACACACACACACGTACATACACACACGCGTGTGTATAAACACACATAGACACGCACAAAAACACACATATTTATGAAAAACTCATAGATGAGTTATGCCGCTCCACTATTTGATCTATGAGCACTGGATCAAATCGTCCCCATGATTCTGAAAATGTCGTAGTGTCATTCGTCGTTCTCTTCTCATGGTCCAGTTGCATTCATGGCAAAGGATTCTTTAAGAAAGATAGGCATCATGCCCAACCCGATGCTCTTCGCTAGATGATGAGGATGTGGGCATGATGAATCTGAAGAATGAGTGTGAAAGGGCCAAAGGGAGAGAGAGAGATAGATAGATAGAGATTTGATGTTCAAAGTGTGCATTTTCACTTGAAATTTCATGTCAATATGTACCATGACTTGTACCAAGTTGGCAAAATTATGTGAAATTCTTAGGCATCGATATTAGGGTCGGTATATGAGTTTGCATTTGCGTCAGTATCTAAGTCGGTATTAGAGTTGGTGTTAGGGTCGGTTTAATACTAACTCTAATACCGATGCTAGTACCGACTCTACTTATTACAGACATTACCCGAGGCTAATTCTGACCCAAATACCGACTTTGGAAAATTTTAAAAAACCCACGGCGGTATAACACGTGTGGTATAGTGAGTTTTAGGTTGTTTTCTGGTAAGCCACCCTTCTCCTCCCACCCTCCCCCTCTCTCTCTCCCCTTCCTTTCTCTTTGTCTTTCCCTCTCCTCTCTCTCTTAGGTTGTTTTTTGGTAAGCCACCCTTCTCCTCCCACCCTCCCCCTCTCTCTCTCCCCTTCCTTTCTCTTTGTCTTTCCCTCTCCTCTCTCTCTCCAACCTTCTCTACCTTGATTTCTCTTTGCAGGTACTGATGTTTTTGAGCATATGTCCTTGTTTTTTTTGCTTTGTAGGTTTGGTGTTTTGTAGGTTTGGTAGGTTTGGTGTTTTTTTTCTGTTTCCACTCCTCCCCAGCAGCGGTAAGACTCTCTCCAACCTTCTCTACCTTGATTTCTCTTTGCAGGTACTGATGTTTTTGAGCATATGTCCTTGTTTTTTTTTGCTTTGTAGGTTTGGTGTTTTTTTTCTGTTTCCACTCCTCCCCAGTAGCGGTAAGACTCTCTCACTCTCTTTGCACTCCCATTCATCTCATTCTCTACCTCTCTCTCCACTCTAATGAAGGAGGCTTTGGTTTTGCTAATCTTTTTTTGTGTATGGTTTTGCAGGCTTTTGCTTTCTCCAACTTCCTCTCTTTCCACTCTCCAAAGGTAAGAGTCTCTGTAAGATTCCTCCCTCCAGCTTTTGAGGTGTAAAGGTGTAAGAACCTTCCTTTTTGTTCTTGTAATCATCCCCCCTCTGAAATAGAAGAAAGATCTTGTTTTACCTTGTTTTGGCCTAGAGAGAGAAAATATCTAGAGAGAGGTAATTCAAAATTGAGATATCTTTGGATACAAAAATTCTCCTAGTGTCTAAAATGGATTCCCCTGAAACAGAAGTTAAAAATAAACTTTCCAAGGTGCATTAGGAATTAATTGAAAATGTGTATAAGGGACCTTAGCCTAAGGGTCTACATTTTTAGAAATTTTTGGATTATGGTCCAATTAAGGTTCCAATGGGCCAATTGGATTCATCCAAGTGTTGGGGATAAGATAAATCCAAAAGAATAAAAGAAAATACCCAAAATGAATAAATGCTCACATAAGATGAAGAGTTGACTCAGTACAAGGTTTATTAATTAAAAATTATGAGATATTACTAAGAAAATGAGATATTTTGGAGTAATGATGCATTTTTGACACCTTGGTAAGGAAAGGGGGACCTTTGAGGTAGGCACCTTTTTCACATGTGTGGAAGGGTTTTTTAGTTCAAAAAAATGTGATATTTTTATCTCTCCTCTCTCCTAGAACAAACTAGATCAAAAAGGGAGCCAAATTAAGTCAAACTGAAGCTGAAAAATTCTAGAAACTAGTTGGACTTGGTTAGTGGCCTCCCTCACCTATAAATAGACCCTCATTCCTTTGTATTTTCATATTGGAGCTATACCATGCTAGTATTATCTTAAAATAATCATCTTTCTATTATCACTTAAATTTTCCTCTCTCTTGGGATCTTGGAGCTTCTCTCTCTCTCTCTCTCTCTCTCTCTCTCTCTCTCTCTCTCTCTCTCTCTCCAACAACTCTTGAAGTTTCTCTTCTCCTCTTGGTGGACCAATTGATTGGTTGGGGGCTTCACTGCTAAATAAAGAATCAAGCCAAACTTGAAGGTAAAATTGATTTATATGGTTTTTTCAAATTATCTTAATGACTTTCTTCGTCTCAATCCCTCTCAAGCTTGAGAAGCTTTCAAAGCAATTGGTTTTCTTCAAATCAAGCTTTCCCAAAGTCTCTTAATGTCTATTTAGATTAATGTTGAATTTTATGCTTAATTTTAATGTTTTCCTTTAAGAAAATCTCTCTCTTGAAAAGATTAGTCATTCCTATGGCTAGATCTTGAGAAAAGGATGATTCTATTTCATAATCTCTTTATCTTAAGCTAATCTCTAAGCTTGTCAAGCTAGAGAAAGAGATTAGTTATTTTTCATGATTTTTGATCTAGGAAAAAAAGGATTAATTCTCTTAATCTTGTTTATGGTATGAAAAATCCTATAAATTCATCCTAAATGGAAAGGAGGTCGGGTACTATGAGCTAGGAACTATTGAAAAGGCCCCTAATAAGTGAACAGGTGGTGAGCGTTCTGGTTGCCAATGATGCCATAGGTACATCGATGAAGAAATGATTGGAAATAAGAATTCAAGCTGGACACTTTGGAGGATTATGATCAGTGATACTATGGTTCCATTAAAAGATTGTTTTAAAGACACCTGAATCTGTGAAATAGGCAATTTCATATTGTGTGTGTAAGTGGTGTGACTATCTTGAAGTTTGCTTGAAGCACCGGCTAGGGGGCCTGGGAACTCTTTTTCCTGGTACCTGGAGCAAAACATAACCAAATTTCTAAATGGATCCTATCACTACAGTGGTTGGCTAACCCATGGGATTGGATGGGGTTAGGCTAGACTGATGGATCCCTAAAGTGAGACTCAATTCTGTTAAGTTACGATAGTTGAAGTAAATCCCGGATAACCCTTGTTCTATATGGAAAAGAATCAACAGTTGTGCCTCTTGATGAGAAAAAAAGCGTTGGACTCTATGATCCAAGTGCAAGTCTCTTCCTTAATTTGACCACCATGAGACATACGGGTTTGGTCGGATTAGTTGGTTAGTGATGACCTTGTCTACATTAGAATAAAATATCCTGGAGGAATCGCCTATGTCTGCTGGGCTAGGGAAGTTTTGGAAAAACCGAGGGATTAGTCTCCGGATATCCGTGGGTGAGGGCCCGAGTGAGAGGCTCTGCGCCCAAGAAGTGCTACTTCCGCTGCTAGCACCCCCGAATTCGTTGCACGGAGGGGGCAGGGATCTTTCAGTCTCTCCCTCTTTTTCCACTTTCCTTGGCATCTCACTCTTCTCTACCTCTCTCTCCACTCTAGTTATCTAGGATTTGGTTTTTCTAAGCTTTTCATGTGTATGTTTTTATAGGTTTTTGATTCCTCTCTATCTCCACTCTCCAAGGTATGCTCCAAACCCTCTCTCTTGCCCTTTTTTTTTCAAGTTCCTTATTTTTTGTTCATAGCCATAGCCATAGCCATAGATGCCCATGGCCTAAACATAGAGGCATGGCTCTATGCATGCATGCATGTCCATGGCTCTATGCATGGAGTCATGACTATGGCCATGGGCATGCATGCATGCCCATGGCTCTAATCAT
Organism: Cibotium barometz; assembly: GCF_041138505.1. Lineage (NCBI taxonomy): Eukaryota > Viridiplantae > Streptophyta > Polypodiopsida > Cyatheales > Cibotiaceae > Cibotium > Cibotium barometz. Next base: position 21,693,248 of record NC_141076.1, on the reverse strand, counting down.
GTATAGAGCCTAAGATGCATGCATGTCCATGGCTCTATGCATGCATAGAGCCTAAGAATGGAGGCATGGATGCCCATGGCTCTATGCATGGATAGAGGCATATGCATGCTTGATTGCTCTATGCATGCATAGAGGCATATGCATGCTTGATTGCTCTATGCATGCATAGAGCCTAAGAATGAAGGCATGGATGCCCATGGCTCTATGCATGCATAGAGCCATGGATATCTTAGCCTCCATTCTTAGACTCTATGCACATAGGCATGCATGCATGCATGCATAGATTCTAATCACGTGTCTAAGCCACAGGCATGCCTACTAATCACGTGTGGTTTTGTCTAGATCATATGGCTATCCCTCTCACTGATGAAGAGTATCAAACATTTATGGCCCGCATGACTCCCGAGCAACAGCATAGAGCAGCTTCTGAGCTTGGAGTCTCTCTTTCCACATCCACTTCACGAGATTTGGTCTCTAGGTCTTTAGCATCCATTTCTTCCTCACGACGGAGAGATCGAGAGTAGAGGTCGGGGATGTTGTGGTGACACCGATGCCATCAATCCCCCCCCTGCACGGTGACCTTCTCAATCTCGTGGATCCCATGTCTCCACATCCATACAAAACACACCCCAGGCTACACCTCATCTCGCGATTCTGCAGGCCCATCTACAGCCACCCTATCTATTGTGAGGAAACACCCACCCGCACCCCTTCTCGCACCCCGTGTAGAGAGCTCCCACAGGGCTACTCATATCTTGTGGATGATGAGGGGGCCATCATCCAAAGTGAGGAACGGGATAAAGGTTTTGGACCGGATGCATGATTTGATAGCCTCAGCCTTTCGCCATAGTGTCATGCTCCCCTGGAGGAAGCAAGAGAAGGGGAGAAAGAATTATGTAATCTCCACGCTTCACCAGGAGTTTCACGTACCCTCCGTGGATGACCGTTTCTCCACATCCTACATGAAAAAAAGAATGAGGGATTTCATGAGCCATTGTCCATCCGAGGCTCGTGATGCTTATAGGTTGGGAAAAGGGAAGCTGGATTGGCTAGACAAAGAAGAGTGGAAGATTATCAAGAGGGAGTTTAGACACAAGCTTGAAAAATGGAAGCAACAACTTGATGCGGCAAAAGCGCGCTTAGAGGTGGGCTCCTCTTCTCAACTTAGCCGTGGCGGTTGGGCAAGCTTTAACGAGGATTTCATAAGCTAAGTTCTTTTTACATGATGGCATGATAACGTGTATTAATATTTTTCTTTGTGTATCTTGTAGTTTGAGTATATTGGGCGTGAGGCCACTCCTCTCATGAGAGAGGGTATGGTAGGAGGAGGAAAGGCATAAAGTGCCTCATCACACCAAGGTCCTCAATCGTGATGAGGAGGTACGTAGTCTCTTTCTCTATCTCTCTCTCTTTACGATGTCATCAATGTAGTCTCTTTCTCTATCTCTCTCTCTTTACAATGTCATCAATGTAGTCTCTTATTCTTCCTCTCAAGTCTTAACTTGATTTTGTTTTGTAGTAGGAAGATATTCCTGGGCCCTTGGAAGCCGCTGAAATCACTTCTGATGAAGACAACAAGGAAGAAGATGCGGGGGAGCAAGGGCAAGATATGGGAGATCAGCAAAAGGAAAATGCTAGTGAGACGAGGAAGATTAGTGTCAACCAGGTCATGTGTTTAGTGTCAGGCGGGTCATCTGTTTTATCACTATTTTGTATGCCTAAGGGCTTAAACCCTTTCTTTTTGGTATCCCAAATTGAATGTAAATATTGATGATTAATACAATGTTTTTGTGTTCGTGTCCAATAATTGTATTTTTAATATGTTCCAAATATTTACATGTCCTTAGATGGCTGCTAGAATGGTTGCAGCCATTCTAGGACAGTCTGGGCACAGTGAGAGGGAGGATGGTCCCCCCTGGGACCATCCTCCCTCACTGCCCAAAAAAATTTCAGTTAACAAAGTCAGTATATAGCTTAGTATCAGAGTCAGTGTTAGAGTCGGTGTAAGAGACTCAGTATTAAAGTTGGTATTAGAGTGAATTATTAAAGTCGGTATTAAAGTTGGTATTAGAGTCGGTATAAAATTTGATATTAGATTCGGTGTTAGAGTCGGTAAAAAACTCAATATTAAAGTCAGTATTAGGGTCAGAAATGTAGTTTGAATATTGACTCTAATACCGACGCTATTATCGATTGTATGTCACACACCGAGGCCGATACCAAGGCTATTACCGACTCCAACGCTATGAATCCTAAAAATTGCTAAGTGTGATATCCTCGGTGCTACAGTCCGTATCTGGCCGATCTGTTGTAGTGTACCAAGGTCCCCTTGCATGCATGTGGCATGGAGTGAAGGCTGAGCTTTCCATAGCTCCCTCCTTCCTTGCTCTTCACCTAGCTCTTGAATCTCCACTTGGATGACACAAGTAGTGGTGGAGTGAGCCCCTAGAGCGGCCTCACAAAGGGGAGCTAACCCTCATTAGGGTTGGCTAAGTGCACATCTCCAACTCGATCCTTGCATGGTTGTTTCTCTTCTTCTTTCCCTCTCTTGTGTGCAAGGTTATATGTTTAGCTTAACACTCATCCAAGAGATTGTCTCATGAATCTAGAACCATACAAGCACTGTCAGACTCTTTGGCTTGACTTTGTTAAGTGCAACATTCACTAAGCCTCAACGGGCTAGGCTACAACATCACGGCCCAAAAATGCAAGACAAAAATGGGCAATGAATTGATTTGCATTATTCCAACAATGGAAACTAACATCCTTTGTGTGCCTAGCTTTGTGTGTGACTCGGCACACACAAATTAGAAAATGTTAGAGCTCATGCCTTGTGTGACTATGCACACCTAGAGTTAAAAAAAGTTGAGTTACAGTCGCTTCAATCGTCTCAAATTCTTGGGACACACACACTGGAGGTAATAGCTATATCTAATCCCATACCACAACTTCAAAGGTGTCATTTCTTGTTGTGGATGTTGTGGACGAGTTGTGTTTCCTGCAAACTATTTCCACACTGTGCACCAAATTAAGACCTCGCTTACTCTTATCCTCTTGGATGCCCATAGGCATGCACAAGAGATTCCTTGATGTCGTCGTGTGTGACTGCACACATGAACAATCGATGACAACTAAAGTACATACACTTGCAAATCTATGCTACGATGACAGCACAAAACCGCCTGCACATGGCCACGTGTGCTATGACTTATGTCATTGTGTGTGTTTCACACCCCCCCACACACACACATATAAAGCGTGTGCGATGTTTTTTACCATGGGAACCTCTCCCAAAAATTTAAAAAATTAAAAATTAAAAAATTATTAAGGTTCTAAGACCTTATCATCATCGTGTGGCGCTCTCATGAGGCAACTGCTGGGGGAATCTCGTTTCAGGCTCTGGGTGTGCCAGGCAACCCTCATGACTAAGTCACATGGGGTTGGAGCGTTGGGATCAATGGCTGAAAATGTTGGTGATCACATCTAGCATCGTGTGCCGTCAGATCTCCCCCGCAGCCACCAAAGTAAACTCGGACTACAAGTAAACTCGGACAAGGAACAACGGGAACACAGTCACTGAGAACTAAAGTAATCTTGGACCAACATAATTGTCATTACGATGCACGCGCTGCGCGAGTAAAATTTATGGTCTTTAATGGGGGATATACTAATAGTGAACTCGGACCAAAAGTAAGCTCGGGCTGTCAAAGTAAACTTAGTCCATTACCTTCTATCAAGTTTTAACACAGTCCATAGAATGCATTTTTCTATACATTTTTTCCATCACTTCTCCATTCATATTGAGATTTCTTCTATCTTTCTCTGAATTTTGTAAGTATATTCTTCAACATTCAATATATGTTAAACTTTGCAGAAAATAGAGCCTACCTCAGAAAAAAGATGTGATGGCCACACGGGCGTCGAACTGGGGGCGAAGAGCAGAACCGTCAAACAAAGGGCGTCTAGCAGTGTTGGGATCAAAGGGCAACCAGTAGTAGCAGCGCGAGAAAGGAGAGCCATCGAAACTTCCCCTAAACGTAGACCAGGGGTCGGGGAGCAAAACTCGGTGGGAAACGCACACGCACGAGTTGCATGTACATGCAGAAGAGCAGGCCCGTCAAATCGCAAGGAGGCGAAGGGAACGCACAAGGCACACACGAAGTTGTAGGCAAGCGCACACGAAGCAGCAAACGTTGGAGCAGGAGCATGGAGCGAAAAGAATTTTGGGAAATCAAACCAAATCCAATTAAATGCCACCTTACAAATATTAACTAATCATTAATGTTACACTTGTTCCTTTCCACACCCATAAATGTCACTTCCTGCTGTGGCGACGATGTTCCCACTGGTCACTGGGCCGAGTTTACTTCTGGGCCACGTTTACTTGATCTGATCCAACGCACGTGATGCCCGTATCCAGCGGATGTCACCTACAGGCATTGACTTACTGCTGACGCTAGGCAAGGAAGAGAAGAGCACACAGAAGCGGTCTACAGTCCTCACACAAAATCGAGAACACCCTTGTTTCTCTTCTCTCGCCTGTGAGATATCCCCTAGTGCTTTTGTAGGTGTGGGGTCGAGTGGAGTACCTACGCGCTGCTGTGGGAGGGAGCGTCGTAAGAAGACACAACAAGGAAGTTTGGTGGGCAGCTGACTAGAGAGGGCGCTGCACAAGAGAGGCCGCAACACCACATAACAACCCATCAAAGGAGCCGAGAGCGGCCAAGCAACACACAACAAAGCCGCGCGCTGCCAACAGCACGCAACGGCGCCACAGCAAAGCAGAGAGAGAACGCCATCGATTCACGAGGACATCAACGCATCCGCGACCAGAAGTCTCTCTCACACACACACACACTCTCTCTCTCTCTCTCTCATTTCTTTTGTTGTTGCCACCATCATAATCCAACCCTTGCCCCTGGGTCCCGTTGAGCTCATATGGGCCTCAGAGGCTGCGTTCTGACCAACATCTTACCTTTCGCTGCAGCTTTCTCTGCCTTCGTGACCCCATCCCATGGCTCATCGCTCTCGCCTTCTTCTTCGTGCAGGGCTTGGCAATTGTATCGCACATCAGTTTGTTTTACCAATGTTACGTCTCTCTAGCAGGGCCGCCCCCTGCTGGCTCCTTGCCTTATCAGACAGAGAGAGGTCCAATGTTCCATCTCCCTAGCTGGGCCACCCCCTGATGGCTCCTTGCCTTGCCCCTTATTCTTATCAGATAGAGAGAGGTCCATTCTCCTCCACCATATCCTCGGTTGGTTTTTAAAAGAATTTTCAGTTTTTGCAAATGAGAGAGAGAATCTCTAGAGCAAACAACCATTGAAAAACAAAATTTGAGATAAGGCTTATCTCTTTCAAAGCCGATTCGCGTGCTAGAAGCGAGAGAGAGGCTGTTCTACGAATTGAAATGTAGCTCTAATACTAATGTTAGTCGTCACCATAGGAAAGGAGGGCTCCGAGCTCTAATACTAATGTTAGTCGTCACCATAGGAAAGGAGGGCTCCGAGCTCTAGTCACTACCCAATCATAGAGGAAAGTGGATAAGTGTCCACATTACTAGCTTATATAGTGGCCTTCCTATCCACACTATCTCAGCCGCCCACGGTCCTCCAACCCGGGTGCCTCACTCTTGAACCCCGGATACACTCGCACATGCCTTCCGGTGCATGGACTCCATTTTCGGTCGAGCTCTGCCACCGCTATAGGTGACTCACGCATGTCATTACAGGCTACATGACAATTTTCTTAGGCTTGGCTACACTTAGTTGGAGTTCCACACACCGACAAGCAGATTCAGGTGAGGCAACAAAGCCCCATTCACTATACACAATGCTCATGCATTTTTTGCTAGGTGATACCATGACTTTGACCCAACACTGGACCCCCTTGCAGGTGTTATTGGCTTCCTAGTTATGGTCTTTTTCCTTGGCCTTAGGAAGGAGTGTCTCCCTCTCCTCTGCTCGATTGAACAGATGTTTGGGTAGGTTCTTGAGTCCCCCCTAGATTGCCATTAACGGTAGCCATGGCAATAGTGATTTTGACCAGCATCATTAGAGTTTACATAGTCTCTATAGAGGCTCTCTGGTAGGTTATCACACTCCTTAGCCTATAGAAGGGCCCATTGTTGAAGTGGGTTGAGTGATCAAGACTCCTCGACCAGTGTTCTTCATGTGTCAACAAATGGGGCACCTTGCTAGGGTGTGGTCTTGTATAGCGCTAGGCTCACCAAGGATGCCCCCCCTCCTCTCATGCTCACCACTGCCTCGAGGTCGAGGATGCATGAGCTTACACCCTCCCTCCCTCCAAGAGAGAGGGCGGCTAGGGTCAACTAGTGCGGGCGATACCCCCAATGTACTAGTGCATATATTGGTATTAACCATTATGAGAACTTTTCCCCAGATTAGGAGGTGTGTGATGTCCAAGAGGTGCCACTTGTGATTCTGAGTCTTCAGTTCCTCGAGACTCCAATGCAAGTGATCCCCCCTCCAACCACACCCGCCTCCCCTCTTCAAATCCCTAGGTTTCCCCCATTCCTTCCAATGCAACTGATTCTAAGTCTTCAGTTCTAAAGATTCCAATGCAAGTGATCCCCCCTCCAACCACAACCCCCCTCCCCTCTTCGGATCCCTAGGTTTCCCCCATTCCTTCCATTGTGATTCCTCTTCCCTCACCTCATGCCCCCCTCCCCACCCTATCTCCTCCCCTGTTTCTTTGCCTTCTCTGCCCTAACTAGCTCCTCCCCCCCTCGCGTCCCCCCCCCTCCACAGCTCTTGCTACTACTACTACAATTGGACTCTACATGCCATTTGATTCATCAGTTTTCTTATCTTGTGGAGATGAGATGATAATCCCATGGTGTCCCCCTAGTGAGATCATGGGAGCCCCGATGGATTATAGCCTCTTCAGATGCCTTCTAATGGAGGCAAGTGAGTTCTCAAAGACGATGGCTCCCCTGTAGGTGCGCGTGATTTTCCATGACTCCCAAGTGGCCACCTAAGCAGAGGCATGCAGATCTCAGCTCACAGATGTTGAGATATCGAGCTCAACTAGACGCTCATAGTTTTCCCTCGTTCGCAACAAGTGGGATCGTGAGAGATGATTTCCACCACAATACTTGTAGGTAGTTTCCCTCTCTTGACATTTGGGAGATGGTGACAAATGGCTTATTGATATTGTCACACATTTTTGGCCTTTTCTCGGATGGAGCTTGGGGGCTCATACCTCTAGAAGTAATACAGATCTCTGAATTCTTTGAGCTTGTAGGTGGTCTTGTTCGTATCCTTATGTGGTAGTAGTGATAGTCCCTCTCATGTCGACATACCATTATCTTCTTTATGAGGGATGGAGTCTCAAGGAAAACCCCAAGGATGCCCATAATAGGTCTAGAGCAGAGTGGGCCTTCATTGAGGGCAGGATCAGTGGGCATGCTTAGATTGCAACTGCTCTCCTTCTAAACCAACTGGTAGTGATGTTTGATGTCAACATACCATTATCTTCTTTACTACGGATGGAGCCCTGAGGAAATCCCCAAAGACACCCATTAATAGGCCTAAAGCGCAGAGTGGGCCTTCACATTGATGTAGGGCAGGATCAATGAGCACCTGGCTCACATTTGGCCACACATAGATTGCAACTACTCTCCTTCTAAACCAGCTTTCAAAACCCTCAGTGGGAGAGGGTGCATTGATCACTCTTGGAACACTCATGGGTTTGCCAGGCTGCCCCGCTTTTGTGCCAAGAGAGGGGTTCTTCTCGAAGAGATTTAAAGAGCCTGTGTTCGGGCCTCATTGGATATTTTTCTCCTGCATAAGCACCATTTGTTGTCTCATGGCATACTCAAAGATGCAGGAAGATCTTGCCAGGCAAAAAATAGCCACGTTTTTTGGTCGTCCACGTTTTGTCCAAAGGGGAACTGGGGTGTTATGTGCATATACCATGAAGCTAACCCGCCCTAGGCATGTGAGCATGGGATCATGAGAACATGCTCTAGTGGGACAAGGGTTAGACCTAGCCCAGGTTGGGGTTAGGATCAGGCAACCAAGGGTCACACATGGAAATAGAGGGTCAAGATTCACTTGAGAGCTCTCCTATATAATAGGAGCATGGGGCACGCTCAAGGGATGTTCTCTTGTGTAGAGCATATTATCTACTCTCTTGCCATTTCATACTAGAGCTACATGCTGATGGATTGAAGACATACCTCTTGGTGGTATGGGACACCAAGGATAGATATGTGGTTCTTCATTACTATGATGTGTGCACCCTTGGGCTTGGGGGTGGTCAGGTAGATGAGTATATGCCTAGATTATGTGTGTTTATGCATAGTGATTAGCTAGAGAGATCTTTGGGGTTTTAATACTGATATCAGTTGGGTCTCTAGTTAATTTTTGGTGTTTTTTCTCCTCTTAATTCTCTCATTATACCAAATTTTTAAGTAAATTTTAATGTTTACTAAGCAAAAAATAATATTTTTTGGTTTATTTTGGGTGTTATGCATTGGAACTTCAACATGGCAGTTGGAACGCGATGCTTCTCGACTTGGATGGACGTATAACGATGCGGGGGAATTTCGTGAGTGAAAATGCTATTTTTCTCTATTTTTATGGTTAAAATAAGCATTTTACGGGTTTTTTACCAAACTATCGCACATGCCATTGCAAGTTATTTTTGGTAGAGAGGATTTCCTACATCTTAAAAATTTTAGAATTTTTTCCTAATTATTTAGGACTTTTTTAGAGCATTTTTAATGGTAAAATATGCACTTTTAATGCATTTTTGTAGGTTCCGCGTGGGTGTGTTAGCGAAATTCTACTGATTTTTTGCTAAAAATCAGTGGGAGGTAGCATGATAATGCATTGGGTTCTCTCCCGTGTGCGCGACATATTTTTTCTCTCTTTCATCAGAGTTTTCTTACAATGTCTCTCTAGTGCGTGGGAAAACCCCTTATATGTGGGTGCAGATAATTAATTGCTAATGATGTCATTAGTAATTAATTACATCGTTGCATAGAGAAAGAGAGGAAGGAGATGATTGGGTAGATGAATGAGAGAAAACAATGCTTGTGGGTGTTGGAGGAGAGGCTTGGGGGCTCCCCTATTCTCATTTTTTGTCCGCACGCGAGAGGGAGGGGGGATTTTGCAGGCGCATAGGAAAAATGTGCCCACCCCCAATTGATTTGAAAAAAAATTATATTTAAAGCTTTAGTTAATAAAATGCTTTAACACATCATTTCAAAAATCATTTTCATGATTTAAAAACTCATCTTGAAATTTTTGAACTTTTGGATCCAAATTTTTTTGACCATTTGCATTTCGGGAAAATTCATGTCCTTTTGTTTTCCACGTCCGTTGGCTATCTGCATTCCGGGATGGCTGTTCGAGTTCCGAAATTTGTGTCCATTCATATTTTTGTACGTTCGGAATTTAATTTCTAAAAAATCCTCCAAAATTCATGAAAAATTAGACAAAGAATTTTTCCAATTTTTGGAATATCCGGGTTTGTCATCCGGCATGTGGCGTGTCCGTTTGATTTCCTTTAAAAATCTACTTTTTGCTTAGAAAATTAGAAATTCCATTAAAATTATGGATTTTAATTGGATTTGAGGATTGTCGGGCGGAATAAAAAAAATTCATGATCGATGGGATTCTTGGGGTAATTTTTTTGTGATTAACAAACTTAGGAAAATTTCTTAAAAAATTTAGAAATCCTAGAAATTGGTATTTCTGTATTACCAATTGTATTTTAGCAAATTTTACCACTATTGTTTTTTGGAAAATTTAGATTTGGAGTGCCATAAAATAGGATTTGGTGGAGTTCAAAATTAGTAAATTTTGAGGCCCTAGAAAAATAGAAAAAATTCATGATAATTCTTTTTTCTCAAGAATTTAATATTTTCGAGGGGTTATTTAGTGTTAAAGTACGTTTTCACGTGCTGACTAAGATAGATGCGAGTTATTTGCATATAATTAATGCGAGTGTGTCTCGTTATTAGTAGTTATCTGGATTAATTCTAGATGGTGTTTTCATCATTTTTTACTGTTATTTAGCCACCAAATCTAATTAAAGCATTTTTTCTTATGTGTAGTCAATTCTAGTGAATTAATTTGCTAGATCATTTTGGTCAAGGAGGGTGGTCAAGTGAAGTTGGGTCGAGTGATTCTTGATTTTCGGAGAACCTTATTACCATGGCTCACATTGACTTCTCGGTCAATGATAATGTCAACAAGATGTGTAATCATCTTGACTCAAGAATGAAAGATCATAATTTCCAAATTGTTGAAGAAGAGGAGGCTGTTCGAAAGAGTGAATTATGGAAAGGACAGAGCGTCCGCAAGAAAATATTGCCAAATACCATGATGAGATGGAGTCACTGAAGGTACAGATCTTGACTCTGCAAAAGGCTCGTTTGGCGGCGTCTCATGCTCCTACCAAAGCAATTGCTTCGTCGTTTGCACCAAAGATGTATGGTAGTGAGAAAAAGGACAAGGCTCAAGAATGTGTAGATGCCTGGCTCAACAAGTGAACTATAGACTTTGCCTTTCATCCATTTACCGATGCGTAAAAGCTACAGATGGCACAGGGGTTATTGAAAGGGAAGGCATTGACTTGGTGGAAGGATCTCAAAGAAGATTCCATTCCTACCACTCGGCAAAATTTCGAAGAGGCTTTCAAAAAAGAGTTCATCCAACTAGAGGATGAATTCAAGATAATTGCCAAGCTTGTTACAAATAGCATGGGGAATCAGTCATTTGACAATTATGTGCAAAAGTTTAGACGATTGGCTGCCAAAGCTAAATTAGATGATCATACCCTATGTGGGATTTTTATCAATGGTCTAGCTCGTGACTATCAGTACGAGGTAAAAAATGCAAAGTCAAAATGGTTGACGATGCTATTCAGGCAGCTCGGGTTTTTCATAAGATAATGGTTGGTGCCAACACTTCAAAATCATCATCTAATGAAAAGAAATCCACATTCAGTTTTACGAAGAGTGGACAAAAAAGGAAGATGATTTTTACACCAAAACCAAAAAAAATTCGACAACGCCATCAAGAAGTTAAAATTTGTGAGTAGGGATAATCTCACATGTTTCAAATGCAAAGAAAAGGGATACACGGAGAAATTATATCCTTTGAATGGAGCTGCAACACCTTTGGTGCCTAGGAAAAAGGCGAAACCAAAGAAGTTTATTCCAAAGAAATTTGTGTACATTACAGAACTTCAAGGTAAATTTTTTGAAGTCAATATTACAAATCTTAAAGGAAGCCAATGTCCAAATTTTACTTCAGTAAGGATGTTTTTGGTCCAAATGAATTATTTCATATTTATGGAATTATTTTGTGAGACCACAAGCTTAATTTTGTGAATTATTTCCTTTCCCTGAATTCAAGTACCTTTTCAGGTTTTTGTGGAACATAGGATAAATCCTCAACCTCAATGAGTTCGTGAAGATTAATTGTGTTATCCTCACCTCCCATCTTCTCTTTCAGTCTGCTGGCATGAAAGACTAGATGAACTCTGACATGTGGAGGGAGTTTTAGTTCATGTGAAACCATGCCAATCCGACGTGTAAAACTCAAAATGGACCACAATATCTAGGAGATAATTTTGAGCACTTTACTATTAATAAAGTATGAGAATCTTTATGAACTTTCAAATAAACCAATGCTCCTGGCTCAAAAGACCAAGGAGAGCATCCCCTATCAGCATAAAATCATACTCTATCCTGAGCACTCTTGATAGAATCCTGAGCTTGGGTCAGCATTTTCTACATATCACGCAACAAATCCCTCGATGCATCAAGCTCAATGTCCTTAAGACTGACATTACAGGTGCCCTAGTGGGTTGATAGCCATACATAAGCATGAATGGACTATAACCAGTAGCCGTAATCTTAGAACTGTTATAGGCAAGTTCCATCATTAGAAGATACTTTTCCCTTCTTGATGGTTTTCCATCATTAGTATCTCTACTACAGGTCTCAGTTTGTGAAATACTTAGCTTGTGGTCTCACAAAACTGTCTCCATGTCTTTAAAGCATAAATGATCGCATATAACTTTTTCTCTTGAACTGGGTACCTATCTTGTGCATCGTCGAGTTTTGTACTCTCAAAGGCCACAAGCTTCCGATCCTGGAACAAAGCTACGCCTATCCCAAAAAATCACTAGCATCACTCTCAAAACGACGTAAGGCCTGCTAGGATCCACTAAGGCTAACACAAGAGTATCTCAAAATTTTATTTTCAAAGTATCAAAAGTTCCCTGTAGCTTCTCATTCCACTCAATCGGAGAATTAGACTTATTATTTTTACCCTTAAGAAGATTGGTAAAAGGCACTATCAACTTGGAATAATCCCTGACAGATTTTTGAAGAAACACCATGAAACCTGAGAAAGATCTTAATTGCTTGACCATACGTGAAACTGGCAATTCCAAAACCTTTTGGATTCGATCCAAAACTATACTTAAGCCATCTCAAGAGATTTTATGATCCAAGTATAACAATTCCTTTTTGAAGAAATCACACTTAGATAACTTGAGGATAACTTACAATACAATTTCTCCATCTTGAGCTTTCCTTCTTGAACCTCTTTAAGATGATCCTCATGCTTAGCCAAAGTTTTATTGTATATCAAAATGTCATCTAAGAAAACCACCATGCATTTTCCTAACAGATCCCGAATAAATCATTCATCATATGTTAAAGTTGTGGTGCATTAGTGAGACCAAAGGGTAACACTAAAAATTTGTAATGGTTGTCGTGTCCTAAAAGCAGTTTTAGGGAACATCTTCCTCTGCAACATGGATCTGATGATAACCGGTTCACAAGTCAAGCTTTGTGAAATACTTAACTCCTTGCAACCTATCAATAAGATCCTCTGATCTAGGCAATGGGTATTTATTTTTAATTGTAACCTTGTTAAGATGTTTTTAATCAATACACATCTGCTAGGTACCTTGATCTTTTTTCTTAACCATGAGAACTGGTGCACCCCAAGGAGACTTACTTGGTCTAATCTGACCCATCCTCAAGTATTCAGCTAGTTTCTTAGCTAAGTCATCTTCCTCAGTCTAGCTAAGCCGATACGGAGGAATACTAACAGGTATTGCACTCGCTTTTTATGGTCCACCTCTCGTTTTGGAGGTAATCCATGAGGTAACTCATCAAGAAATACATCCTAAAATTCGCTATGAATAGAATTTAACAATTTACTTTCGCCAAACATCTAAAGAAATAGTGTTGACATCAAAATGAACACATGACGACACTAGATCCATAAAAATTTAGAAAATGTCATAGTTAAAAAGGTTTTCCATTAACTTAAGCGCTCATTAATAAAAGTATCCTTGGGTACAACAACATTTCCCTTAAGAGTAACAAGGTTTCTATCATGATGGAAAGACATCAAATGTTTGACCCAATCAATAGAAAAATCTTTATTTTTTTGATGAAACTATTCCATCCTTAAAATGATGTCTACATGACCCAAGCTCATGACATGAAAATCAAGACTTTCTGAGTACAACTTTCTGAGTACAACTGGATGTCTAACGCGGCAGCTTTGACACCTTCTTGTCCCAAAATTGGACTTGTTCTCCAACCATCCTGACCTTGTACATGTGATCATTTTGAGTGGTTTCTAGCTTCATCCTCTGTACCACAATGTTGTCAGTAAAATTGTGAGTACTACCGGGATCAAACAATATATGAACCTAATGTCCATTTATTGTTCCATAATTACGAAATAACTCGTTTGGACCAAAACCTTCCTTACTAAAAGTACAATCTGAACATTGGCTTCCTTCAAATAACATGGGGGGTGTTTGTATATCAGTTCAGTGGGCACTTTCTCCCTTTAAATCTAGACTTAGGCACCATGGTCCAAGGGAGAGATCATAGGGCATTGGGGAAACAAATTATGCATTTAGGTGTAATAAGAGCTCTCTCATGCATATTTTTAATGCATAGTAGGGGACTTCAACATGCTAGAGGACCTTGTAAGCGTGGATAGATAGGGAGGAGGATATCTTGGGAGCCGATTCTCACCATGAGAGAGGACATAATCCTTGGCATCTACCGGAGTTCAAATGCACCCATGGCCTACATGGAATGGATCTCTCTCACATTGAGAGGTTTTATGTGATAAGTGATGAGCATACAATAGGGGAGGTATGACAATTTATCTAAAATTCATCTTTGAATTTAAATAAAATATCCAATAATTTCAATATGCTAGGAATTTCTCTTTTTCCATATAATTGATTGGAATCCAAATGTCATAGGAATTCCTCTTTTATCATTAAATATAATTACCATAATTTTCTCATTTCTTAATTATTTAATTACACATAAACTTAAAAATTAGTTTTCCATTGAATGTGACAAAAACCATTCTTTTGACCTAGGATATTCAATCCTATAATATGATAGGAAGCCCTCTTTTCATGTTGTGCATAAGAATGAATTATGCATCAATTTCTTAAAAATTTTACCATAGCTCCGCTGCTATTACTGGCAATTTTTATTTTTTATGAAAAGAATAAGACATAGTAAAATAATTATGATAGTATAACTATCTTTTAGCATTAAATCTAATTTATGGATTTATCCCATAATGTTACCATATTTTTCAAGCATATAAGTATAAAAACCATTTTCTTAAACGTCTAGCTTCACAAGCCTAGAGTTTGATTTATGAATAGAGAATTTCTCCATGAGAAGCATTAATTGAATATAGAATAGGTCATAGGAATGACCATTCTTTGGGGAAGAGAGAGATATGCTTTAAAAAAAATATTTTAATTTAAGCATAAATGAAAACTTTATGTGCTTAATCACTAAAATCCATTAGAGAGCTTCAATTGCATTAAAGAGCCATTCAATTGAATACTTCTCAAGCTTGAGAGGGGTTGAGAAGTGAGAAACATTTAGAGATTAAGAAAAAGACCATAAATCACACTTTACCTCTTATTTTGCTTGATTCTTTAGTCTAAGGAGAGGCCCCCAACCAATCAATTGGTTTAGTATGTTGATGAAGACTCCAAAGAAGGTTGAAGAGAGAGAGAAGCTCCAATCTCTTCAAATTGTAGAGGATTTTTAGAGGATAATAGAAAATATCATTATTTTAGTATAATACTGGCATGGTATAGTTCACATATTTTTTTACAAAGGGCTAAGGATCTATTTATAGGTGAGGGAGGCCTCTAACCAAGTCCAACTAGTTTCTAGAATTTTCCAGGTTCAGTTTGGCTGAATTTGGATAAGATTTGGACCTAGTTTGGCTCCCTTTTGATTTGGTTTGATCCAAGAGAGAGGAGAGATAAAAATATCTTATTATTTTTTAGTTTAAAACTCCTCCACACATGTGAAATAGGCACCTCCTTGAAGAGCCCCCTTCTCCTTACCAAGGTGTCAAAATTGTATCATTATACCCAAAATATCTCATTTTTTTTAGTAATATTCATAGTTTTTTACTAATAAACCTTGTACTCAGTCAACTCTTCATCTTATGTGGGAATTTACTCATTTTTGGGTATTTTTCTTTTATAAATTCTCCCCACACATGGATTGATCCTACTGGCTCATAGGAACCTTAATTGGACCATAATCTAAAAATTTCTGAAAATCTAGACCCTTAGGCTAAGGTCCTTTATACCTATTTTCAGTTAATTCCAATTGCACATTGGAAAGTTCTTTTTGAGTTTCTGTTTTAGGAGAAACTATTTTAGACATATCTCAATTTTGGATTACTTCCCTCTAGACATTTTCTCTCTCCAGGCCAAAACAGGGTAAAACAGGATCTTTCTTTTATTTCAGAGAGGGGAATAATTATAAAATTAGAAGGGGAGGTTCTTACACTTTTACACCTCAAAAGCTGGAGGGAGGAATCTTACAGGCTCCAGTTCTCACATATAGACCTGCACACCCTCTGGAAAGGGAGCTTGGGAACACATAACTCTACACAATTCTGCGCCTTCCTGATCTCCCTCAAAAATGTAGATGTTCTGTGAAAATCTCCTTGTTCTAGCCTACTTCAGAATATGGATAGGTTTTCCTTTCCTTGGCTTCTTCTGAGAGGCAGCCTAGCGCTATAACTATGCCAGTCTCTAGAATGGCTGTCACACAGCCTGTCATCCCATCGGCCACATATCACCCATGATCTCACCAACCATGCCAGTGGTGTAAGTGTGGGGCCTATCC
This sequence comes from Cibotium barometz, assembly GCF_041138505.1. Taxonomy (NCBI): domain Eukaryota; kingdom Viridiplantae; phylum Streptophyta; class Polypodiopsida; order Cyatheales; family Cibotiaceae; genus Cibotium; species Cibotium barometz. Next base: position 21,677,047 of record NC_141076.1, on the reverse strand, counting down.
CCTAGGCGGATCATCAGTGTCCACCGCCTCACTAGATGAGCTCGATATCTCAACACTCCCCCTCGAGCTCAATCCCATCTCATGTACACCAAGCAAAGCCCTGAATCTGCGGAGCTTCTCTATACCCAATGCTTTGGTGAAGATGTCAGCGACCTGATCCTGTGTGCTGACATAAACAAGGTCAATGTCTCCTGCCAAAACCTTCTCTCTGACAAAATGATAGTGGACCTCTATATGCTTTGTGTGAGCATGAAAAACTGGGTTCCTAGCCAACTGTATACTGCTAATGTTGTCACAGAAAATGACAACTTGTCTATCCACTGATAGACCCAAATCTGCAAGTAGCATTCTCAACCAAGCTACCTCACATGCTGCCATAACAGCACCTCTGTACTCGATCTCTGTACTTGATAGAGCAACCGTAGGCTGCTTCTTGCTATTCCAAGTCACAACAGCACTCCCCAAAGAAAACATGAAGCCACTAGTAGATCTTCTATCTGAGATACTACCAGCCCAATCAGCATCTGTGTACCCATGTACACATATCTCTGTCCCAGTTTCATAAAATAGTCCACAATGCAAAGTAGACCTCCAATACCTCAGTATGTAGTAATCCAATACCATGTGGTGACCTAATCATCTCAATGCCCAAGAAATATCTGAGCTCCCCCAAATCCTTCATCTCAAACTTCTATCTAAGCAAGATCTTTACATCAAAGATCTCTGCATCATGGTCCCCCGTAATGATCAGGTCATCTACATAGATGACAACAAGCACAACCCCTCTATCACTGTGTCTCACATATAGCGAGAAATCTGAATTGGCTACATGAAAGCCAATAGTGAAAAGATATTCAGAAATCTTGTCAGAGACCATGCTCTTGGTGCTTGTTTTAAGCCATACAAGGCTTTCTTCAACTTGAAAACATGCTTGGGGTGACTCACATCCTCATAACCAGGTGGCTGCAACATATACACATCTTCCTGCAAATCCCCATGCAAGAATGCATTCTTTACATCCATCTGATGTAAAGACCATTGCTTTGACGTAGCCACTGCTATCACAACTTTCACTGTTGCCATCTTGGCAATTGGGCTGAAAGTTTCCTCACATAATCAATGCCATATGTCTGCACATATCCTTTGGCTACCAATCTAGCCTTGTACCTGCTTATACTTCCATCACTGTTATGTTTTATTTTGTACACCCACTTGCATCCAATGGCTTTCTTGCCTTCAGGCAATTGCACTAAATCCCAAGTCTCATTTCCATATAGTGCATCCATCTCCTCATCCATAGCTTTCTCCCAACACACATTTTCAACAGCCTCATCAATGCATGTGGGCTCTACAACCTGCACAACTTTTGCCATGTATGCATAGTGATGTGCTACATAACCATCATATGTAAACCTTTGCACAGGATTCTTCACTCTTCCAGATCTTTGCAGCTTTGCATTCATGGCTTCCATAGCCTTCTTTACACCAGGTGTTCTCATAGCTGGTATCCCAAGATCCTCATCAAGGCTCATCTCTGAGCCACTAGACTCTCTATCAACATGAGAATGCCCTGCAAAAATGCCAGGCATACTAAGGGGCTCAACCACTTTCTCTTTGCCTTTATGTGATGTACTAATCACATTTGCAGGACTGGTATTATGACGACGCCTGCCACTCCATGGTCTATCAACTGAACCACTAGATGAGGACTCTCCTGGTCCACTCAAAGACTGTGATTGTGCTGACTTGCATTCTGTGCAACCACATTTCCACTCACATAAGCCCCAACAGCTTCTTTTTCAACAGCATACCAGTTGCTCATCTCATCAAAAACAACATCCCTGCTTACCCTCAACTCACGTGTAGCAGGGTTATAACACTTGTATCCCTTTTGCTCAAGGGAATATCCAAGAAACACACATTTTTCAGCTTTTGGATCCAGCTTAGTTCTCAGCTCATCTGGCACATGCACATATGCAATGCATCCAAAGACTTTCAGATGAGACAAATCAAGTTTTCTGCCAGTAAATCTCTCTTCTGGAGTTACATCATGTATGGGTACGGTTGGAGTCCTGTTCATGATGTAAACTGCTATAGAAATAGCCTCAGTCCAATAGCTATGCAACATATTCTTCTCTCCCATCAATGCTCGCGCAATCTCAGCAGTGCTTGTTTTTTTGCTCAACAACTCCATTTTGCTGCGGAGTGTATCTGCATGTAAACTGTCTCCGAATACCATTCTTCTTTAAAAATTAGAGAAGTACTCTCCCCCTCCATCTGACCTTAGGCACTTTAAATATTTCTCTCTTTGCTTTTCAACCATAACTCTGAAATTCTGAAAATGAGTGAACACCTCACCCTTCTCCTTCATGAAGTATACCCACACTTTCCTTGTGTGGTCATCAATAAATGTCACATAATACCTGCAGCCTCCCATAGACATGGTCTTCATAGGACCCCATACATCTAAATTCACAACATCTAGTGCATTTCTGCCTACATTTCTATCACGTGAAAATACATGCTTTGTGTGAGATCCCACTGCCCCCTCCGCACACCGGCGGATTCCCGGTAGAGCTGGCAGGCGGAAGCACCTCCCTCATGCGCGGGGTAGGGTTTCCCACTCGGGGCCTCGCCCTCGAATGTCTGGGCACGAGACTAAGCTGGTGGTCATTCTGAAAACCAAAACCGGGAAAATTTCCCATGCCCGGACGATTCCACCATTTTTTATTTTTCTTAATGAATTTTTCTAACGAAGTCAAGATACTGAACTAACCTTCATCTGAATAAATCGGATAGAAGGGAAACTATTATAGACTTAACTTGAAGGGATCAATGCTTTTTTCCTAATCAGGCACAGCCGTTGATCTATTCATTAGAGAAGTCTTCAGGCTTTTATTTAATTACTCGAGTTCTAAATGTATTCCTATTAATCAATTTTATTATTAAAACTCTACTGATTCTAGCCTAACCCCATCCGGCCCATGGGTTAGCCACCGCCCAACCACTGGAATTGGTAGAACCAGACAAGTACTCACCCACCCATAATTGAATGCCTTTCTTAACTTTTGCTTTAGAATACAGATACGCACACACTCCTCTTTAAACTTTAACTTATAAAACAATCCATTGACAAACAATGGTTACAGATGTCATAACTCAAAATTTCCATTCAATCCTTGTTTCTCACAAAAAAAACAGTATCACTCTGGACTCTTCGACCAGCTGGTCTGCAATGAGATCCAATAAAACAGATTACAATAAACATTGGTCCATCATATAATATATATCTTCCACGACATATGCATGGGTGTCCTAAGCACCGCGAGCCCGTTCATCGCCTGGTCATAACCCTCCAGGATCCTCCTTAGGTGTCCTAGCACTTCACTCAGGGATCGCTTCGTCGGCCCTTGCCTATCGTACCGGAAGCACACCATTTTTCACCATACCAAGGCTGGTCAAGACCTGGGCAGGTTTTTGCCACCGCGTGAGCCGTCCTTTGAACACTCCCCGCCAGCTGTTGCAACCAAACTTTCCTTAGAAAAACACATATACCAAATGCTCCCTCCAGCATCATTCTGGCGTAAGACAGTCCTTTAAGAAAACAAGGTTTCTATGTAAGTTTTCATTTTTTATTTTCTTTTGAATATAATGAGTATATCTTAAATTCGTATCCCAATACTTCTAGATCGCAGGTCTGAATTCCAACAGAATTTCATGAATTCTGTAACCTTGATCCTTAGATCCAAATCAAAGGGTCTTAACTTGATTTTAGATTCGGTGGGTGATTTGAGTGAATTTTCCTGAACTGGTCACATCGTCTTTTCTTAAAACTGAGTGACGAAGGAGTTATGTCTTGGACATAGTCTGATTCAGGGTTTGAGTCTGGAAAGGTTATCCCTAAACTATCTTTCTCGAAGGGTAATATTTCAATTACTACTTTACTGAATTTCATTCATTGAGTATTTGCTTAACTGAATTCAAAACTAATCACGAATTCCTATGAGGAATTTTAAACATACGATTAAAGAGAACTCTTATTTTGATATAAAAATCTTGTATGCATCTATTTATGCATAAAATCTAACTTCTATGGAAATAACACTTTTATATAAAAGAAAATCCTTTTATGCATCTATTTATGCATAAAAATCAATTTTGATGAAAGTAACACTTTTATAATTAAAAAATCTTTTATGCATCTATTTATGCATAAAAATCAATTTTGATGAAAGTAACACTTTTATAATTAAAAAAATCTTTTATGCATAAAAATCAATTTTGATGAAAGTAACACTTTTATAATAAAAACAAATTCTTTTATGCATCTATTTATGCATAAAAATCAATTTTGATGAAAGTAACACTTTTATAATAAAAAAAATTCTTTTATGCATCTATTTATGCGTAAAAATTAATTTTGATGAAAGAAACACTTTTATAATAAAAAATTTATTTTATGCATCTATTTATGAAAAAAACCAATTTTGATGAAAGTAACACTTTTATAATTAAAAAAATTCTTTTATGAATCTATTTATGCATAAAAATCCATTTTGATGAAAGTAACACTTTTATAATAAAAAAACTTCTTTTATGCATCTATTTATGCATAAAAATCAATTTTGATGAAAGTAACACTTTTATAATTAAAAAAATTCTTTTATGCATCTATTTATGCATAAAAATCAATTTTGATGAAAGTAACACTTTTATAATAAAAAACTTCTTTTATGCATCTATTTAGGCATAAAAATCAATTTTGATGAGAGTAACACTTTTATTAAAAAAATCTTTTATGCATAAAAATTGATTTTGATGAAAGTAACACTTTTGTAATTAAAAAAAAATCTTTTATGCGTCTATTTATGCATAAAAATCCATTTTGATGAAAGTAACACTTTTATAATAAAAAAATTCTTTTATGTATCTATTTATGCATAAAAATCAATTTTGATGAAAGTAACACTTTTAGAATTAAAAAATTCTCCAATATGCATCTTTCTATGCATAGAAATTAATTTATTCTAATGGAAATAACACTTTTATAATAAAAATATTTCTAATATGCATTTTTCTATGCATAGAATGAAAATAACACTTTTAGAATACACAAACGGTGGGGATTACTCTTTTTGAATAATAAAAGATAAAACTTATTTCACAAAATTTAAGAAAATTTTGCCATAACCTCCTTTGTATGGCTGACCATTTTTCAATTTTTTTCATTCTCAAATTACTTAGAAATTATCCCAAATGGTTTAAAGCATTCTAAACTAATCAAATTCCACTTTTTAAAGAGAAATAATATGAAAAGTTTAATTCCGACAATTTGATTACATATCTAGGATAAAGAAAGGCTGAATTCAAGAATGAAGAGAGGGGGAAAGCCTTTTCAACAAGGCATAACATCATTTTTCATTTTAAAGAAAATGAAAATTAGAAAACCATTAAATGGAATAAAGAAAAAGTAGGATTTCTAGCTTACATGAATTTTTGTGAGCTTTCCTTTGGCTTGATGGTTTGAGGGATCTACTCTTGTTTGCAACAAGAGTGGCCACCAATTCTTTTTGAAGAGGAAATGGTCAAAAACTAATGAATTATCAATAAATTCACTGTTTTTGGCTCTGAGGAGGAGTAGAGTAACAGTGCATAAAACACTATTAAGCTTCTACAAAGGGGGAGGCTTTTATTTATAAGAAAAAGTGAGCTTCTAACCAAGCAAACTGATTCTAGAATTTTCCAGATCAGTTTGGTCAATTTTTGACCATTTTTGGGTCAGTTTAGCTTACTTTTTGGATCCAATTTTGAATTAGGAGAGAGGAGAGATGAAATATCTAATTTTATTGACTTAAAATTCAAAAGCAATGATGGGAAAAAGGCTCCTACTTCATGAGGGGGAATCCCCACTCTGAGGTGTCAAAAATCAGTTTTTTAACTATTTTCCTTGGTCCTTAGTCCACTCTTCATCTTATGTGAACATTAACTCATTTTTTTGGGGGGGGGGGGGGTTTCTTTTATTTTTCAATTTATCTCCTCTCCCTACATTTGGATTAATCTTATTGGTCCATAGGAACCTTAATTTAAAATTTTCCAAAAAATCTCGACCCTTAGGATAAGGCCTTTTGAATAGATTATAATTTGTTTCTAATGCACCTTCTGAAATTCTTTTTGAACTTCTGTTTTGGGGGAATTTATTTTAATAAGATGAGATATTTTTTCATCCAAAAATATTTAAAAACTGAATCACCTCTCTCTAGAATATTTTCTCTCTCTAGGCTAAAACAGGTAGAAACAAGATCTTTTATATTTCTGAAGAGGGATTTGATTTTAGGAGAACATACTGGACTTCTTGAGAGGCTGGGAAGGAATCTTACATTCTCTCACACTTGAAAAACGCGAGATGTCCTCATCTTACAAACTGGGGATAATTCTGTAAACAGTTTGGCTTCTTTCTCCTCCCAGGTGGCATCTTCAAAAGGATAGAATTTCCATTTAACCAATAACTCTCTTAGAATTCTATTCTTGAGAACCTTCTCTCGAACATCAAAGGATTTCTTCAGGTTGGAGTTCCATCTGCCCTTGGGTTGAAAAAGTTAAGATTTTATCAAGCATATGATTCGGGCTTGGTACATACTTTTTAAGTAGGCTGACATGAAATACATTATGTACTTTGAGATGAGGAGGCAGAAGAAGCTCGTAGGCTAAGTCACCTACTTTCTTTGTAATTAGATATGGCCCACAATATCTGGGGGATAACTTCTTGTACTTCCCAAGAGATAGAGAAATTCTTTTGGGGCGTACTCGAATGAAGACCATATCTACTTCTTCGAATTTTCTATCTGTCCTCTTCTTATCTGCATAGTGTTTCTGTCTATCTCCTCTGGGCAGCTTTTATATCTTTGCGCATTGACTGCATCTGCTGCTCCATGTCATCAAGCATCTGTCTGGACATCTCGACCCTAATCAATGGGTCGGACCAAGTTAATGGAGTTAAGCAATCTTGTCCACACGGAGCTTTGAAAGGGCTCATCCCAATACTTCGGTGATAAGAGGCATTGTAGGTGAACTCGACACTCTGGCCACATCCACTGCAGTGTAGGTTTCTTTTACTGGAATCAGATGGGCAACTTTGGTTAGTCTATCAACTACCACGAAGATGGAGTTGTAACCTGATTGCACTGAAGGTAATCCAGTAATAATAAAATCCATATTGATGCATTCCCGCTTCATCTGGGGGATGTCTAATGGATGTAACTTCCCAGGCATTTTTATTCTCTCGACCTTGACTTTCTGACATGTCAGACATTGACGTACATGATTAAGTACATCCTTTTTTAGTCCAGGCCAAAAGAAGCTTTTCTTCTCATCACAGACATGTAGGTTTTGATGAGACCTGGATGTCCTACAGTAAGGCTGTCATGGGCTTCATTCAGAATTTGACCCTTAGTTCCCTCATCATTGGGAATGCATGGCCTGTGATTATAATACATAATTCCATCATCCAGGCTATACCCTTGAACTCGGTTCAACTCATGTGGAGTTTTGCTTTCCTGCATAAGTAGGGTAGCAATAGGGTCAAAGAATCTATCCTGCATGATCTCTCTTGCTTCAATAACAAAGGATTTCACACTATAGTAATTGCAAGCAAGGAGGCTTTTCTGCTGAGGGCATCTGCTACCACATTTTCTTTGCCGTACTTGTCAAATTCCTACAGGGTCTGCATCCACCTTCTTTGGCGCATGTTGAGATCCTTCTGAGTGAAGATCCACTTTAAGCTCTGATGATCTGCTGGACTTACGGGTTTGGTTAGATCAGTTCAGTTAGTTAAGGCTTTTGACTACATTAGAGAAAAGTTATCCTAAAGGAATCGCCCGTGCTTTCCGAGCAAGGGAAGTTTTTCCGGGTTTGATTTTGGAAGAACCGATGGATTAGACTCTTGTCCAGATATCCGTGGGCGAAGCCCTGAGTGTGGGACTCTGCCCCACACAAGAAGTGCTACTTCTGCTGCTAGCACCCCTAAATTTGTTGTGCGGTGGGGATAGGGACCTCACAGGGTTTGAGTCTGGAAAGGTTCTCCCTGAACTATCTTTCTCGAAGGGTAATATTTCAATTACTACTTTACTGAATTTCATTCATTGAGTATTTGCTTAACTGAATTCAAAACTAATCACGAATTCTTATGAGGAATAAATTAATCATTTATCTAAAATTTCGACTTCAATGGTTTTTTTGAGTTTTCTCATTACCATCCTAGAGAATATGAAACGGTAGAATTTTCTCTCACAGAGTATTTACTTATTCATTTACCAATATTCATTAAAGAGAACTCTTATTTTGATATAAAAATTCTATATGCATCTATTTATGCATAAAATCCAACTTCTATGGAAATAACACTTTTATATAAAAAAAAATCCTTGTATGCATCTATTTATGCATAAAACTCAATTTTGATGAAAGTAACACTTTTATAATTAAAAAAAATTCTTTTATGCATCTATTTATGCATAAAAATCAATTTTGGTGAAAGTAACACTTTTATAATAAAAAAATCATTAATGCATCTATTTATGCATAAAAACCAATTTTGATGAAAGTAATACTTTTATAATAAAAAAACAATTCTTTTATGTATCTATTTATGCTTAAAATTCCATTTTGATGAAAGTAACACTTTTATATTAAAAAAATCTTTTATGCATAAAAATCAATTTTGATGAAAGTAACTTTTTTATAATAATAAAAATCTTTTATGCATCTATTTATGCATAAAAATAAATTTTGATGAAAGTAACACTTTTAAAATTAAAAAAATTCTTTTATGCATCTAATTATGCATAAAAATCTATTTTGATGAAAATAACACTTTTATAATAAAAAATAATTCTTTTATGCATCTATTTATGCATAAAAAATAATTTTGATAAAAGTAACACTATTATAATGTAAAAAAATTCTCTTATGCATAAAAATCAATTTTGATAAAAGTAACACTTTTATAATTAAAAAGAATTCTTTATGCATCTATTTATGCATAAAAATCAATTTTGATGAAAGTAACACTTTTATAATAAAAAACTTCTTTTGCGCATTTATTTATGCATAAAAATCAATTTTGATGAAAGTAACACTTTTATAATTAAAAAAAATCTTTTCTGCATCTATTTATGCATAAAAAAATAATTTTGATGAAAGTAACACTTTTATAATTAAAAGAAAAATCTTTTATGCGTCTATTTATGCATAAAAATCCATTTTGATGAAAGTAACACTTTTATAATTAAAAAAATTCTTTTATGCATCTATTTATGCATAAAAATTAATTTTGATGAAAGTAACACTTTTAGAATTAAAAAAATTCTCCAATATGCATCTTTCTATGCATAGAAATTAATTCTAATGGAAATAACACTTTTATAATAAAAATATTTCTAATATGTATTTTTCTATTTATAGAATGAAAATAACACTTTTAGAATACACAAACAGTGGGGATTACTCTTTTTGAATAATAAAAGATAAAACTTATTTCACAAAATTTAAGAAAATTTTACCATAACCTCCTTTGTATGGCTGACCATTTTTTAATTTTTTTCATTCTCAAGTTACTTAGAAATTATCCCAAATGGTTTAAAGCATTCTAAACTAATCAAATTTCAATTTTTAAAGAGAAACAATATGAAAAGTTTAATTTTGACAATTTGATTAAAATCTAGGATAAAGAAAGGCTGAATTCAAGAATGAAGAGAGGGGGAAAGCCTTTCCAACAAGGCATAACATCATTTTTCATTTTAAAGAAAATAAAAATTAAAAAACCATTAAATGGAATAAAGAAAAAGTAGGATTTCTAGCTTACATGAATTTTTGTGAGCTTTCCTTTGGCTTGATGGTTTGAGGGATCTACTCTTGTTTGCAACAAGAGTGGCCACCAATTCTTTTGAAGAGGAAATGGTCAAAAACTAATGAATTATCAATAAATTCACTGTTTTTGGCTCTAGGGAGGAGTAGAGTAACAGTGCATATAAAACACTATTAAGCTTCTACAAAGGGGGAGGCTTCTATTTATAAGAAAAAGTGAGCTTCTAACCAAGCAAACTGATTCTAGAATTTTCTAGATCAGTTTGGTCAATTTTTGACCATTTTTGGGTCAGTTTAGCTTACTTTTTGGATCCAGTTCTGAATTAGGAGAGAGGAGAGATGAAATATCTAATTTTATTGATTTAAAATTCAAAAGCAATGATGGGAAAAAGGCGCCTACTTCATGAGGGGGAATTCCCACTCTGAGGTGTCAAAAATCAAATTTTTAACTATTTTCCTTGGTCCTTAGTCCACTCTTCATCTTATGTGAACATTAACTCATTTTTGGGGGGTTTTCTTTTATTTTTCAATTTATATCATCCTCCCTACATTTGGATTAATCTTTTTGGTCCATAGGAACCTTAATTTAAAATTTTTTAAAAATCTAGACCCTTAGGATAAGGCCTTTTGAACATATTATAATTTGTTTCTAATGCACCTTTTGAAATTCTTTTTGAACTTTTGTTTCGAGGAAATTTATTTTAATAAGATGAGATATTTTTCCATCCAAAAATATTTAAAAACTGAATCATCTCTCTCTAGAATATTTTCTCTCTCTAGGCTAAAACAGGTAGAAACAAGATCTTTTATATTTCTGAAGAGGGATTTGATTACAGGGGAAGATACTGGACTTCTTGAGAGGCTGGGGAGGAATCTTACACTTTGTTTTCTTTCCAAATTGGCATGCTTCACATATTTTCTGTGCATACCTTCAACTTTAAACTTTGGCAGCCCCGTCACAATTCCTTTAGTCTGCATAGACTTCATTCTCTGCACCACATGTCCAATTCTTTTATGCCAAATGTCTGTGTCTGCAACAATTCCTGAACCATTTGCAAACATCGCAACACTCACTTCAGGCATGTTTACATTCAATGTAAACATTCTGCCCACTCTGTTGCCTTTTGCAACCAAGCTGCACTTGTCTTTAAAGTCTTCAACATAACAAGCATCAGGATTAAACCGAACCTGCAAACACTGCTCAATCATCTGACCAACTGAAACCAGATTCTTTGTTATGTTCGGAACATGAAGTACATCTACAAGGTACTTCCCTTTGCCATCCTGCGCATAGACAATGGCACATCTTCTCAACTTGGGTAATTGGATTAGCAGTGTCATCCCTTGTTTCCACAAAACCTGGTCTTTCAAGGTTTTTCATCTCCTTGAACCACTCCCCATGACTTGTCATGTGGTTCGAAGCACCTGAATCAACATACCATACATCATCTTTATGTGCTGCTTTAACATTTTCAGACATGGCATTAACAACATGTTGCATAACAAACAACCTTTCATTATCCTCATTGTTTTTGCTCGAGGATGCATAGTTGTTTTGCTGCAATTTTCCATTTTGCATGTCAGCTTGCTTCTTATGACAATCTATCTGCACATGTCCAGGGGCTTACCACAATAAAAGCATCCACGTGTATCATTATACTGCCTTTGCCAATTTCCACGACCTCTTTGACTCCCCCTGCCTCTGAATTGGCCTCTTCCACCTGCGTGTTATTGTTGTTGTGAATTCAGGGACTGTTGTTGTTTCTACTGTTGGCCATAATTTTGATTACCTGTTTGGCCACCTCCTTGGCCGCGTCCACGGCCTCCTCTACCTCGTCCTCTTTTTGAACTTGTGTAGAAGCCCTGTTGCTCTCTGAATTGTTTTTGTTTTGTGAAGACTGTTGGTCTTCACCTAAGCTCTTCTCTTCTATAATCAACATAGATACCAAATCTGTGAAATTGGAAATTTTTTCCCGAGTCTGAATAGATGTCTTGAATGCCTTGTATTGTGGCCCAAGACCATGTAGACAGATTTCCACCTTATCATCATCATCATCTACTAAAACGCCAATAGATGTAAGGGATTCCACAATACCCTTGATCTTCAATGCATAGTCATTCATAGACATGCTCTTTTTCTCCACAGTATGAAGTTCATTCTTCAACTGTATCTTTCGTGCCTTGTTATTCGTTTCATAGAGTTTTACCAAGGTGTCCCACGCCTCCTTGGGGGACTTGGCATCCTGTATGTGCCCAATCATGGTGTCCTATATACTGATAGAGAGCCAATACATAACTTTTCTGGCTCCTTGGTTCCAATCCTTGAACTCTTTCACATTTGCAGCAGTCAGATTGATCTCCAGTATCTCCGATGCCTCTTTGTGGTGCTCACCTTCTATGTAGTCCCAGAGTAACCCTTTCCCACAGGAAATTTGTTAACCTGAACTGCCAAGCATGGAAGTTGTTCAGGAAATTTGTCAACCTGAACCGCCAAGCATGGAAGTTGTTCTTATCAAGCTTCTCAGCAACAATCTGGTTTATGCCATCATTTGACATCTTGCCAGACACACAAATTTACCAAAAACAGCACTCTAGTTTGTCCTGCACAAGCTACTATATTTTCTGCAGGGGTACTATACTACACTCAAATGTCACAACCAATGACCTCAATGTGCATATATACACCCAATGGCAACTGTTGATCTCCTTGCAACACACACAATGTCTACACAATCAATCTGTCTTCCTGCAGTTCTTAAAAGAGAGTTTTGCATAGAATCGATGACTTACCCGCAGTGCTCCGAAATTGTCTCTTTTTGAAAAACGGAGGTCCTAACGCGCCCGAAACACGTTTTCGACCCAAAAAATGTTGTCCGATGGGATTGTCTGCCGATAGGACAGTAGTAATGGAGGTGCTTTATTGCACCAAATTGCACACACATACACACACATACATATACATTTATATCAATCCACAAATACGCACACACACACACACATAGGGAACCATATACAACACAGACACACACATACAGTACACCCACAACGAGAGAGAGAGAGAGAGAGAGAGAGAGAGAGAGAGAGAGAGAGAGAGAGAGAGAGAGAGAGAGAGAGAGAAGTTTGTGTAGTTTGGCACAATAAGGCTCTTGTAAGGGTAATGGAGGTGCTTTATCACGCCAAATTGCAAAAAAACATATACACTTATATCACATCCACAAATACACACACACACACACACACACACACACACACACACCGAAACACATAGAGAACCATATACAACATAGACACACACATACAGTACACCCACAAAGAGAGAGAGAGAGAGAGAGAGAGAGAGAGAGAGAGAGAGAGAGAGAGAGAGAGAGAGAGAGAGAGAGAGAGAGAGAGAGAGAGAAGTTTGTGCAGTTTGGTGCGATATGGCTCTTGTAAGGGTAATGGAGTTGCTTTATCGTGCCAAATTGCACAAATATAAGAAGGGGTTTCTCTCCTTTTCTAATTCATGCAAGTGTCTTACTTATCAGAACAGAGAAAGCTTAAGCGGGGAGTCACTGCACTGGATCCTGAGTTTAGTGTTGCGGGTAGGAGCGACATGCGGATGAAGTCTGCAAAGCTATTGATGAGCACAAAGAAAAGATCTATTGACTTCACTACTGATGACGACCCTGCAGAGGTTATGGCAAGGATAGATGAGCCACAGCTTGTGAGAGGACAGACAGAAGATCAAGGGTTTCCAACTGTGGAGCCGGGAGAATCAAGTTACCCCGTTTACTTTGTAAAGGATCATAGTGATGAGGAACCTCATTCAGAAGACCAGGATATGGAGGCAGATGAACAAGAGAAAGCAGGTGTTCTTAGTCTGGTGTCCCTTTCTAAGCAACCAGCTTGCCAGAGTCTCTTTGTTAAGAGGGATTTCGATTTCTCAAAACGGAGCCTAAGGAAGAGATGCCGAAGAGGAAGAAGCAGAAGAAGAAGGAGCAACGTCTTAGCACTGACATGAAGGAAAAGAAGGAGGAAATTTTTGAGAGCAATGATCTTGCTCTAATTGATAAGAAACTTTTCGGTTTTGTCTGTAAAACAGGGAGCTTTTAAGACGACTTTCACATTATTGTTGAGATGTTTAAATAAGCCTTTGCAAGTAGAGTCAATTGTACCTGTCGAAACATAGGGACGGTTTTGAAAAATTAGTATCCAAAGGAAGGCTGTTGCTAAACAATAGAATGCTTTCATGATTAGACTCTTCAATAGAATGAGTGTGTACATGGTTGTTCTCCATTGGAGTGTTCTAGGAATGAGTAAGTATACTATATGATGCAAAGTGAAAGAATATGACTGGCTATGGTGAGAGAAGGCTTGTATTTGTCTTTTAAAATTGGAGATGAAGGTTCTAATTCCCTGTAAACTGTCTTCCCTGCAATAATATCCTCCTGAACTAACTTTATTCTTGTAGTTTCGAATGTATCATTTCAAAGAAGGTTCCAACGAGCTTTAAGACGGCCGCCTGAGAAAATTTACCTCTCTGGCTCAGAGACTACACTTTTATGACTTTTACATTCTCTTTATTTTAATATTGCAAGATTTTTTCTAGAGAGAGAAAATAAGAATCAACCATTTTCTTACAAGGTCCTACGAATGACCTCCAAAATGTCCTAATGATCACTTTTCTATGACCGGCATTACACAAGCCATAAGCTTGGTCATCCCATATCTCTTTATCAATTAGCGCTTTGCGCGGTTACAAAAAGATAAGTTACAAGAAGCGTAGCCACACTTGAAAAATAATGTTAACCGGAGTGGTTAACAATGAGGACGTACTAAACTGAAAGATCCCTGCCCCCTCCGCGCAACGGATTCGGGGGTGCTAGCAACAAAAGTAACACTTCTGCGCGGGGCAGGATCCCTCACTCGGGGCCTCACCCAACCGATATCTGGACAAGAGACTAATCCCTTGGTTCTTCAAAAACCGAACACAGAAAAACTTCCCCTACCGGAAAGCACGGGCGATTCCTCCAGGATATTTGTACTCTAACGTAGTCAGGGTCATTACTGACAAAACTGATCCGACCGAACCTGTGAGTCACTTGGTCAGATCAAGGAAGAAACTTGCACTTGGAAATATCAAGGAAGAAACTTGCACTTAGATCATAGAAACCAACGCTTTTTCTCCCATCGAGAGGCACAGCCGTTGATTCTTTTTCCATAGAACAATTACTATCTAAGATTTACTTCATCTATCGTACTATAACAGAATTGAGTCTCATTTTACGGATCCATCAGTCCAGCCTATAACCCCATCCAGTCCCATGGGTTAGCCAACCGCCCAACCAGTGTAGTGATGGGATCCAATTAGGAATTTGGTTAGGTTTTGTCCCGAGTACCAGGGAAAAGAGTTCCCAGGTCCCCTAGCCGGATATTCATGCAAATTTAACACCAGTCACACCACTCACACCCAATATGAAATTGCCTTTTTCACAAATTCAACTATCTTTAAAATAATCATTTAATGAAACCATAGTGTCACTGATCATAATCCTCCAAAATATCCGGTTGAATCCTAATTTCCAATCATTCCTTCATCGGTGTACCTATGGCATCATTGGTAACCAGAACACTCACCACCTGTCCCCCAGAGGCCTTTTCGATAGTTCCTAGCTCATAGTACCTGACAATATATTCACTTATAAAAATCAAGATGGAATCTTCGTTGAAGATCAGTAAAATCAACCAATAGATCCATATAAAAAAGCCATGGACTCATCCGTTGAGGACCAGCAAGGTCAATCAACCAGATCCATGCCCGATTTTAGAAAACAACTCTTACTCCTTGTTCCAATATCTTCCCCAATGCACGTGTGGGTATCTTCGGTGACCCAGAGCCCGAGCACCGTATGGTCAGCACCCTCTAGGATCCTTCGCAGGTCACCTAGCGCTTCACTCATAGGCCACTTCCTTGGTCCCTCATCCACCGTACCGGAAGCTCACCATTTAAATCGAACCGAGGCTGGTCAAGATCTCGGCCAACCTTGCTACGCGAGACGTCCTCGGTTGACTCTCCGTCAGCTGTTGCAACTTTATCAATAAGGTCTCCACACGACCTCATTCTCAAGACGGTCAAAATGCTTCCCCAGCATTATTGACATAAAATAGTCATTTAAAAATAGGTCATAAATACAGTTTCTATAATGAACTCTCGACTTTCACATTGTTCCACATCAGTCCACATTACTTATTCCATATCCAATTCATATGTATTCCTATTCTCATCCAATCACATCATTTTTCATCTCATCACATCTTTCCTCATTTAACCTCATCACATCTCATCCACTCGCATCTACCCATATTCACATCTCATCACACCTCATTCATTTACATCACATATCATTCATTCACATCTATCTCAATTTACATCACATCTCATCACATTCATTTCACATCTCATCTCATTCATTCTTATCCCGATTCACATCACATTACATCTCATCAATTCACTCACATCGACATCACATCCTTTCACATACATATCCACATCCATTCTTCCATATACATATCCACATCCATTCTTCCACATACACGTCCACACCATTCTTCCACATACACGTCCACATCCATTCTTCCACATACACATCCACATCCATTCTTTCACATACACATCCACATCCATTCATCCACATACACATCCATTCATCCACATACACATCCATATCCATTTTTTCACATACACGTCCACATCCATTCTTTCACATACACATCCTCATCCATACACATCCACATCCATTCTTTCACATACACATACACATCCACATCCATTCTTTCACACATACACATCCACATCCATTCTTTCACATACACAACCACATCCATTCATTCACATACACATCCACATCTATTCTTTCACTTACACATCCACATCCATTCTTCCACATACACATCCACATCCACATCCATTTCCATTACATCACATCTTATTTTCATCTTATCACATCCATTCACATCCTATCACATCTCATACACATCTTATCGTATCCCATTTACATCTTATCACATTCTATTTTCATCTTATTACATCCATTCACATCTTATCGCATCCTATTTATAGCTTATCACATCCATTTCACATGCTATTCCCATTTAGTAGCTTTTTCTAGTTTGATTCCGATAATGGGACTTCTCTAAATTTCTACCAATTGCTTGGCCTAATTAAAGGTTCCTTTTCTCGAACGACTATTTCTATATTCCTTCTCAATTCCTTAATTGAATTATATTCAATATTCCTCTTTTGAATAAAAGAATTCATGGGATTTACAGAAATCAATTCCACCCATATTTTCACTTTTGATAAATAATCATAAATTTAATTATACTAAAAAATCCTCTTCTTTCCATTTAATTTCTTGGATCTCAAATACCATGGGAATTCCTATTTTTTGCATTTAATTATTTGCATTCCAATGTCATGGGAATTTCTCTTTTATCATCAATATTTCTCATAATAAAATACCCATTAATTCAATATGCTAGAAATTTCTCTTTTCCCATCTAAATGATGGAATTCCAAATGTCATAGGAATTTCTCTTTTACCATTTAAATATTTCTCATAGGTAAAATAAATTTATCTAAAATTCATCTTTGAATTTAAATAAAATACCCATTAATTTCAATATACTAGAAATTTCTCTTTTCTCATCTAAATGATGGAATTCCAAATGTCATAGGAATTCCTCTTTTACCATTTAAATATTTCTCATAGATAAAATAAATTTATCTAAAATTTATGTTTGAATTTAAATAAAATACCCATTAATTTTAATATGCTAAAAATTACACTTTCCTCATTTAAATATTTGAATTCCAATATGGTGGGAATTCCTCTTTCATCATTTAAATTTATCTATGCAAAAAGATAAATTTAACTAAAATCCTAAATAAAATATACATTATTTTAGCATTCCAATTTTTCTCTTACTTCATTGGAATACATGGATTTCCATTGTCATGTGGGGATTACTCTTTTAACATAAAAATTAATTACTAGAAATTCTTCTTTTTTCTAATTAACTATTTATGATAAACATAAAAATCAAATTTTCCATGATTATAATGAGAATCATTAAATTAATCTAGGATGATGAATCCTAGAATATGGTAGGAAGTCCTCTTTTCATATTATGAATAAAAATAATTTATGTGTTAATTTTTCAAAAATTTTACCATAGCTCCGTTGCTATTACTAATATATTTCAATAATTTTAAAAACATAAAGTTTAGTAATATCATGTGATAGAATAACCATCAGGTGGATCAATATCCATTTATGGACTTGTTTCCTAAATTTTCCATGAATTAAATAGCATAAAAGCATTAAAAAGCCACTTCTTTGGCCTCTAATTTGTCAAACATAGAAATTACTTTTAGATTAGAGAATTGCTTGATGAGAAGCATCATTTGAATATAGAATAGGTCATAGGAATGACCATTCTTTGGGGGAGAGAGAGAGAGAGAGAGAGACATGCCTTAAAAAAAATATTTAATTTAAGCATAAATGTAAATTTGTGTGTTTTATCACTACAATTCATTAAAGAACTTCAATTGTATTAAAAACACATTCAATTGAATGCTTCTCAAGCTTGAGAGGGGTTGAGAAGAGGGAAACATTTGGAGATTTAAAAAAAAAGACCATAAACCATATAGTGTTGTACTACTTAACAACCAAAGTATATTATGCTTAGTCTGCAAAGATCCATGAACTCGTACATGGTCCATAGAGATAAATTGTTATAAGATTTGTAGTGATCTTAGAGTGAGATCCGTAGTGATCTTTGAGTTTGGAGTTTACTGAACGTAGAGAAACCTAGGTGTTGATGACTTGAACTTGGTTCAACATGACTTCTAGAAAGTACGCAGCTACATAACCTACCTATGGAGCATGTCATTACTCCTTTTTTAAAAAAAAATGAGAGTATCCCTAAGGTCTTGTTTTCTAAAGCTAGCTTGTCTGGCTTGAAAGATCCCTGCCCCCTCCGCACAACAGATTCGAGGGTGCTAGCAGAGCGGAAGTAGCACTTCTTGCGCGAGGCAGGATCCCTCACTCGGGGCCTCGCCCACGGATATCCGGACAAGAGATTAATCCCTTGGTTCTTCAAAAACCAAGCCCAGAAAAAACTTCCCCCTACCAGAAAGCACGGGCGATTCCTCCAAGATATTTGTACTCTATTGTAGTCAGGGTCATTACTGACCAAACTGATCCGATTGAACCTATGAGTCACTTGGTCAGATCAAGGAAGAAACTTGCACTTGGATCATAGAAACTTAACACTTTTTTTCCCATCGAGAGGCACAGCCATTGATTCTTTTTCCATAGAACAATTACTATTCGGGATTTACTTCATCTATCATACTATAATAGAATCAAGACTCATTTTACGGATCCATCAGTCCAGCAGCCTAACCCCAGTCCCATGGGTTAGCCAACCGCCCCAACCACTGTAGTGATGAGATCAAATTAGGAATTTGGTTAGGTTTTGTCCCAGTTACCAGGGAAAAGAGTTCCCAGGCCCCTTAGCCAGATATTCATGCAAATTTAATGCCAGTCACACCACTTACACACCTAATATGAAATTACCTTTTTCACAGATTCAGCTATCTTTAAAATAATCATTTAATGAAACCATAATGTCACTAATCATAACCCTCCAAAATATCCGGTTGAATCCTGATCAATACCCGGTTGAATCCTAATTTCCAATCATTTCTTCATCGGTGTACCTATGGCATCATTGGCAACCAGAACGCTCACCACCTGTCCCTTAGGGGCCTTTTCTGATGGTTCCTAGCTCATAGTACCCGGCAATATATTCACTTATAAAAATCAAGACGGAATCTCCATTTGAAGATCAGCAAGATCAACCAACAGATCCATATAAAAGAGCCATGGACTCATCCGTTGAGGACCAGCAAGATCAATCAACCAGATCCATGCCTGGTTTCAGAGAACAACTCTTACTCCTTGTTCCAATATCTTCCCCGATGCACGTGTGGGTATCTTCGGTGACCCAGAGCCTGTATGGTTAGCACTCTCTAGGATCCTTTGCAGGTCACCTAGCGCTTCACTCATAGGCCACTTCCTTGGTCCCTCATCCATCGTACCACAAGCTCACCATTTAATCGAACCGAGGCTGGTCTCAAGACCTCGGTCGTGTGAGGTCCCTCACGCGGCGGAAGTGGCATCGGCCTTCCGTGTGGGGCGGGGTCCACACACTCAAGGCCTCGCCCGCGGATGTCCGGGGTGAGAGACTAGCCCGGGCGGCCCCTCTACCGAGACCGGTCGGGTCCGGAAGACTCCCCTCGCCCGGAAGGCACGGGCGATTCCACCAATTGGGAAAAATCTTCTAACGGGGAAATTACTCTAACGAGTCAAGTCTTAACTAGCTAAACTGATCTGACCAAACATGAAGTCACATGGTCAGATCAAGAAGAGACTTGCACTTGGTCCATGGAATCACTGCTTTTTTCCTGATATACGGGGCACAGCCGATGATCCCCTCCCACAGAACAAGGTAGGATTTAAAACTAAATAACGTAACTAATCGTATCTAGTTGTTTCTCAGGAATCCTCCAATCCAGCCTATCTAGCCCATGGGTTAGCCAACCACCTGACCACTGAATTGGTGGGATTCCTTTATAAAGATTTGGTTGGGTTTTTGCCCGGGTATCGAGGAAAAGAGTTCCTAGGCCCCCTAGCCAGCGATTCATGCAAAAATCAAGGTAGGCACCCACGTACACACCCAATATGAAATTGCCATTTATAACAGATTCAACTGGCTTTAAAAACAATCCTTCAATAGAAATCATAAAATTTTTTATCATCATTTTCCAAAATTCCGAGTCCATTATATTACAAAAATGTATCCAGCTGGCCAACCAATGAGATCCAGTATCAAAATTTGGCTCTCAAAAATCTTTCCTTTTTGTCCATCCAAAATCTTCCTCGACGTATGCATGGGTGTCCTAGCAACTGCCCGTGAGCTTGTGCATCGCTTGGTCAGAACCCTCTAGGATCCTCCTTAGGTGTCCTAGCACGGAGGGAGTTCGAAACTCTCTCTCTTTGGTTATTCCAATTCTGAGAGGGAGTTCGGAAACTGCTTTGCATGGAGGCTGTAGGATGAGCTGGCACTCTTCTTGGGTTACCCTGATTCTAGCGTGGGGGACCCTGGTTGGATGGACTGAAATGAAGGAGTCGGTCTCTGAAACTCTGGGACCCTGGCTTCCTTGGCCCACCGAAGGAGATGGGCAATCCTTAAGCTGGTGCCCAAATCCCTGACATCCGAAGCATTTGTTCTTGCTTCGAAGTTCTTCCCTTTGCATTCTGGAGAGAGCCAGAGTTCCTGAGAATGTACTTCGGGGGAAAGGTCTTCCTTCATTTCTGAAGCTTCCCGTCTCCACATTCTAGTTAGGACCTTGGTGTCTCTTTGGAGGCAGAAAGTTGAAAGAACTTCTCGGTGTCTGAAATATTTTAAAGGATGAGGGAGCTGGCTTTGGCGGGACTTTTATGATGAAAGCTTTGGCAAAGTCCTTCGCCATTCTGACAGCTTCAGCCATGGACAGTGGCTTGGCATTTTTGACCAGTGTGTCTAAGGGTTCATTCATTCCCCGAATGAATCTGGCCATGAGTTGCTCTTCATCTAGAGGTGGTGAATATGAGAGAGAGACATGCTTTAAAAAAATATTTAATTTAAGCATAAATGGAAATTTATGTGTTTTATCACTACAATTCATTAAAGAACTTCAATTGTATTAAAAAGCCATTCAATTGAATGATTCTCAAGCTTGAGAGGGGTTGAGAAGAGAGAACATTTGGAGATTTAAAAAAAAAAAGACCATAAACCACACTTTACCTCCTAGATTGCTTGATTCTTTAATCAATGTAGAGGCCCCCAACCAATCAATTTGTTTGGTATGTTGATGAAGACTCCAAGGAAGATTGAAGAGAGAGAGAAGCTTCAATCTCTTCAATTTGTAGGATAATAGAAAATATCATTATTTTAGTATAATACTGGCATGGTATAGTTCTCATATTTTTTTACAAAGGGCTAAGGATCTATTTATAGGTGAGGGAGGCCTCTAGCCAAGTCCAACTAGTTTCTAGAATTTTCTAGGTTCAGTTTGGCTGAATTTGGACAAGATTTGGACCTAGTTTGGTTCCCTTTTGATTTGGTTTGATCCAGGAAAGAGGAGAGATAAAAATATCACAATATTTTTGAGTTTAAAACTCCACCACACATGTGAAATAGGTGCCTCCTTGAAGAGCCCCCTTCTCCTTACCAAGGTGTCAAAATTGAATCATTATACCCAAAATATCTCTTTTTTTTAAGTAATATTCATAGTTTTTTACTAATAAACCTTGTCCTTAGTCAACTCTTCATCTTATGTGAGCATTTACTCATTTTTGGGAGGTTTTTCTTTTATTCTTCAATTTATCTCCTCCCTACATTTGGATTAATCTTATTGGTCCATAGGAACCTTAATTGGAGCATAATTCAAAAATTTTTAAAAATCTAGAGCCTTAGGCTAAGGTCCTTTATACTTATTTTCAATTAATTCCAAATGTACATTGGAAAGTTCTTTTTGAATTTTTGTTTCAGGGGAAACCATTTTAGACACTAGGAGGATTTTTATATCCAAAAATATCTCAATTTTGGATTACCTCTCTCTAGACATTTTCTCTCTCCAGGTCAAAACAGGGTAAAACAGAATCTTTCTTTTATTTCAAAGAGGGGAATAATTACAAGATCAGAAGGGGAGGTTCTTACACCTATATACCTCAAAAGCTGGAGGGAGGAATCTTACATGGTTGATCTTTAATATCTTAAGAGCTGGAGAGAGGAATCTTACATGGCTGATCTTTAATATCTTACATGGCTGATCTTTAATATCTTAAGAGCTTGGCTTGATTACCAGTTTTGTTAGCGGCCCATTGAGATTTGACAAATACTCTAGATTGAGTATTGGAGTTTGTGGATCTTATTATAGTTCCTTAAATTGTAGCCATGTTAGACTTTGAAAAACCTATGTACCATATACGATGTTGCATAGTTGGTCTAGGTGCAAACACCCTTGGTTTGGATGCATAGTTAACCATATGCTTGAGATTTTGTAGCTATTTCTCAAGGAGAGGAAAATATTCCACTTGTGTGTCACAAGAGCTTCATTCTCACTTGATTGGATGGGATGTCAAGTGCTCATAAAGGTCATTGTAGTCTTGGTGGTATGGGACACCAAGGCTTTTACACATAGGTTAACCCTTTGATTGGTTGTATGCTTATGCCGAGTGATCAAGTGTTTGGACAAGATTGAGTTTGAAACTCACTCTAGCCTTTTGTTGGGAAGAAATCCAATGATAGAGTTTGGAGAATTTCTATGTAGCATAGCCATGATTAAATACTAGTGCTGAGATAGAGTGGTTTCTAGTTTAAGAATGCTATAGAACCGTTGGTGGTGAGTAGGAATACTAGTATAGCTGGATGGTTGTGATATGTGGGGATTCCCTACAACATTCAGGGAGTGTAATATTGCCTATATCCAACACTAGTGTTCATTTTTTAGTGCATGGTTGGCTGCTACCATAAAAATTATGGAGCTATGGAATGACTTTCATAAATTAAAAAAGTAAATTCTTAGTTTGCTTGGGCTATTTAGTGTTGTAAAGTTTATGTCCTTGTAGAACCTACCAGTTGCAAGGCACTGGGAAACGAGTGGATCATTACCAGTATGTGATAGGGTTACTACCTGGTTAAAGTGAGACACGCATGGTTATTTATTCTTAGTGGATCCAACATATTTTTATAAACCATGACTGTGTTTGTTAGAAATAATTCTACTTAGCGGAGTATTCTAACATGTATGGCGACTTTAGGATTGAACATGGTGGTTCAAAAGTAAACTCAAGGTTTGAAGCTAATCTAGAGGGATTAGATGCAAAGCACATTAGATTTAGTATTAATCTGAAGTGATTATGCAAATCTTGATCTTGATGCTAGTATGGAATTCCTAGCAGTTATCTTGATCGTTTTTTATACTTTGGCATGGTATTGATGTATGCGCGCACTTTCCAACAATCATCACCTTCCTCATTAGAAAGTTGTGCTAATTCGGAGTGACTAGTTTTATATGAGAAGAAGAGTGAGCACTGATCTAGAGCGATTAGACGAATCTCTTGGGGGTTATGTACTAAGACGGAGCGCTCTGGGGTGGACCCTTCATGCCCGCTTGACCTTGTCTCAAATGGGGGTGATAAATTTATTGGAAGAAAGTGATAGTAGATTCATTTAACCGATATAGGTGTTGACTTCCAAACAAGCTCAAATTTTATGAAAAGTCACAAACCTTAGGTGTTTGTTATTCTAGATAAAGTCCTAACTTGGTCAATCTGGTGCTAAACCAAATTGGTAAGAGTGTTCAGTGTGTAGTTGAGTATGCGTAAAATTGTTTTCATGCTATGCTCGAGCCATCATACTTTGTGTCGTAGTGCCACAGGTTTTGAGTCAATCTAGATGAGTACTTTGCAGAGTAAGTGGCTCGAGCGTTTGATTAAAGATGGCTCTGTGGATATTCCAACTCGGGAAGGGTGTATCCCCACGAAAATAGAGTTTCTGGTAAAGAGTATGGAGTTACTTAACTAAATTGAGAAAGAATTTGGTATTTAAGATAGACGGGATAAGTGGAAAGTCCTACTTTACCAAAAGTCATAAGAGGATTCACTTGTACAAATTTGTGTTTTGTAATATGTTTATGAAGTGCATACAGGACCCGTTATTCTTTATTGTCATCGGTTGGGTAGTATATTGCCACCTATAGGTAGGTAGTACATTGCCACTGTAATGAGGAGGCAACAAAGATTTGTTATACACCGAACTTCATTGGTATTGAACACAAATTAAATGTTGTGTTATTCATGTCAAAGTAGTCTCAAAGTATAGAGATTGATTTTGTTTGTCTATTAGTGTAAGGTGTGTGTTGGAGGCATACCTAATCCACATATTGTAGCATATGTATATACAAGCGATAAACATTTCTCATTTATTGCTTTATAGTGAATCGTTTCCCATAATTGAAAAAGCTTACGATATTGTTTCACACTTGTAGAGGTGTGTCTGGATGGTGCTATCAACTTTTGGATATGACCATAGATAGCCTATAAACATGTCCGTAGAGATATGGTTGACCATAGAGACATAGATATGTATTGCCAAGCAACCAAAGTGGTTGCAAGAGTAGACATGTGGATAGGCATGCACCCACTCGTGGGAGTGGTACTCTTATTGGTTCACGTTACACTTGATTTTCTAGTAGTGCGTAGACACTATACATCACATAGACACTATCTATGTGGAAATGATCTTCGTTGCAAATTGTTCTTGAAAGAATGCAAGAACTTTTGGAGAGAGGAAAGTGTAGCTTTCCTTAAACTTTGTGTAAGGTCAATTGAACTTTACCACATTATAGAACAATTTGCTAAAGACTTGTAACATTTGCACAAATTTGTTGAATTAAAGTCCATGTGGTTTCTAACCACAAGAGGAAAACATCTTTTATGTCATAGAACATGCAAGGAATTCCTTGAATGTTGAATCACATTCATTACGAGGTTCTTGAGGATTTGAGAACTTCTAGCGTATACTAAAGGCATAATGTTATTCTATGCCTTAGTAGAAATTACATCTTTCATAGTTGCCAGTGGCAACTATGGTTTGGTGTTCCAGATAAAACACAAGTGTTGCATGTTTCCTTGGTTGTAGTACTTAAGGAAAATATGTGTTGTGTGGCTTGATTTCCTTGTCGTAGTACTTAGAGGGGAAGTTACAGATGTAGATGACCATATGGTCTACACACATACACTTGTTTACAACTTTCTGAATTGTTTTCATGGATGAAAACTCTTCTTGAAGGGAAAAGTTAAAAGGTCAACATTTGACCACCAACTGATAAGATGTGAAAACATATGAGTTTGAAAGGCTCTTTATCAACCATCTCTACAAACTATATGGCCTGCCCACAGATACAGTGTTGGGTAGAGATAGAAAGTTTGATAGCCATCTTTGAAGGAAAATCTTCAAAGGTTAAATATCACTCTAAGAGTGAAATCAACCATCCGTAGATTCATGATAGTCAAACTAAAAACCCAATGAGGTTCTAGAGAATATGCTTGTGCATAGAACAATCTAGTGGAGAGGAGTACCTTTCACATTTGGAATCCATTTTTTGTTGTTCATGACTAGATTTGCTCCATTTATGTTGTTTTATGGACTTTAGTCTAGATCTCCTATGGCCGTACATCTATTCAAGGAGAAGAGTCAACACACTGCTAGCATAGCATGGTAGCGTAGTCTCCAAATATTTAGTAGCATAGTCTACAAATGGTCGGTAGCATAGTCTACAAACTTGAGTTGTCGGAGAGCTCTCTAGTACACCTAGTTTTTCATGTCAGTGGCATGTGAAAACAATGTATCACCGAGGCAACGTAGTTTATCTTAACGTTGTAGTTGAGCCCTTAGAGTTATCGCACTTCAACATGAACCAAGGATAATTCTTAGGTTCAAAGACCAGAACACAAGGTGTATTGTGTATTGGTGAGAAATTGTTAAGTGGAAGGATAGGTCAGAAAAGGTCTCAAGTGAGAATAACTATATATGCTTACCAACAACTTTCCCCAGTTTATTTTCGTGTGGACGAAAACTCTTTAGAAGGGGGGCATGCATGAGTCGCCCGTAGTGGCGGGGCGGACAGGTAGGGGGCGGAGAGCGATGTGGAACATAGGAGGCGACGCGCACACAACCTGCACTAGAGGGCGAAAGGGGGGGGGTGGGGGCAACAAGCTTGCGCAAAGGGGGAGCTCCAACTCTTGTAACTTGTGGTCATTCCTGCTCAAGAGGTGCCTTTTTTTTGGGGGGGGTGGGGGGCTTGGCTGAAATTTTGAAAGTACGCTAGATGCCATCGCTTGCACAAGGGGAGATTTGAAGCCATCACTCAAACTCCTTCCTTATCACTGCACTAACACACGATTGGATAAGGGGAGATTTGAAGCCATCACCGAGGGACTTTCAAACTCCTTCCTTATCTGTGAGATCCCTGTTCCCACCGAGCAACCATTTCGAGGTACTAGCAGCGGAAGTAGCACTTCTCGCGCGGGACAGGATCCCACATTCGGGGCCTCGCCCACGGATATCCGGACAAGAGACTAATCTGTCGGTTTGTCCAAAACCGAAACCGAAAAAACTTCCTTTACCCGGAAAGCACGGGCGATTCCACCAGGATAACTCTTTACTCTAACGTAGTCAAGATCATTACTGATCAAACTGATCTGACTGCACCTTTAACGGTACTTGGTCAAATCAAGGAAGAAACTTGCACTTGGATCATTGGGATCAATGCTTTTTTCCCCATCAAGAGGCACAGCCGTTGATTCCTATCCATAGAACAATTTTTATCTGGGATTTACTTCATCTATCGTAATAATAGAAATTAAATCTCGATTTACGGATCCATCAGTCCAGCCTAACCCCATCCGATCCCATGGGTTAGCCAACCGCCCAACCACTGTAGTGATGGGATCCAATTTGGAATTTGGTTAGGTTTGTCCCGGGTACCAAGGAAAAGAGTTCCAAGGCCCCCTAGCCGGAAGTTCATGCAAACATAAAACTAGCCACACCACTTACACACCCAATATGAAATTGCCTTTTTCTTAGCATCAGCTAACTTTAAAACAATCCTTTAATGAA
The DNA here is from genome assembly GCF_041138505.1 of Cibotium barometz. Classification (NCBI taxonomy): domain Eukaryota; kingdom Viridiplantae; phylum Streptophyta; class Polypodiopsida; order Cyatheales; family Cibotiaceae; genus Cibotium; species Cibotium barometz. Next base: position 21,649,411 of record NC_141076.1, on the reverse strand, counting down.
ACCATAGTACCACTGATCACAATCTTCCAATTTATCCGGTTGATTCATAATTTCCCATCATTCCTTCATCAGAGTATCTATGGCATCATTGGCAACTAGAACGCTCACCACCTGTCCACACAGGGGCCTTTTCAATAGTTCCTAGCCCATAATACTCGGCAATATAATCACTTATAAAAATCAAGATGGACTCTCGTTGAAGATCAGCAAGATCAACCAACAGATCCATATAAAGAGCCATGGACTCATCCATTGAAGACCAGCAAGATCAATCAACCAGATCCATGCTCGGTTTCACAAAACAACTCTTACTCCTTGTTCCAATATCTTCCTCGACGCACGCGTGGGTATCCTAGGCGACCCAGAGCCCGAGCACCGTATGGTCAGCACCCTCTAGGATCCTTCGCAGGTGACCTAGCGCTTCACTCATAGGCCGCTTCCTTGGTCCCTCATCCACCGTACCGGAAGCTCACCATTTAAATCGAACTGAGGCTGGTCAAGACCTCGGTCGACCTTGCTACGCGAGACGTCCTCCATTGACTCTCCGTCAGCAGTTGCAACTTTAACAGTTAGGTCTTCATGACCTTAATCCATAAGACGGTCAAAATGCTTCCCCAGCATTCTTGACATAAAACAGTCATTTACAAACAGTCACAAAATACAGTTTCTAAATCGAACTCTCGTCTTTCCACATTATCCCTCCTTAGTCCACATTACTTATTCCACATTCCATTCAATGTGTACTCATTCTCATCCATTTCCTCATATCGACGACGCATTATTTCACATACACATTCACATTCACATCCATACATCCACATTTACATGCATACATCCATTTTCACATCCTCATTTATACATCCACATCCCATATCCACATTCATACATACACATCCATATCCACATCCAACATCCACATCCACATTCACATTCACATCCACATTCACATCCTCATTTATACATCCACATCCACATCCACATTCACATCCATACATCCACATCTACATGCATACCTCCATTTTCACATCCTCATTTATACATCCACATCCCTTATCTACATTCATACATACACATCCATATCCACATCCATACATCCACATTCATATTCACATCCATATATCCACATCTACATGCATACATCCATTATCATGTCCTCATTCATACATCCACATCCACATACATACATACATCCACATCCACATTCTCATTCACATCTATACATCCACATCTACATCCACATACATACATACATCCACATCCACATTCCCATTCACATCTATACATCCACATTCATATACATCCACATCCACATTCCCATTCACATCTATACATCCACATCTACATCCACATACATATATACATCCGCATCCACATTCCCATTCACATCTATACATCCACATCTACATCCACATTCACATCTATGCATATACATCTTCATGCATACATCTATTTTCACATTCATACATCCATTTTCACATTCATACATCCATACTCCCATCTCCACATCCACACATCCACATACATACATCCATTTCCACATTCCCATTCTTGTAACCCCATATGCCTTCACATCTAATCTTTTATATCACATCCATTCTCGCCCTATCACAACCCACATACATCTTATCCTATCACATACACTTCTTACCTCATCCCATACACATCTTAATTCATCTTATCACCTCTTATACACCTTTTATCACATCCTATCACATCTCATATCTATTTATAGAATACAAGAGAATTCTTATATTTGATATAAGATTTCTTTACACATTTACTTATGCATAAATTCCATTTAAGGAGATTAATACTTCCGAAGAAAAATCAATCTTTTATGCATCTTCCTATGCATAAATTCATTTTAAATGAAAATGACACTTTTGAATTAAAATTCAATCTTTTATGCATCTTCCTATGCATAAATTCAATTTAGATGAGAATGACACTTTTGAATTAAAAATCATTTTTTTAATGCATCTTCTTATGCATAAAGTCAATTTGGTAGGAATTGCACTTTTAGAATAAAAGAATTTCTCTTATGCATCTAAGTTATGCATAAAATCCATTTATGATGAAAATCACACTTTTAGTATAAAAAGAATATCTTTTATGCATACCTCCATGCATGAAATCCAATTATGATAAAAGTAACACTTTTGATATAAAAAATTTTCCTTTATGCATACTTCTATGCATGAAAATTAAAAATGATAAAAGTAACACTTTTAATATAAAAAATTTATCTTTTATGCATACTTATATGCATGAAAATCAATTATGCATAATATAAAAATCAATTTCTCTATGATTACAATGAATATCTTTCAATTAATCTAGGATGATAATTCCTAGAATATGGTAGGAAGTCCTCTTTTTATGCTTTGAATGAAATTATTTTATGCGTAATTTTTATAAAAATTTTGCCATAGCTCCGCTGCTATGACTGATAAATCTCAATTTTTCTAAGGGATAAAGCTTATCATTAAGGAAATAATTAGAATGGTATCTAATTGGATCATCAATCCATAATGGATTGAATCATCAATATGCATAAACTAAAAGCATAGAAAAAAAACTATTAATTTGGCCTCAAGCATAGCTTAATCTTGGATTAAGAAAAAGCTTTATGAAAAGTTTCATTTGGATTGAGAATGGGTCATGAGTATGACCATTTCTTGAGTGAGAGAGAGAAATTACATAAAAACCATTAGAATTTAGACATAAATGGAAATTAAATTCAATAGCATTTATTAAATTATGTAACTCTTCACTACTATTCACCAATTAACTTCAATATCATTTAAAAAAACCATACCAATTAAGCTTCTCAAGCTTGAGTGGGGTTGAGAAGAGAGAAACATTGAGAAATTATAGAAAAATTCAATATTCACTAATTACCTTACAAATTGCTTGATTCTTTGTTCACGGTAGAGGCCCCCAACCAATCCAATTGGTTAAGTATGTTGATGGAGCCACTAATGGGGATTGAAGAAAGAGGGAAGCTCCAAAAACTAGTGAATTATTAAATGAATTCACAGTTCTTGGCTTAGGTGGAGTAGAGTAACGATGCATAAACACTATATATTTTTCAACAAGGGGGAGGCTTCTATTTATAGGAAAAATTGAGCTCCTAACCAAACAAACTGATTCTAGAATTTTCTAAATCAGTTTGGTCAATATTTGACCATTTTTAGGTCAGTTAAGCTAACTTTTTGGAACTAGACTTGAATGAGGAGAGAGGAGAGATGAAATATCTCAATTTTTATGAGTTTAAAACTCATTCAAGCATGTGAAATATGCACCTCCTTTAAAGAATTCCCCTTCCTTACATATGTGTCATAATGGAATCATTTTAATATTGCTCATAGTTTTTTTTTACTAATAAACCTTGTACATTTTCAACTCTTCATCTTATGTGAAATATGCACCTCCTTTAAAGAATTCCCCTTCCTTACATATGTGTCATAATGGAATCATTTTAATATTGCTCATAGTTTTTTACTAATAAACCTTGTACATTTTCAACTCTTCATCTTATGTGAAATATGCAGCTCCTTTAAAGAATTCCCCTTCCTTACATATGTGTCATAATGGAATCATTTTAATATTGCTCATAGTTTTTTACTAATAAACCTTGTACATTTTCAACTCTTCATCTTATGTGAAATATGCACCTCCTTTAAAGAATTCCCCTTCCTTACATATGTGTCATAATGGAATCATTTTAATATTGCTCATAGTTTTTTACTAATAAACCTTGTACATTTTCAACTCTTCACCTTATGTGAGCATTTACTCATTTTTGGGTATCTTCTTTTTACAAATTGGATTTATCTCCTCCCTACACATGGATTGATGCTATTGGCCCCCATAGGAACCTTAATTGGACCATAGTCTAAAGATTTCTGAAAATCTAGACCCTTAGACTAAGGTTCTTTATACCTATTTCCAATTAATTCCAATTGCACATTGGAAAATTCTTTTTGAATTTCTATTTTAGGGGAACTCATCAGAATTATAAGAGATATTTTCCTATCCAAAAATATTCAAAATCTGAATATTCTCTCTCTAGAATAATTTTTCTCTCTCTAGGCTAAAATAGTTAGCAACAAGGTCTTTATATTTCTGAAGAGGGTTGATTACAGGGGAAGATACTAGACATCAAAAAGGGGTTGGGGGAGGAATCTTACATTCTACCCCACTTAAAAAACGCGAGATGTCCTCATCTCGCAGTTGGAGTATGATTTCTTTCATCATCTTCTTCTTCTTCAATCACATTCAACTTTATGCCTTGGAAGTGAATGGTCAATTTTTCCCTGGTATTCTGCTGGAGTATGGATGACTTGAGAACTGTTGGTTAAGCCCTTGGTTTTTCAATTGCAGTAAAGATCTGCCCTTCTTTCCTCTTCTACTTCTTCTGAAATTGTGACTGCTCTGGCTGCTGCAGTCTGAGGTGGAATTCTTTCTCTTTGGTTGCCCCTGTTCTGGAAAGGAGTTCTGAGGTTACTCTGGGTAGAGGCAGACGGTTGATTTGGAGTTCTTCTGGGGTTACCCTGGCTTGGGTGAGACGGACCCTGATTAGACTGGTATGAAGGAATTGGTCTCTGAATTCGGGGTCCTAGACTTCCCTGCCCCCTTGACATGGCAGGAGTTGGGCAGTCTTTTAACTGATGACCAAAACCTTGGCATCCAAAACACCGGTTCTCACTTCTGGGCTCATTGTTTTGCATCCTTAAAATAGACGGTCCTCCTAAGAAAGTATTTTGGGGGAAGGATCTTCCTTCACTTTGGAGTCTTCCTGCATCTTGATTCTGAATCGGTCCTTGCTGCCTCTTTGGAGGTGGAAAGTTTGAAGTACCTTCCTGGGCTTGGAATCTTTTAAAGTTAGAGGGTGCAGGTTTTGGCGGGACCTTTACTACAAAGGCTTTGGCAAAATCCTTTGCCATTTTTACTGCTTCAGCCATGGACACTGGTTTGGCATTTTTGACCAGTGTGTCCAAAGGTTCGTTCATTGCCCGAATGAACCTGGCCATGAGCTGTTCTTCATCTAGAGGTGGTGAGTATTTGAGTAGAAGAGCAAAGGCCTGGTGATATTCTTCAATGGTTTTGTTCTCCTGCTTTAGTTCTAAAAATTCGTTCATTTTGGTTTCCAAAAATCCAGGGGGACAAAATCTCTTTCTCAAATAGGTTTTTAGGTCATTCCAAGATTGGGTATTTCTATTTAGACGGTTGGTGTCACAGTGGTTCCTCCATGCTACCCTGGCTGTTTCCACTATTTTCAACCGACCAAGAGCTATTTTGCTCAGCTCATTATAACCTGTGACGTCAAAATACTCTTCCATGGCTTCCACCCATTTCTCCACAGTCTCACCCAGGTTCTCCCCTTCTCCTTTGAAGGGTCCTGGTTGAGTCCTATGAAGAGCCTTGCGAACATCAGGATCAAGTTCGTTATCTTCAGCAGGGTCTGGCTGCTGACGGCTACGATTTCCTCGTCTCATGATTCTGCCAAAAATTTATATATTAGAGAGAGAATAGTTATAAGATTAGAGAGGAGATTCTTATTTTTGAATACCTCAAAAACTGGGGAGAATTCTTACATTCTACCCCACTTAAAAAAAAGCGCGAGATGTCCTCATCTCGTAGGAAGAGAATAACTCTTTTTCTTACGACCCAAATCATTCTGGGGTTCCTTACATTCTGGTCAACCCAACTGAATACCTTCTGAACATTCCTCCACGGGAAATTTTAGTTAAGCAAGTTCTCAATTTGTCATCCCTTAACTTGATCTACCGGTCAAGTGTTAACAGTAGCAATCTGACAGCACAACCCACTAATCTCATAGTGATTTGCTGAAATCATTATCATCATTCCAGTTATGAATATCATCACTGGGACTCGTCCCATTCATCCTCATTGTGGTTTCGCTCAGCTTATTACATTTCAACTAAATTTTAGAAATCATCATTTTTCAATCAGAATCCAAATCAATTCATCGATTCTTAAACAAAATTAAAAATCATATCAACCACATTCGAATTCATCATCTAGATAGCATTAACGCTTATAATTTCAAGTCTTAGATTTACTCGTATATACTGTCAGTAAAGAGCTGCAGTATACTCTCGGTATATACGGGTAGTCAAGGCCCTTGGAATTATAAGGTAAATACCATCATGTCTAGGCCTCAAGCAAGTCAGGATTCTATATAATTGCGGTACTTCCATTTGAAGACCCAATTACTAAATTATGAATTTTTCAGATTGAATATCAATTTGTATGAATTATATCACACAATTACAACCTTTTTGATTCTTGAAAAATTTTTGATATATTTGGCTTCTCGGTTGATCCTTATTAACCAAAAAGCTTTGATATCAATTGTGAGATCCCTGTTCCCACCGAGCAACCATTTCGAGGTACTAGCAGCGGAAGTAGCACTTCTCGCGCGGGACAGGATCCCACATTCGGGGGCCTCGCCCACGGATATCCGGACAAGAGACTAATCCGTCGGTTTGTCCAAAACTGAAACCGAAAAAACTTCCTTTACCCGGAAAGCACGGGCGATTCCACCAGGATAACTCTTTACTCTAACGTAGTCAAGATCATTACTGATCAAACTGATCTAACTGCATCTTTAACGGTACTTGGTCAAATCAAGGAAGAAATTTGCACTTGGATCATTGGGATCAACGCTTTTTTCCCCATCAAGAGGCACAGCCGTTGATTCCTATCCATAGAACAATTTTTATCTGGGATTTACTTCATCTATCGTAATAATAGAAATTAAATCTCGATTTACGGATCCATCAGTCCAGCCTAACCCCATCCGATCCCATGGGTTAGCCAACCGCCCAACCACTGTAGTGATGGGATCCAATTTGGAATTTGGTTAGGTTTGTCCCGGGTACCAAGGAAAAGAGTTCCAAGGCCCCCTAGCCGGAAGTTCATGCAAACATAAAACTAGCCACACCACTTACACACCCAATATGAAATTGCCTTTTTCTTAGCATCAGCTAACTTTAAAACAATCCTTTAATGAAACCATAGTACCACTGATCACAATCTTCCAATTTATCCGGTTGATTCATAATTTCCCATCATTCCTTCATCAGAGTATCTATGGCATCATTGGCAACTAGAACGCTCACCACCTGTCCACATAGGGGCCTTTTCAATAGTTCCTAGCCCATAATACTCGGCAATATAATCACTTATAAAAATCAAGATGGACTCTCGTTGAAGATCAGCAAGATCAACCAACAGATCCATATAAAGAGCCATGGACTCATCCATTGAAGACCAGCAAGATCAATCAACCAGATCCATGCCCGGTTTCACAAAACAACTCTTACTCCTTGTTCCAATATCTTCCTCGACGCACGCGTGGGTATCCTAGGCGACCCAGAGCCCGAGCACCGTATGGTCAGCACCCTCTAGGATCCTTCGCAGGTGACCTAGCGCTTCACTCATAGGCCGCTTCCTTGGTCCCTCATCCACCGTACCGGAAGCTCACCATTTAAATCGAACCGAGGCTGGTCAAGACCTCGGTCGACCTTGCTACGCGAGACGTCCTCCATTGACTCTCCGTCAGCAGTTGTAACTTTAACAGTTAGGTCTTCATGACCTTAATCCATAAGACGGTCAAAATGCTTCCCCAGCATTCTTGACATAAAACAGTCATTTACAAACAGTCACAAAATACAGTTTCTAAATCGAACTCTCGTCTTTCCACATTATCCCTCCTTAGTCCACATTACTTATTCCACATTCCATTCAATGTGTACTCATTCTCATCCATTTCCTCATATCGACGACGCATTATTTCACATACACATTCACATTCACATCCATACATCCACATTTACATGCATACATCCATTTTCACATCCTCATTTATACATCCACATCCCATATCCACATTCATACATACACATCCATATCCACATCCAACATCCACATCCACATTCACATTCACATCCACATTCACATCCTCATTTATACATCCACATCCACATCCACATTCACATCCATACATCCACATCTACATGCATACCTCCATTTTCACATCCTCATTTATACATCCACATCCCTTATCTACATTCATACATAGACATCCATATCCACATCCATACATCCACATTCATATTCACATCCATATATCCACATCTACATGCATACATCCATTATCATGTCCTCATTCATACATCCACATCCACATACATACATACATCCACATCCACATTCTCATTCACATCTATACATCCACATCTACATCCACATACATACATACATCCACATCCACATTCCCATTCACATCTATACATCCACATTCATATACATCCACATCCACATTCCCATTCACATCTATACATCCACATCTACATCCACATACATACATACATCCGCATCCACATTCCCATTCACATCTATACATCCACATCTACATCCACATTCACATCTATGCATATACATCTTCATGCATACATCCACATTCATACATCCATTTTCACATTCATACATCCATACTCCCATCTCCACATCCACACATCCACATACATACATCCATTTCCACATTCCCATTCTTGTAACCCCATATGCCTTCACATCTAATCTTTTACATCACATCCATTCTCGCCCTATTACAACCCACATACATCTTATCCTATCACATACACTTCTTACCTCATCCCATACACATCTTAATTCATCTTATCACCTCTTATACACCTTTTATCACATCCTATCACATCTCATATCTATTTATAGAATACAAGAGAATTCTTATATTTGATATAAGATTTCTTTACACATTTACTTATGCATAAATTCCATTTAAGGAGATTAATACTTCCGAAGAAAAATCAATCTTTTATGCATCTTCCTATGCATAAATTCATTTTAAATGAAAATGACACTTTTGAATTAAAATTCAATCTTTTATGCATCTTCCTATGCATAAATTCAATTTAGATGAGAATGACACTTTTGAATTAAAAATCATTTTTTTAATGCATCTTCTTATGCATAAAGTCAATTTGGTAGGAATTGCACTTTTAGAATAAAAGAATTTCTCTTATGCATCTAAGTTATGCATAAAATCCATTTATGATGAAAATCACACTTTTAGTATAAAAAGAATATCTTTTATGCATACCTCCATGCATGAAATCCAATTATGATAAAAGTAACACTTTTGATATAAAAAATTTTCCTTTATGCATACTTCTATGCATGAAAATTAAAAATGATAAAAGTAACACTTTTAATATAAAAAATTTATCTTTTATGCATACTTATATGCATGAAAATCAATTATGCATAATATAAAAATCAATTTCTCTATGATTACAATGAATATCTTTCAATTAATCTAGGATGATAATTCCTAGAATATGGTAGGAAGTCCTCTTTTTATGCTTTGAATGAAATTATTTTATGCGTAATTTTTATAAAAATTTTGCCATAGCTCCGCTGCTATGACTGATAAATCTCAATTTTTCTAAGGGATAAAGCTTATCATTAAGGAAATAATTAGAATGGTATCTAATTGGATCATCAATCCATAATGGATTGAATCATCAATATGCATAAACTAAAAGCATAGAAAAAAAACCATTAATTTGACCTCAAGCATAGCTTAATCTTGGATTAAGAAAAAGCTTTATGAAAAGTTTCATTTGGATTGAGAATGGGTCATGAGTATGACCATTTCTTGAGTGAGAGAGAGAAATTACATAAAAACCATTAGAATTTAGACATAAATGAAAATTAAATTCAATAGCATTTATTAAATTATGTAACTCTTCACTACTATTCACCAATTAACTTCAATATCATTTAAAAAAACCATACCAATTAAGCTTCTCAAGCTTGAGTGGGGTTGAGAAGAGAGAAACATTGAGAAATTATAAAAAAAATCAATATTCACTAATTACCTTACAAATTGCTTGATTCTTTGTTCACGGTAGAGGCCCCCAACCAATCCAATTGGTTAAGTATGTTGATGGAGCCACTAATGGGGATTGAAGAAAGAGGGAAGCTCCAAAAACTAGTGAATTATTAAATGAATTCACAGTTCTTGGCTTAGGTGGAGTAGAGTAACGATGCATAAACACTATATATTTTTCAACAAGGGGGAGGCTTCTATTTATAGGAAAAATTGAGCTCCTAACCAAACAAACTGATTCTAGAATTTTCTAAATCAGTTTGGTCAATATTTGACCATTTTTAGGTCAGTTAAGCTAACTTTTTGAAACTAGACTTGAATGAGGAGAGAGGAGAGATGAAATATCTCAATTTTTATGAGTTTAAAACTCATTCAAGCATGTGAAATATGCACCTCCTTTAAAGAATTCCCCTTCCTTACATATGTGTCATAATGGAATCATTTTAATATTGCTCATAGTTTTTTTTTACTAATAAACCTTGTACATTTTCAACTCTTCATCTTATGTGAAATATGCACCTCCTTTAAAGAATTCCCCTTCCTTACATATGTGTCATAATGGAATCATTTTAATATTGCTCATAGTTTTTTACTAATAAACCTTGTACATTTTCAACTCTTCATCTTATGTGAAATATGCAGCTCCTTTAAAGAATTCCCCTTCCTTACATATGTGTCATAATGAAATCATTTTAATATTGCTCATAGTTTTTTACTAATAAACCTTGTACATTTTCAACTCTTCATCTTATGTGAAATATGCACCTCCTTTAAAGAATTCCCCTTCCTTACATATGTGTCATAATGGAATCATTTTAATATTGCTCATAGTTTTTTACTAATAAACCTTGTACATTTTCAACTCTTCACCTTATGTGAGCATTTACTCATTTTTGGGTATCTTCTTTTTACAAATTGGATTTATCTCCTCCCTACACATGGATTGATGCTATTGGCCCCCATAGGAACCTTAATTGGACCATAGTCTAAAGATTTCTGAAAATCTAAACCCTTAGACTAAGGTTCTTTATACCTATTTCCAATTAATTCCAATTGCACATTGAAAAATTCTTTTTGAATTTCTGTTTTAGGGAAACTCATCAGAATTATAAGAGATATTTTCCTATCCAAAAATATTCAAAATCTGAATATTCTCTCTCTAGAATAATTTTTCTCTCTCTAGGCTAAAATAGTTAGCAACAAGGTCTTTATATTTCTAAAGAGGGTTGATTACAGGGGAAGATACTAGACATCAAAAAGGGGTTGGGGGAGGAATCTTACATTACCACTGCACAAGGGGAGATTTGAAGCCATCACCGAGGAACTCTCAAACTCTTTCCTTACCACTGCACTAACGTGCGATTGTTGGCAAAGCTCAATAAAACATTTAAGGTGGTTCTTGACTCTTCTCAATGCTTCCTTAGCATGTTCTAGGTTGACATCATCTTTAACATGCTTAGGAAGCATTGAGAAGAGTCAAGAACCACCTCAAATGTTTTATTTCCCCAGTTTATTTTCGTGGACGAAAACTCTTTAGAAGGGGGGGCATGCATGAGTCTCCCGTAGTGGCGGGGCGGATAGGTAGGGGGGAGGAGAGCGATGTGGAACATAGGAGGCAACGCGCATACAAGCTGCACAAGAGGACGAAAGGGGGGGTGGGGGCAACAAGCTTGCGCAAAGGGGGAGCTCCAACTCTTGTAACTTGTGGTCATTCCTGCTCAAGAGGTGCCTTCTTTTGGGGGGGGGGGGGTGGGGGGTGGGGGGCTTGGCTAAAATTTTGAAAGTACGCTACTCACACACTAGATGCCATCGCTTGCACAAGGGGAGATTTGAAGCCATCACTCAAACTCCTTCCTTATCACTGCACTAACACGCGATTGGATAAGGGGAGATTTGAAGTCATCACGGAGGGACTTTCAAACTCCTTCCGTACCACTGCACAAGGGGAGATTTGAAGCCATCACCGAGGGACTCTCAAACTCTTTCCTTACCACTACACTAACGTGCGATTGTTGGCAAAGCTCAATAAAACATTTGAGGTGGTTCTTGACTCTGCACAATGCTTCCTTAGCATGTTCTAGGTTGACATGCTAAGGAATGCTAAGGAAGCATTGAGAAGAGTCAAGAGCCACCTCAAATGTTTAACATGCTAAGGAAGCATTGAGAAGAGTGAAGAACCACCTCAAATGTTTTATTGAGCATTGCAAATGCCGCAAAAATAGATGGATCAAGGGATTTAATCCATTAGTGGTGTGTTTAGATCTTCCTAGCATTTGGACAAGTGGAAAGATGACACGCTTGGTATAGAACAAGCTTTCAAAATTATGCTTTCAACGTCCCTCCCTTGTTCGAAGTGGGCATATTGTTGGGATAGAACAAGCTTATCTTCTAAGGACTAACACTCCGGGTACAAAAGGTGATGTCACTACATTAACTGGCTAAGTGAAAAACTCATGTTTTCCACGGCAAACATAACAATGGCGTTGGCCTTTTAATGCAGCTAATTTCTTTTCTTCCATTTGAGGCTTTGGTAACAAGAACGTCATTTTCCATCTTCTGAGCCACCCTAAAAACCGTGAAAAAGTACCAAAACGTTTTTACCAACGTGGAATCTTTTTTTAACAGACAGCAGTAATATTTTACACGTGGAAGATCAAAATGGCGCCACGTCGGAGCGGCCGTACTCGGCTACGGAGGCGGCATTGAGGCAGGCAGAGCTGCGGAGGAGCTTGAGGAGCTTCATGGCCTTGGCCTTGGCGCGCTCGCTGCAGTCGCTCTGCATTAGCAGCAGCAGCTCCTTGATCACACCCACCTGCACTGCGCACCGTTGCACATTCTGCGAACAGCTGCATATGGCCAGCAGGCTGCTCGCTGCCGCCTCCGTGGCGCGCTCCGACACCTTCAACATAGTCTTCAACATCGCCGCCACCGCCGCCGCCCCCTGCCTTGCCACGTCAGCGCAGCCCCGCTCCGTCGTGCACAGCAGCTCCAGCGTGGCCACTGCCTTTTCGGTGGCGCCGCCGCCCTTTGGTGCCACGTCCGCCTCTGTGAGAAGCAGCATCTCCACCAACGCGGGCGCGGCGCCGGCCTCTACGGCCCTCTCCTTGCCTTGTGTCCGCAAGCACAGGGAGTAGAGCGCGCGCACCCCGGCCCTGGCGCACGATTCCCTGCTGTCGCGTACCAGCCCCACCAGCCCCTCTACGACGCTGTCCGACGTGGCCAGCGCCACCCTCAGTTCCGGCCGTTGCTTCGAATCGCTTAGCGTTTCCACGAGCAGCGCTGCATTGGCGCGCGCTTCGGGGCATCCCCACTGCAAAACGTCGGCAATGAACGCCAGCTTGTCCGGCTGCATGTACAGACAGACCACTCTCTTAGCAGGCTAGCTCCACATGGTAGCACAGTAAAGTCTGAACAAGAAAATCTTCCAGATCTAGGGTAGGCTCAGGAGTCAGGACTCAGGAGCTTACTCTTGTCATCAATAGCTTGTCGTTATCGCTCAAGGGTAGCATCACCAGAACACCGAGCGCCTCTTCACAGCCTTCGCCAACCACCACTTTGCATTCATTCCCATCTCCAATGCTCTCATCCTCTGCATCATCACAACAAACAAAGTGTCAATTCCGATCATTAAGCCTACCTGAATCACTTATCAAGCTCAACATCACCGAACACTTACCAGCCGCTTCTCCTCCTGAAGATTGAGGCTCTGCGCCGTCTTGGCGGCAATCTTTGCCGCACGCCGCCCGCCTCCCGTCAAGGAGGGTGGCCCCCTTCACCTCTAAGCCTCCAAAGAAGGCAGTCATCAAGATGGGCACGGCTCCCGCGTCCACCATGAGAGCTTTATTGTTGTCGCTGTCTTTGATGAGGTTCTTGAGGGCACGAATTGCGAAGACGCGGGCGGGCTCGGTGTCGGATCCGGTGGAGGAAGCTTCGGCGAGGAGGGATCTGAGGCGGTGGGGGTCGGCGGGCTGCTTGGGCGTGGGGATTCTCTGCACGCCTCTGGATCGGTTGGCGACGCACCACTCTTGGATGAGGCGGCGCAGCGTGTGGTTGGGGATGAGGGTGAAGTCCTCGAGTTTCTGCATACTAACTGGGCAAGTGGTGTTGCCGCTGGCCACCCATTTCTCAATGCTACTGCGGTCGTAGGTCTGGCCGGTGCTCAGAATGACAGGGTCCTGCATGAGCTCGAGAGAGATGGGGCACCTGAAGTAGAGTGGGATCTGCACATTGGTCTCCAAGGAGCCCAAAGGCCGCACACGAACGGGCATCTCCACAGGACAAGGGGAAGCAAAACTAGGAGATGAAGAGTATTGGGACTAGAAATGCATCAGAAAAAAGCATGGGAAACGCAGAGAGATAGAGCTAAGGATCAAAGAAATGAGGTGTTGGAAGGTGGTGGTAGGGGGGAAGGTAGGCAACTGCTGAGAGGGATGGATGGGAACGCCATTGACCAGGAGGCTAGCTGATTGACAAAGCGCCATGAGGACGCGAGAGTGACCTGCTTTTTCTGCATTCCTTTCCTGTCATGTGATGGAAATGCTGCTGAGGTTGGATCCACGGGACTGTGGGGATTAAAGCAAGCGCCAATAGGCGGCAGTGATATAGCAGACTGGGTGTGGAAGAAGAGGTAGAAATAGAGAGAGGAGATTGGCTCGATGGCTCAAACAAGGAGGCGGCACTGTTGATGAGAAGAGACTCACCACTTCCTGCCTGGGCAAGCAGATGATGATGACGACGACGAGAACGACGGAGAGATGGAAGCTGGGCTTGAAGGAGAAAGCTCAACATCGTTTTGAACCTTCCACCAGTTTGTTCAATAAGGTTCCCCCCCCCCCCCCCCCCCCCCCCCCCCCCCCCCCCCCCCCCCCCCCCAAAAAACAAAAAAATAAAATAAAATAATGAAAATACCAAAGTGCCTTGATTGAAACGGGAAGCCTCCAACACACCACAAAACAAAGACGGTCAAAAGTCCTCGGTAGCTGGTCAAAAATACACCCTCCATGTGCATCTGTGGGCCTATCTTCCCATCACTCCTTTCCTTCCCCTTTATTCTCACATGTCTACTACACTTGCATCATTTATAATTACCTAACTCATGTGGGGAGCAAACCCCACTATGTGTGGCCCAAGCGAGTCATGAGTGGAGTGAGTTCTTTCTTTCTTTCTTTGATACAGGTCCCAAGCCTCCCAAAGGATTCTAGAACTACACACTAGCACTACCTTCTCAAGGAAAATAGTACATGCGAAGGTGATGGTTCACCCTGTTGGATCTCAAAATTCTACATATTCTAATGAATTGGGTAGATAAGGATAATAACCCTATCCCCGCTCCCTAAGCATGTCTCATACTTTTAGCATATGGATAACTAAATAACTTCACAACTCGCATAAACGTGGAAAGGAGCAAGCACTGAAATAGACCAACAAAATAAGGTGACGATAGGTTTCTTTGAGTGTTCAAGAAAAAGGGGTGCATCTACCCGAAATTTAGAACTTGCATGTTCATTTCACATTGCAGAGGAAACTAGCTAAAAGAAATACACCCAATTTTTTTTAAATGTATATATGTAGTCTTGAATTTCTTGGCCACATAAAAAGACAAAGGGAATCCTTAGAAATAGTTTCTCGAACATTGATGTTTACAAAGTCCTACAACGAGAGATCATTGCTATAGTTTTCTTTTGGATGAGCAATCTTGTAGATCTTTAATGCACCCATCCTAGAACTATGTGCAAGCCTATGAGCAACATACATTATAGATATCAAAATAAAAGTAGTATTAGTCATGAGAAGGCAAGCTGGCATGACCTTATTTGGAGTAAGAGCATGCATGTCATCCAAATTAAATATCACAATAAATGTGTATTAATGAAAAGCATGGGAAAGAGAGTATCAATTATAACCTATATAGGGTAATGTGAATGAATAGTGTGAAATTACATGAGTTTAATCAATTTCCTTTCTTGAAGGCTAGCCTCTTAAGTGGTGACAAAGTCATTTCACAACACTAGAAGGCTAGCCTCTTAAGTGATACCCACATATCATCTAAATTAAGAGACTCATGAGTGGAGTTAGAGCCTTTTTCTTTCTTTCTTTCTTTGATATAGGTCGCAAGCCTCCTAAAGGAAGAAATACACACTAGCACTACATTCTCAAGGAAAATAATACATGCAAAGATGATGGTTCATTGTTTTAGATCTAAAAATTCTACATATTCTAATGAATTGGGTAGATAAGCATAATAACCCCACCCACACTCCCTAAGCATGTCTCATAGTTTTAGCATATGGATACATTTTACCATTAACTTCACAACTTGCGTAAATGTGGAAAGGATAGAGCATTGAAATAGACCAACAAAAGAAGGGGACAATATATGTAGTCTTGAATTTTTTGGCCACATAAAAAGACAAAGGGAATCCTTAGATATAGTTTCTCGAACATTGATTTTACAAAGTGCTATAGCGAGAGATCATACTATAGTTTTTTGGATGAGTAAATTTATATAGTGAGAGATCATAGCTATAGTTTTCTTTTGAATGAGCAATCCTGTAGATCTATAATGCACCCATCCTAGAACTATGTGCAAGCCTATGAGCAACATATTCAATAGATATCAAAATAAAAGTAGTATTAGTCATGAGAAGGCAAGTTCGCATGACCTTCTTCGGAGTAAGAGCATGTCATCCAAATTGAATATCACAATTAATGTGTATTACTGAAAAGCATGGGAAAGAGAGTATCAATTATAAACTATTTAAGGTAATGTGAATAGAATAGTGTGAAATTACACGAGTTTAATCAATTTTCTTTCTTGGAGGCTAGCCTCTTAAGTGGTGGCAAAGTCATTTCACAACATTAGATGGCTAGCCTCTTAAGTGATGGTTGTATGATGCCATCCAATTTGAATATTATAATTAATGTGTATTAATGAAAAGCATAGGAAAGAGAGTATCGATTATAAACTATATAGGTTAATGTGGTAGTATAGTGTGAAATTACACAAGTTTAATTGATTTCCTTTCTTAAGGTCTAGCCTCTTCAATGGTGGCAAAGTCATTTCACAACACTAGAAGGCTAGCCTCTTAAGTGGCAGCTACATGTCGCCCAAATTAAATATCACAATTAATGAGTATTAATGAAAAGCATGGGAAAGAGAGTATCAATTAAACTATATAGGTTAATGTGATAGAATAGTGTGAAATTACACGAGTTTAATCAATTTAATTTCTTGAATTCTAGCCTCTTAAGTGGTGGAAAAGTCATTTCATAACACTAGAAGGCTAGCCTCTTAAGTAGTAGCCAATAGTGTGAAATTACATGAGCTCAATCAATTTCCTTTCTTGAAGGCTAGCGTCTTAAGTGGTAGCCAACACTAGAAGGCTAGCCTCTTAAGTGGCAAAGTCATTTCACAGCACAAGAATGCTAGCCTCTTAAGTGGTAAAGTCATTTCACAACACAAGAAGGCTAGCCTCTTAAGTGGTAGCCAATATTGTGAAATTACACAAGCTCAATCAATTTCCTTTCTTGAAGGCTAGCCTCTTAAGTGGTGGCAAAGTCATTTCACACCACTAGATTGTGTAAAAGAGCACCCTGAGAGTCTTTACAAGTCAAAATTGCTCTTGTTGATAATGTTGAAAGAAGGTGGCTTATTCCCTGAACCATCAAATGATCCTAAAATGGTGGTCATAAGAGATTTAATAACATGAAAAAAGTCCTTCCCCATTAGAGTATTGAAGGTTCTTATTTTAACATCAAGCATGTGTGTGTGTGTGTGTGTGCGCGTGCGTGTGTGTGTGTGCGTGTGTGCATGTGTGTGTGCGTGTGTATGCAAAGGACCAAGATATTCCATGTTTTTCTTTTGAATCATGCATAATTATGTGTGGTACTAAAGTTGATTTTTGGGAATGTCAAACTAATGTTATGAATTTTAAAAGAACTTAAGCTTATCCAACAAGCAAAAAAAAAAAATTTGTTGTACAAAAGCTATCATCAATATGATCTTTTGTATCCTATAGATTCATTTGTTAAATGATTATGTTATGTAGGTAATTGTAGGACACATGAATTGTGAATAAAAATGGGTATCTAAATTATGTAAATAAGAGGAATAGTGCCCAAAAACCCCAGTTTATAGTGTATTTTTCTTGATTAAAATTGGGCATTTGATTATAAAAAAATCATACATTTCAATTATAAAATCTTGTTATTTTTCTCGTTTTTTACTATTAATAAGTAGTAGTCGAAGCATTGCCTTTAATTTTGATTGGTTGAGAATTGTATCTTTTCAAGCACTAAAGGGGACCCTTCAAAGTCAAAATTAACTACGTGCACATGGTCAAATCTTACCCTTTATTCATAATAGTCAAACAAAAATTGATCTTTTTTGTAATCAAGGATATTTGGTTGTACACTTCATGTTGTGCTCATGGGCTACACACTTCCCACTCTATAATAATGTTAGTCTGATCAAACCTTACCACATAAAATTCCGTGTCCCCATCAATGTGTCATGGGTACACCATCCATAAGTAAAACTTTAATCACATGTGATCACATCTTTTCATAATATTCAATGTGAAAAGACTTCTTATTACTCAAGATAAATGTAGAGTCTAGACCTCATTGTCAAAACCCTTCTTAAAACTTTAAATATATATATATTAACTATTGTCATATCTTAATCACACAAGACTATACTATCTTCTCAATTGTCCATACCTTAATACAGAAGATATATTATTTTAATAATTAAGTGATTCTTGATGGGCTTGTTTTCTTAACATAAGTTTTTCACCTTAGTATGAAGATACACACTTAATTAACCTAAGGTTTTGTGATACCCCCACATCCCCCTTTTGCAACCCAGCACAAGAAATCACTTACAAAGTATGCCAATCCACACCCCCCCTCTCTCACTAGTCTGAACTATCTCCTTCCCTCCTCATTCATGTAGAACCTCCCCTTAAGGTTTGCATATTTGTACGTAAGACACCCTTGTGGTAGATATCTTACATAGAAATAGAGATTCAAGATGCAAGAGTGTAGCTACTTAATAGACCCACTTTTACCTTTCAAATGAGAGAGAGAGGGGGGGGGGGGGGGACTTTACATGTTGCTTTCTTTTAAAATCCCCCCTAAAGTATCAAATCTTTCATGTAGTAGACAATACATGTACCATCATTTTACTACCACAAAAGGTTTTACATGGTGAATTAAAGTGATTTTTTCCACAAGGTCATTGTTTGGAAAAATTGAATGCTTGATTTCTCCTTTACTATGTTTAAAACCTTGATTGTGGGGAAGAACTAAAAATATTTTGTTGATCAATAATGGTAAGGAAAATTTTGAACTAGAATATGCCCTTGTTATTCTTTAATAAGAACTAAGGCCTTGAAATACAATTGCTCCATGAGAGCACATCAACTTAATACTACTTTCTTGTAAAACTTTAAGAATGAAAAACCACTTACATGCATTTACATGCATTTATTTTCATTCATGCATGCTTAATCCATGAAAAGAATTGTAAGCCCTTCCAAAATAGGGGAAACACTTAAGATAGTCTACTAAGTCGTAACTTGGAGAAAATTTCCTACTCGTCGACACCTTGACCATGCAGAGATTTAAGGATATGATTTGTAGGTAAGACCTAGTTCTATCCCGCAAGGAGAGCATGGTCTTCTAAAAATCAAATCACCCATAGGATAATTGATCATAATTTGGGCAACTACTAATCTTGATTTCCTAGAGACAACGCTTTTTTCCTCATCCATACAAGGCACAACCGCTGGCCTAGTCTTCTAGAATAGAGTTGCTCGAGAATCTCTTTATCTAGCGTAGGGCTTTCACTTAATCTATTGGAAAGCTATCCAACTAATCGGGTCCACCCGTCCGTAGGATGGTACCGTCGGGGCATTCCATCCTCCCACTTTCCACCCATGCGTCAATTTGTTTTCTAATTAATCCTACCACACTGTTTGACATAAATAAACATGTTCCTTAATTAAGACCCTTTTCACAAGGTTCGTTAAAACAGCCTCTTTCCACAATATAATAATGCCAAAGATAAGATTTATATGAAAAAAAGTTTATACAAGAATCAATTCCATACAAGCCAAACAAGCTCTTTTATTCTTTTCCTTTAGAATGCGGATGATCTAGAATTCGGCCTTCCAGCCTCTACATGCTGGGAAAAACCCTACGGGACCATACACCTCATCATCGGCCGCCGCTGGCAAGCCGGCCTATTGCCCCCTCAGGCTCCGTCGCTCCCACCCCCCTCAGAGGGATGTCTACGCACTAGGGTGGGCTTATTCATCGCACTAGCTTGGGCCCTCAGAACTAGACAGCATCCATACCACTCGCCCTCAAACCAGTGAGCCTCATTATCCCAGTGGTATAAGGGATACCATGGGCCGACTTCGGGCCTTACTAACGTCTCCGCCGTCCGATTACACAAGCACAAGAATGGGGCAGCGTTAACGCAGGGAGAAGTTGTACCTGTACCTTAATTTAACCAAGATAACAATCCATTTACTCAACTAAACCATAGGACTAGAATCCACGTTACCCTCTTCAGAAAACAACCCTTTCACAAAGATTTTAGTATTTCAGCTTGAGATTGCGACGATAAGACATTCTTTATTAAGGCATATGTTATTGTTTAAAAGAATAAGAACTTTAACTAAAATCAATCAAATAGATCACTATTAACAATTAATAGAGAAGCCGGGGACATACCTCAACCCCTAAGAATGATATATAATCGAAAAACAAAATATATATATACCTTATAGAAATTTATCGTTGTCTTTGCTCGTTAATAAGAGATTTAGAACTTGATATATGAGAATAGAGAGTCTTCTATACCTTTGCTTACGATTGAAATCATCTGATCATTCCCAAGCTTTATCTCCTCTTACTCATACTTTAACTTTTCTCCCTTTCTCGAAGGTCTATGGCAAAGTAGACTTCTCTTGTAGGGCTATGACATACTATTCTTTCTTTAAAAGAAAAGCTATGGGGTAGTAGTCTCTTCCTCATAAAGGTCATAGCTAGCTTTATTTTCTAAGAGATTAGATAAGAATGAAGGTATATATGCATCTCAAGGTCTAGAATGAAGGTATATATGCATCTCAAGGTCTAGAAGGTTAGATAAGAATGAAGGTATATATGCATCTCAAGGTCTAGAATCACCTTTGTGGCTACTAGCTACATTCTTACAGTTTCCTTGTGGCTACTAGCTGCATTCTTACAGTTTCCTTGTGTAGAGACCTTGACAGAACCAGCGAATTATTTCGGCCATAAATATCTGATAAAAACTCAGAACATGGTTATGTAACCACTCAAAAGAACCAAAACATATTTGGTCTACAAGCTAGCATGCGTAAAATAGGCTAAAATGTCTGTATATAGCTGCAAACGTGCCGTCTTTAAAAATGCATTGCTTTTCCACATTTTTAGTATGCATGGACTCTAAATATGTAAAAGTACTCTAAATATGACCTCCTGTCATCTAAATTTGAATTTTTATTTTTGGAGATACTTATCTCTTAATAGAACTATTCTTGTCTTCTTATTTCTTTTAGGATTTTTGGAGCTAATATTTTTATTCTATCACTTTCCTAATGTTTCTAGCCTTATTGTCTCACTCTTCTCTAAGTGTACTCTCTTTCCTTCTTGAAATCTATATTAAAAGAGACACATACATGACTTGGGAGGGACCTTACAAGAATGCCTTAATCCATGCTTTAAAATTATGTTTGGTGAAATCGTGGCATGCATTGAGGTTAAGAAAATGATATTTGTTTATAGACATTTATATAAAGAAACATCTAATGTATGCTACTGAACCGCTTTTATTTTACTACCAAAATGGTCTTGATGTAATATAATATGCTAATGTATGAAATTTTCAATAGAGAATCCCTACATGGATGTCCTTTTATGAATTCTTCTCATTGGTGAATAAATATAAGATTTTTAAATTCGAGTCATAAAGTTAGTAGTAAACTCCTTATTGTGATGGTTGCAAGTTCACAAGTTCAAAATCAAGTTAAAATAAAATAAAATCAATATGAGTGTTATTGACCATAAAAATGAATATAATGAATAAAAATAATGGTAACCAAGTGAAAGCAATTTCTTTTGTCATTATCTCTACATATGAGCTACATAGTTTTTTGAAAGTATGCATGATTCAAGAAACAAATAGGGGCATCAATGTGTTAACCCATTTCTAGGGTTAACAAGAGCTACTACCATTATCTTATATCAAGGAGTCAAGGTAGATACACCAAAAGGTCATACATTTAAGATATGAAGCAATGGTGTCCAAATCTATAGCTTGGATGGGCGCTTGTAATGGTTTAACAGAATACTTATGGTAATTCCCGCTTCAAGAGCGTGTGGCAAGTTAGGATGAAGTCCCAAGTGATGTACTTCATGGATATATTATAAGAGTAGTTATTGCAATAGCATTAGGCCTCTTATGAGCCTAAAGTGCCTGGCCGGCCATAGTTTAAGTGAGTGTGAACACTTATGGCCATGCCTATAAGTGAATTTCTCTCATAATACAATATACTCTCCCATTGTGCAATAGAGTCTTGCTCTTGCTAATCCTCTTGCTAATCTCTCTCTCTAATGCATGCTAGTAAGTGTGTGTGAGTGAAGTGAGGTGAGAGGAGAGACAAGTACCCATAGTGCAACATGGCGGTGGGACAACGCTCAAGGCGGCAGTAGTAGGCGCGGTGGAATTGCTTCTCAAGGAGTTGTAGAGCTTGGAGTCCTCGAGGGTTTTACAAGCTCTACCATTGGAAAGATCCTCACGATAGGTGCAGTTCACCAGGCAATATTATCTTGTTGGATGTGTAAGGGGAGTTAGGGTGAATCATAACACAATGTCTTAGAAAAAAATCTTCTTTTATGAGACTGACTAGTTAATATGTTTCTAAAATATTACGTCTTTTGTCTCTTTATAACATAGAAATAATCAATAATTACATAAGATACAAGCATGAAAAGAGAAGATATATAATCAGACTAGATTCATAAATCTTTAAGAGTTATAAGTTAAGAAAAAATATACAATTGTGAATTTCCCACCTTTCTTGAGGGATTGATGAACATTATATATTACTATAACCTCTTATCTTTTTGAATTGTTTTTGTTTAGTGGTGGTTATGTACAAAGAAGTCAAATGTACCTTTATCATTTTCTTATGCAGTAGCACACATGCTTAGGCATATTAGACATGATTTTGATAATAAACTATTCAAATAAATACAATCTAAGAAATATCAATAAATTAACACTTTAAATAAAATAAAATAATAAATTAACTAAATTCTCAAGTGTGATTATATGACTACTAGATAGATATGAGTCATGTTCACACGTCCAAAAAATTTAATTTATGAGACTATCATGCACAACCTATCACATTTATTCATGTTGAAACCCATAAGAATGCCAAAAAATTTAATCCTTATTCAAACATTATGCAAAGACATGAGCATTTATAGCCTAAAAGCACTCAACATAAAAATTAATTTACAAGATTATCATACATAGCCTATCACATTTATTCACGCATGAAACCCATAAAAATGCTAAAAAATTAATCATTATTCAAACATTATGTGAAGAAATGAGCATGCATAGCCGAAAAGCACTCAACATAAAATTTTGATATTAAGAAGCAACAATACTGCAATTCAAATCGCCTTTGAACAAACTGATAATGGGAGATTAAAAAATAATTTTACAAAGAGCTGTATTCTTATAATTATCCTTGAATGTTTTTCTTATTAGAAACTAATCCAATAATTAGGCTTCCACTCTCATTAAACATAATGTGCATAAAGTCTATGCAAGGAACCACACTAAAAACTAAAGCATGCCCTTTAGGGAAACTCAAAGATAACAGTCTGTGCAAGGAATCACATTAAAAAGTAGAACATGCCCTTTGAGGAACCTCAAAGATGTACCACAGCTAAGTATTGATGAAAAATAGGTAGAGGGAGAGGAGACACACACACAGGAGCAAACCCTAATGTATTAAGCAAACCCTAACCATAGAGGGAAGCCATCTCCCTTCTCACACAATGCATAAAGCCATAATCCATAATCTACAACACACTACATGTGTTGTGTCCAGCTAATGTCCACACACTATGACCAGCTGGACGTGGTCATTTATGTCTCACACATGTCTCACACATGTTACTAACATGCCAGCACATAGTGCAACTGGCAAACACAAGCTGACATCGAGCTTGAATCTCAACAGCCCCTCTCAAGCTCATGATGTACTGCCAATAGATGAAGATGTAGATGAGCTTGGGCTATCAAAGCTCTCAACACTCCCCCTCAAGCTCATCCCATGTACTCCCAACATAGTACGGAAGTACTCAAACTTCTCCCTACTAAGTGGCTTTGTAAAGAGGTCGGCTACTTGGTCTTCAGTCTTCACATATTGCAAATCCACTATACCATCCAACACTTTCTCTCTGACAAAATGATAGTGGACCTCTATATGTTTGGTCCATGTATGAAAAACTGGATTCTTGGCCAACTGTATGTTGCTCATGTTGTCACAATGAATGACAACCTTACCATCAATAGGCTCACCCAAATCAGCCATCAAGAGACTCTTTAACCATACTCCTTCACATGTAGCAATGGCTGCACCCCTGTATTCAGCCTCTGTAGTACTAGATAAAGCAACAGTAGGTTGCTTCTTGCTGCTCCAACTCACCACTGCACTTCCAAATGTAAAGGCATAACCACTAGTAGACCTCTTGTCATATGAGCTACCTGCCCAATCTGCGTTTGTGTAGCCGTGTACATCCAAGCCTTTACCATGCTCATAAAGAAGACCATAATGTGCAGTGGTCTTTACATAGCGCATAATGCATCTCACTGCATCCAAATGAGGTTTTCTGGGGCTTTGCATAAATTGGCTTACTAGCCCCACAGCATAACTGAGATCCAGGCGTGTGATAGTCATGTAAATAAGACTGCCAACCATCTTTCAATACATAGATGGATCATCCAACTCTTCACCAAAATCACCCTGCAGCTTCACATTCTGTTCCAAAGGTGTACTCATTGGCTTACACGCTGTCATCCAATATTTTGCCAACATATCCAATGCATATTGGCGTTGCACTAACCATGTCCCTGCATGGTCTTTGATCACTTCAATCCCAAGAAAATATCTCAAGTCACCCAAGTCTTTCATATCAAACTGCCCACTCAATGCCTTCTTGACATACATAACATCTGTAGCATGATCTCCTATGACAATCAAGTCATCCACATAGATGACATGCAAGATAATCCCATGATCTGTTTTCTTCACATAGAGTGAAGAATCTACTGAAGAAACCTGAAATCCAAGGGAGATAAGATATCGGCTTATCTTATCACTCCAAGCACGAGGTGCTTACTTCAAACCATATAATGCTTTCTTTAATCTGCATACATGAGTGGGGTACCTCGGGTGTACATATCCTTCTGGCTGTGCCATATAAACTTCCTCTTGTAAATCACCATTTAGAAATGCATTTTTCACATCCATTTGATGCATTTCCCAACCATTTGCTGTAGCCATAGCAATGACTACTCTCACTATACCCATCTTTGCAACTAGACTAAAGGTTTCATCATAGTCCAAGCCTTGGGTTTGTGCATAACCCTTAGCTACCAACCGCGCTTTATGGCACTCAATGGAACCATATGATTTGCATTTCACCTTCTAAACCCATTTGCAACCAATGACATTTTTGCCTTGTGTGGTAAGGACACCAAATCCCAAGTTCATTATGAACCAATGCGTCCATCTCAACATCCATTGCCTTCTCCCATACATGCTTCCCAATAGCTTCTGTATAGCATGTAGGTTCCACATGCTTCACCAAAGAGGTCATATATGCATAATGCATAGCAAAGTCACAATATGTCAACCTGTCAACTGGATACCTGACCCTTTGAGACCTTCGCAATGCATGCGGATCACTTTGAACACCTATAACTCTAGCATGTGGAGGCACATATCTATCCTGCCTTGCACCTGGTGTGTGTAAAACTGGTATGCCAAGTTCCTCATCCAAACTTTCTGAACTTGACGACTCATCACCTGTAATGCCAATTCCTTCAACCTTCTTTTTCCCTTTATCCATAGCACTACTCCCAGTGCTCACACTCTCATGTCTCAAGCGTCATGACCATGGACGTATAGTGCTACTCTCAGACTCTGCTGGCCCAGACATAGAAATAGAACTTGCTTGTGGCAAGTTCACATGCACATCAGCATCAACGGAATCAATGACACCCTCATCCTTTACCTTACCGACTAGCAAGTTCATCAAACACCACATCTCGTGAGATAACCACTTGCCTAATTTGTGGATTGTAACATTTATATGCCTTGCGATCCTGTGCATACCCAACAAAAACACACTTTTCTGCCTTAGGATCCAACTTCCTCCTTCTCTCATCTGGCACATGCACATAAGCTATGCTACCAAACACTTTGAGGTGTCCAATGTCTGGCCTAAAACCTGTAAGATGCATCTCTGGCGGTGTACTTCCATGTATGGCAGTTATGGGTGCCGTATTAAGTACATACACCGCTATGGCACATGCTTCTACCCATTAATAGTCTGGCATGCTCTTTTCATTGAGCATTGCCCTAGCCACATCACAAATGACTCTATTTTTCCTCTCAGTAGTAACACCATTTTGCTGAGGTGTGTACCTGAAGTTAGCTGCCTTCTTATGCCATGCTTTCTCAAGAAATTCTCAAAAGCATGTGAGGTGTATTCACCACCTCCATCTGTCCTCAACCATTTTATCCAAGAGCCATATTGCTTCTGTCTGCAAAAGCTTTGTAGTCCATAAACTTTCCCAGTACTTCACTTTTATCTCTTAGAAAGTAAATCCAAGTCATTCTACTGAAATCATCAAAG
Organism: Cibotium barometz; assembly: GCF_041138505.1. Lineage (NCBI taxonomy): Eukaryota > Viridiplantae > Streptophyta > Polypodiopsida > Cyatheales > Cibotiaceae > Cibotium > Cibotium barometz. The sequence continues at coordinate 21,622,485 of NC_141076.1, read as the reverse complement.
CGTCCTTTAATGGATGGGTTTGTGCACAGGACCCCATACATCACTATGAACTATCTCAAGTGGCCTGCTACTCATGTTGCCTTCTCTAGGAAATGGAAACCTTACTTGCTTTCCAAACTGGCAAGTATCACAGACATGCATATTCCCATCATACTTGAATCTAGGCAGGCCACTAATAATGCCTCTTGCCTGCATGTTCTTTAACCTTTGTATGTTCACATGTCCAATCCTTTTATGCCACATGTCAATGTCCTGTATCACATTTCTACTTTTAGAGGCTGATTTCAACTCAGGAATCCCATCATCCAACTTAAATAACCTGCCTTTGGCAATGACTCTACATCCATTTTTGAAATCCTCAATGAAGCAACCATGCTCGTTTGAAACGAACCCGTAAACCTTGTTCGACCATTTGACCAACTGAGGCCAAACTTTTGTAATAGAAGGCACATACAAGACATCTGCCATAGACTTTGTTTCACCATTGTGCATCACCAATAGTACACTTCCAACATGTGTGATAGCATGTTGGGAATCATCTCCTGTCTCCACATAGCCTTTCACATCCATAAGCTTCATATGTTCAAACCATTCACCATGACAAGTCATATGGTTTGATGCTCCAGAGTCCATATACCAAGTGTCATCTCACTGTCACCATTTGTCATCATAGATCCCACGACATGTTTCATGGCAAACAAGTGATTTGCGCTGCCATCATTACTGATTCATGCAAAATTTCCACCATTTACATAATTTCCACCATGTTGTGCATAATGTCCACCATGTTGTGCTCTACCCCCTCTTAAATCATTTTGTTCGCGACGGTAACAATCACGTGCCATATGACCAAACTTCCCACAGTAATAGCATTCCACATTTTGCATAGATGTTTGTTGGCCTTGCCAACGTTCTCTTCCACGAGGATTACCTCTGCCTCTCTAAGGTGTATATCCACGACCACCTCTCGCACCATATGAAGGCTGAAAATTTTGTTGTGGTGACCTATCCTGCCATCCACGACCATTACCCCACGACCTCGTGATGCAAATCTCCCCCTGCCTCTAAATCCCCTTTGTGAATATAGAAAGCCTGATTTCCTCAATAAGCAAGAGTGAAACCAACTCATTAAAATCTGGTAAACCTGTACTCCGAACAGAAATAGATGTATCAAAAGACGTACTCCTTGCCAAGACCACGCAAGACGTACTCCTTGCCAAGACCACGCAAGGCAATGTCTACCAAATCATCATCAGGCATGGGGGCATTAATAGTTGCCAATGCATCTGCATACTTCTTTATCTCTTGAACATAATCATGGATACTCCTTCCTTTCCGCTTCACATCATGAATTTGCTGTCTCAACTAAGACTTGCGAGCACTAGTATCTGTATCAAACAGCTTTACCAATGTATCCCATGCATCCTTGGGATTCTCAGCATCATGTATATGTATGAGTATAGCATCCGAGATATATATAGACAAGTAATGTAAAACTTTGTATGCTCTCTCTGACCATTGCTTATGAGCTACAACCTGTTGTTGTGTAGGTTGTCGGGTAGTTTTGGCTCTGGCTCCGCACCTGTAACAAGGTTCCAAAATCCTTTTCCCTTCAGAAAGCTTTTAATCCTGTACTGCCATGCCTGGAAGTTCTTTCTATCCAACTTCTTACCCACAATCTGTACTGGGTTGTTTGACATATTTGCTCAATGCAAATGCACTTTTGCACATGTCCAATTCTATAAATGAGCCTTCCTCAGCTCAACCACACTCTAATAAGTGTTCCAGATACTCCAAAGTACTCAACGAACTTCATTATTGATGTAGAAAATCAAACTGATTGCATTCAAATTGAACTGGCATATGCAGTCCACAATACCCTATTTTGGCACGCTTTCCAAAGCTTCAAATTGCAATGTAGTGGTTCAATCAAGTGTGGATAACTTGCATTGACACCTAAACAAGCTCAATGTTGCATATCAACACAAACCAAGGTGCGTACATACCAAAATTATCAAATCTCCTTCTCTATTTTGAGAAAAACCAATAAATTCAGTCAAATGATGGGTAGATTACCTTGATGAGAGATCAATGATTCTCATTATGAAAATATGGATTAAGGAAAAAGGGTTTTGTGGAACTAATCTCAAACCAGGAATTCTACTTGCATAGAACCTCTATTTTCTTTTAAAGGACTGTTTTAGTTGGAGGAAGCATTTGGTATGTGTTTAACTAAGGTGAGACTCATTGTTGTTGCAACAGCTGGCGGGGAGTCATCGAGGGATGTCGCTCGCACGGCAAAGCGTGCCAAAGTCTTGACCAGCCTCGGTATGGTTAAAATGGTTTGCTTCCAATACGATGGGTGAGGACCGATGAAGCGGTCCCTGAGTAAAGTTCTAGGACACCTAAGTAGGATCCTAGAGGGTTCTGATGACCAGGTGATGCACAGGCTCACAGTTGCTAGGACACCCATGCGTACGTCGAGGAAGATTCAGATGAACTGAAAAGAATGACTTTTGTGAACTAAATTTTGATATTGGATCTCGTTGGTTGACCAGCTGGTCTTCAACGGAGAGTCCGCATGATATATTTTGTAATTCAATGGACTTAATATTTTGGAGGATTATGATCAATAATACTATGATTTTCATCGAAAGATTGTTTTAAAGACAACCGAATCTGGTATAATGGCAATTTCATATTGGGTGTGTTAGTGGTATGCCTACCTTAAATTTTGCTTGAAGTGTCAGCTCTAGGGGGCTTGGGAACTCTTTTCCTCGATACCCGGGCAAAACATAACCAAAATTTTTATAAAGGAATCCCACCAATACAGTGGTTGGGTGGTTGGCTAACCCATGGGCCAATTAGGCTGGATCGGATTCCTACGATACAAATAAGTTACGATTAGTTACATTAGTTAGATTAAGTCCTAGGAAGACCCTTGTTGTGTGGGAGGGAATCAACGGCTGTGCCTCGTTAAAGGAGAAAAAAAGCGGTGATTCTATGTACTAAGTGCAAGTCTCTTCTTTGATCTGACCATGTGACTTCGGGTTTGGTCAGATCAGCTTTGATAGTTAAGACTTTGACTCGTTAGATCGATTCCCCCGTTAGATGATTTTCCTAAAGGAATCGCCCATGCCTTCCGGGTGAGGGAAGTTTTCGGGTTCGGGTTCGGTTTCGGAGGAACCGCCGAGCTAGTCTCTTGTCCGGATATCCGTGGGCCAGGCCCCGAGTGTGGATCACTGCCTCACGCGAGAGGTTGATGCTGCTTCCGCCGCTAGCACCCTCGAAGGGTCTTAGAGCTGGTATCAGAGCTAGTAAGGAAAAATGAATTCTTATCAAAAATTTATAAAAATAAAAACTCAGAAAGAGCATTTACGTGTTGTATTTTCATTCCTTAAACTTCATTAATGAGAAGATTTTTAACCAAAGAATTTGGTTTTATAGATGGAAGTTCCACACTTATCTGGTGGCATGTCCTTCTTTTCCTTCTCCACATTGTTTGATGCTTCTTAACTCTTGATATTTTCTCTTTGGATTGATTCCTAGGTGTTTGATAGCTCCTTTGGTGTGTGGAATTAATAATACTTATGTGTCTTTGATGCATTTTGTGTGGATGCCATGCTATGTGCTATGGTAATCTTGTGCACTTGTGCCATAAGCTTGCTTAGGCTAGATGTGTCTGCACCTTTTCTTTGATTGTACACACATGCTCACATACTCATTTGGTTGTGGCATTTTTACAAGGGTTGTGTGTTTCTTTTTAATACACACATACATTAGCATGCTCATTTGGCCGCTTTTACAAAGGTTTTTGCTCACGAATTTTTGGAGTAGTGCTCCCCCCATTGGGCGAAATGTTTGGTGATAGTTTTTTTCGATGATGAGCCCTTTGATGATGATCTGGTTAAGGTGCCCAAACCACACATGTTGGTGACAACACCCAGGACGATGAAGTATATAGGGCATTTTTTGAGCCTCACATATTCGCATGTAAACCACCTCTTAACAGAGGATATGTTTATTAAACCTTAGAAATTTTTTTAAATTATTGTTTTAAAAAAAGGTTATCAATCTTACTCTTCCGCTCCTCTTGTTGTCGTAGTGATGGCATTATGTGGGTAGTACTGTGGCTTTTCTTCTCTCCGATAAGGTATCCTAGGAGGAGCTATGGAGGATGAAAGATATCCATGATATGTGTGTAGGATTAGAGTGCAAGTAGAGAGATGATATAGAAGCTCAAGACATGACCATGGTGCAAAGAGAGAGAGAGAGAGAGAGAGAGAGAGAGAGAGAGAGAGAGAGAGAGAGAGAGAGAGAGAGAGATGATAGAATACAATAGAGAGGAGTTGCACGACACAAGAATGACCACCATACAATAGAGAGATATATATATATATATAATAACATACAATAGAGAGGAGTTGCACCACACAAGAATGACCACCATTACAATGTTTTTATAGGCACCGATGCCTTATCTTTTGACCCTAAATAAGAGGGTGTTCACACCACCAAAGAAACTTGACCAGACTCTAGACTCTAACCCCAAAATACCCAACACAAGATCCTCTGCTACTCTCAAAAACTGATGACTTATACTACTCTTTGTAAGAGTGTAAGAGTGATACAATCTATCTGAGTCCCACATCTACCACACAATGCTCTAGACCCTTGCCTGAAGGTGAGAGTGACCCAAATCCTTTATCTGTGTGTGTATCCCAAAGTCCTAAAACCAATTGTTTGGGATGTGGGCACTCTGCTGATGCTTAGGTCACCAAGGACAAGGTAAAGAAGGTGTTAACGACTACATAGGTTAACATGGTTTTGATTGCGCGACCTACTATAAGGTGCTTTGCAATCTTACCCACGTAAATGAGCACTTACCTTTGTAAGATGGCACTAGAACCTACAAACAGCCTTACCACATGTGCTTAATGTCAAATAGGGAAATTCCACTTGCTTAAGAATAGTAATAGAGGCCATACCATTTTTATGTTTTGGTAGGTGTAGTGTGAAAACTAGTCATTTGTATATAAGTCAATTTTTACAATAAGAAATACACAACCATTCCCTTGCCATTAGGAGAAATATGGACTCTCCATTTTGCCCCTTAAGGAGTGAATAAAAAAAGATTGGCCTGACCAATGAGAGCTGGGATTCTAGATACATGTAACATGGATCTTTTTGTCATATCTTTGCCCAAATCTCTTAAGACAATAAAATAATAGAGCCCATATCTTTAAAAAATAGAGAAATGTCAAATTTCATGTCAGATTCCATATCTTTCATGTCAAATGTACTTGTGGTCAGTACATGGAAGTTTGCATTTCACTACCTTTTCATTTTCCCCCCTTTTTTGGTGGAATTCAATTTCACTATATCTTCTGCAGCTCTGGTTCTTTCTTCATGAAAATTTACAGTAATGTTGTTCTCCACCATAGCTCTCTCCTCCTAAAATTTCATCTCATTTGGACAAAACGTCTGTGAGTTATGCCCGTTTTCTCACATGAACTTTCTCTTCTCTACACCACTAATAGCTATCTTGATGTGAAGTGGCTTCAAATTCTTGTGGAGTAATTATCGTATGTTTAGGGTTTGTCTTTGTTTTGTCTTTATGTGAGTAATAATCATAGGTTTAGGATTTTTTTATGTTTTGTCTTGATGTGTTGCTGCTTATTTTCTTAGGAGCAAGGTTGTGAGCAACAAGGTTGTGTAAATCAAAGCAGTAAGTTGCTATTTATTTATTGTTATTTTAATCTTTATTTGTTGCTTTCAATCTTCTTTGCACAGTATTGATTTGAAGTGGCATAAAATACCACAGTAATGATCATAGGTTTAGGATTTGTTTATGTTTTCTCTTGATATGTTGTTGTTTATTTTCACAAGAGCAACAAGGTTGTGTGAGCAGTAAGTTGCTATTTATTTCTTGTTGTTTTTATCTTTATTTGTTGATTACAATCTTCTCTATACAGAGTAATGATTTCAAGTGGCATAAAATACAATAGTAATGATCATAGGTTTAGGGTTGGTCTATGTTTTGTTTTGATGTGAGTAATGATCATAGGTTTAGTGTTTGTTAATGTTTTGTCTTGATGTGTTTATGTTTATTTTCATAGGAGCAACAAGGTTGTGTAAATCAAAGCAGTAAGTTGCTGTTTATTTCTTGTTGTTTTAATCTTTATTTGTTGCTTACAATATAACACATATATTTATTAATCATGCAGTCTAGCTTTATTAGTTTAGATGTCTTCAAGGGGAGGAGGAATATCAATAATATTCACACACAACGGAGGTGTTTAACAAGAGAGATGATTAAGGTAATTGGATCCTCCATCAGTACAGTAAGTTAAATTGGATTTTAATGCAACCAAGTACTTGTGGAAATTTCAAGGTCAAGCTCAAAGATGTCACATACCCCAACAAGCAATGGAAAGGTAGAATCATAAAGTTCAGGAGACGCACAAATGGTATGAGTACAAAAACAGATTCTTTCATTCAACATGTTTATATGCACAAAGAGATTCGAGTGCATCATGATAACTTCAGTGAAAGGCATAAGCCTAATAGTAAGTTTATATCTCTGTGCTTTGCATTCTTGTGCTTTGAGTCCATGGTTATTAGATAGAGTTTTAATACAAGCATGTTTGTTGCTTGTAGCTTTATATCCATCCACTATGCATGACTGGCAGAATGTAGAATGTTTTAATACAAGCATGTTTGTTGCTACAAGCATGTTTGTTGCTTGTAGCTTTATATCCATCCACTATGCATGACTGGTAGAATGTTTTAGTGGAAAGCTAAATGTTTTATATACAGAGATAGGTGCCTTGATCTATGACAACAAGAGTGCAAGCGAATTCGCATCTCAGAATGTTTACTTTTATGATTCAGTGTATGATGTGGAGAGACATAGTTTGGAGGAGTATATTCCACCATTGTCTAGCCGCCAGGAATGGTATAATTCTAGCTTAGACATGTCAAAAGCATGTAGGGTAAAGATAAAAACTGATGCTATCATGAAACCATCCACAGACTCTGTTTGCATGATAGCATGAACATCAGTTTTTATCTTTACCCTACATGCTTCTTAGTTGGTTTGTACCATTTGGTTTGTACCATTTGGTTTGTTTGCACATTTATTTGAACCCTGTGAAGAAGTAGTTAAGAAAACTAAGATTACTTATCAATGCAAGTGCCCCATCTGAGGACTGGATGACTCAGTTACTGGGTGAGTCATGGCATCTCAAGAGAACTCACCACGATGATATCATTGAGTGTAGAATTACTGTGTCATATGTTACCTTTAGGTAAGATTGCACTTCTGTTGATTGTAGATGGTTTTTATTTATAAGTACTTCATTGCAAGACACTGATAGTTGATTGTTGATTGTTGATTTTATGTTTTTTATTTTGGTTGTTGTTTGTTTTTTATGACAGGTACTTCGTTGTTGCAAGACAAACCTTGTGCATTCGCGCTTCAAGTATAGGAGGTGGTGGCGACTTCTATGAGGGGATTGGCTCAGCTTGGACCAAGACATGCGAGATGTCATGCATTCAACACTAATTGATGTGGTTATTCTTTGGGAGGGTCATGACCCTTTTAGTGTTAATGTAGAGAGTCATTGGCACCTTAGTTTTTTGAGGCAGGAAATCCAACTTATGTCCAATAATCCCCCTTGTAATTTCTATTTTAAGTTGGATGGTAGGAAGGTTGGGAGAGTCGAAGTGAATATTGAAAAACATACAACCAGTGTGTTGCTCCACACATCCTTCAGATTGTGGAGTCAATGTAATTCTTATTCTTACAAGTGAATATAAGAAGTTGTTTCTTTAAAAGCGTTGTAAATTTAATTTTTCTTCATTTTCATAAAGTGTTGTAGTTTTTTAAGTCTAGTGTGTTTCAAACCCTTTAATATGTAAGAAAATAATGATAAGTATAAGTAAGTACAAACGTAAATATAAATATAAGTATATATTTAAGTACAAATAATAATATAACTAATTATGCTAGAAATATAAATATGTTTTCATGATTTGTTATATTTTAATGAAGTGTCATTAATTTTTAAGTCTATAGATATAAGTTTAAAAATAAATATAACTTTAAGTATATATTTAAGTGTAAATAATATTATAAGTAACTATGTAAATAATATAATATCATATAACATGAAATAGAAGTATGATTTATTATTTATTATATTTTAATAAAGTGTCCTTTACTTACTAGAGTATAAACAAAAGGTATAAAAATAAATATAAGTTTATAGATATTTGTAAGTAAATAAAAACACAAGTATAAATTTATTTAAAATATTATAAATTTAACTATAAGTATAAATATGAGTATAAGTTATAGATCAAACTCATTTATACTATTTGTTCTCTCTAGCTCTCCCTTTGTGTGCTAGCTCTCCTGACTACCCATTGGCTGCCTCCCCTGCTTTCGTTGCGTGGATTAGCAGCATTCGCTATGCTCACCTTGGGGACTAGATCTACCCTAGGTTTTGCAAGAGTTTAGACCTCGAGGCTGTCATCTCCACCTTAGACCCAAACTCAAACTTGCTAGCTGCATTTTGTGATGCAATGGACGACTTCACCTACTCTATTCCAAATTCCACCTTGAGTTGGATTTCTTTGGAGTTCCTCTTCAGAATGAAGAGTGGATCCAACCACAAGAGGGCGATGAACAGATCTCTAGCTCATGTCGGATAATATTTTCGCACTACCGCTGTTCCAAATTCCTGAAGAGAGCACATCCCACTCAATCTCATTGAGAGCAAGATATTGCTTTTGCTATTTATATCTTGAACTCTGATGTTCAAGAGCTAGAGGTGAAAGATCCCTGCCCCCTCCGTGCAACGGATTTGGGGGTGCTAGCAGCGGAAGTAGCACTTCTTGCGTAGGGCAGAATCCCTCACTCGCGGGGCCTCTCCCACGGATATCCAGACAAGAGACTAATCCCTTGGTTCTTCAAAAACTGAACCCAGAAAAAACTTCCCCCTACCAGAAAGCACGGGCAATTCCTCCAAGATATTTGTACTCTAACGTAGTTAGGGTCATTAACTGACCAAACTGATCTGACCAAACCTGTGAGTCACTTGGTCAAATCAAGGAAGAAACTTGCACTTGGATCATAGAAACCAATGCTTTTTTCCCCATCGAGAGGCACAGCCGTTGATTCTTTTTCCATAGAACAAATACTATCCGGGATTTACTTTATCTATCGTACTATAACAGAATTGAATCTCATTTTACGGATCCATCCGTCCACCCTAACCCCATCCAGTCCCATGGGTTAGCCAACCGCCCACCAACCACTGTAGTGATGGGATCCAATTAGGAATTTGGTTAGGTTTTGTCCCGGGTAGTAGGGAAAAGAGTTCCCAGGACCCCTAGCTAGATATTCATGCAAATTTAACGCCAGTCACACCACTTACACACTCAATATGAAATTGTCTTTTTCATAGATTCAGCTATTTTAAAACAATCATTTAATGAAACCATAGTGTCACCGATCATAATCCTCCAAAATATCCGGTTGAATCCTAATTTCCAAATCATTCCTTCATCGGCGTACCTATGGCATCATTGGCAAACAACCAGAATGCTCACCACCTAATCCTCAGGGGCCTTTTCGATAGTTCCTAGCTCATAGTACTCGACAATATGTTCACTTATAAAAATCAAGATGGAATCTCCGTTAAAGATCAGCAAGATCAACCAACAGATCCATATAAAAGAGCCATGGACTCATCCGTTAAGGACCATCAAGGTCAATCAACCAGATCCTTGCCCAATTTCAGAAAACAACTCTTACTCCTTGTTCCAATATCTTCCCCGATGCACGCGTGGGTATCTTCGGTGACCCAGAGCTCGAGCACCGTATGGTCAGCACCCTCTAGGATCCTTCGCAGGTGACCTAGCGCTTCACTCATAGGCCGCTTCCTTGGTCCCTCATCCACTGTACCAGAAGCTCACCATTTAAATCGAACCGAGGCTGGTCAAGACCTTGGCCGATGCGAGACGTCCTCCGTTGACTCTCCGTCAGCTATTGCATCTTTATCAGTTAGGTCTCCACGACCTCATTCTCAAGGTGGTCAAAATGCTTCTCCAGCATTATTGACATAAAACAGTCATTTAAAAATAGGTCATAAATACAGTTTTTATAATGAACTCTTGTCTTTCACATTGTTCCACATCTGTCCACATTACTTAATCCATATCCAATTCATATGTATTCCTATTCTTATCCAATCACATCATTTTTAATCTCATCGCATCTTTCCTCATTTATCCTCATCACATCTCATCCACTCGCATCTACCCATATTCACATCCCATCATACCTCATTCATTTACATCACATATCATTCATTCACATCTATCTCAATTTACATCACATTCATTTCACATCTCATCTCATTCATTCTTATCCCGATTCACATCACATCACATCTCATCCATTCACGTCCCATATCATTCATTTACATCCGCCGATTCACATGACATCACATCTCATTCATTCACATCCTGATTCACATCACATTACATCTCATCCATTCACACTCACATTGACATCACATCCTTTCAAATACACATACCCATCCATTCTTTCACATACACATTTACATCCATCCTTCCACATACACATCCACATCCATTCTTTCACATACACATCCACATCCATCCACATCCATTCATATCCATTCATCCATATACACATCCACATCCATTATTCCACATACACATCCACATCCACATCCACATCCATTCTTCCACATACACATCCACATCCATTCTGTCACATACACATCCACATCCACATCCACTCTTTCACATACACATCCGCATCCATTCTGTCACATACACATACACATCCACATCCACATCCATACACATCCATATCCATTCTTTCACATACACATCCACATCCATTCTTCCACATACACATCCACTTCCATTCTTTCACAGACACATCCATATCCATATGCATCCACATCCATTCTTTCACATACACATCCACATCCATTCTTTCACATACACATCTTATCGCATCCCATTTAGTAGCTTTTTCTAGTTTGATTCCAATAATGGGACTTTTTTTAAATTTCTACCAATTGCTTGGTCTAATTTTCTCGAACGACTATTTCTATATTCCATCTCAATTCCTCAATTGAATTGTATTCAATATTCTTCTTTTGAATAAAAGAATTCATGGAATTTGTAGAAATCAATTCTACCCATATTTTCACTTTTGTTAAGTAATCATAAATTGAATTATACTAAAAAATTTTCCTTTCTATTTAATTTCTTGGATCTCAAATACCATGGGAATTCCTCTTTTTTGCATTTGATTATTTGCATTCCAATGTCATGGGAATTTCTCTTTTATCCCTCACTATTTCTCATAATAAAATACCCATTAATTCAATATGCTAGGAATTTCTCTTTTCTCATCGAAATGATGAAATTCCAAATGTCATAGAAATTTCTCTTTTACCATTTTAAATATTTCTCATAGATAAAATAAATTTATCTAAAATTCATCTTTGAATTTAAATAAAATACCCATTAATTTTAATATGCTAGGAATTTCTCTTTTCTCATCTAAATAATGGAATTCCAAATGTCATAGGAATTTCTCTTTTACCATTTTAAATATTTAGACTACGAGAGGGACGGACAATAAACCTACTTGTCCATCTCTCGATTTGAATCAAGTAAAAATTTTATGGGATTCCTACGATACAAATAAGTTATGATTAGTTACGTTAGCTAGATTAAGTCCTAGGAAGACCCTTGTTGTGTGGGAGGGAATCAGCGGGCTGTGCCTCATTAAAGGAGGAAAAAAGCAGTGATTCTATGGACCAAGTGCAAGTCTCTTCTTTGATCTGACCATGTGACTTCGGGTTCGGTTGGATCAACTTTGATAGTTAAGACTTTGACTCGTTAGATCAATTCCCTCGTTAGATGATTTTCCTGGAGGAATCGCCCATGCCTTCGGGCAAGGGAAGTTTTCTGGGTTCGATTTCGGAGGAATCACCGGGCTAGTCTCTTTTTCGGATATCCGTGGGCGAGGCAACGAGTGTGGATCCCTGCCCTACGCGAGAGGGTGACGCTGCTTCTGTCGGCGAGCGCCCTTGGAGGGGGCACCGCGGAGGGGGCGGGGATCTTACACACAATTTCCTGCAAAATAAAATTGATGTCAGCATCGATCATGCAATGCATGGGAGATGATGAATTTTTTTTTAGAATGGCCCCAAATTTGATATTTAAGGCATGTAGACCCCACATGTATGATCCCATGCCCATCAGAGGCTGGGAAGTGCTCTGTCTGAAGGCTGGCATGGGAAGTTGTGATTTTGGCAGATTTAGGGCTTCCCATGTGAGCCTTTGGACAGAGCACTTCCCAGCCTATGATGGGCAGGGGATCATACATGTGGGGTCTATATGCCCTAGAGGCCCTAAATATCAAATCTAGGGAGCAACTGGTAAAAAGAGATACCTTTTTTGCTTCGTCAAGCTCCTTCTACAAGGGTGCCTCCAGATCTGCTCCTGGAATGTGTCTGCCATCGTCTGGCTGGACCACAGGTGTCGCATGTTGTGGTCAAGGTCCAAAAAGTTCATTCTGCAAGCGCTCGAACTCTTCATTTATGACCTCATATTGAGGAGCTACATCCTCAATCTACTTCTGGTGGACGGCAATGATAGCAGAGATATCATCTACACTACTTTCATCATATCGCCCTATCTCATCAACTTGTGGTAGGGCTTCTTGGTAATCAAAGTCAAGGAAATCATTGCTGGCATCTCGCACAATATAGTTCCTCCTCCCTCAAGTCCAAGAGCTCCAACACATCCTGCATGAGGAGGTACTCCACCCCTTCGATGGTGGTGGCACTCAATGAAGCTAATGGTGGGTCGTGACTTTGGGTTTCAGCAGGCTGGATGTATGCAAGCACCATGCAAAGAGCTCTATGCGGCCTCAACGACAGGGTCTAGAGTGGTCTCCTCTGGCTCTGTGTCTATGTATTCCACTAGAGGGAGATCCTGGATGTCATCATCCTCTTGTAAGATTCCTCCCTCCAGCTTTTGAGGTGTACAGGTGTAAGAACCTCCCCTTTTGATCTTGTAATTATTTCCCTCTTTGAAATAAAAGAAAGATTCTGTTTTACCCTGTTTTGACCTAGAGAGAGAAAATGTCTAGAGAGAGGTAATCCAAAATTGAGATATTTTTGGATATAAAAATCCTCCTAGTGTCTAAAATAGTTTCCCCTGAAACAAAAATTCAAAAAGAACTTTCCAATGTGCAATTGGAATTAATTGAAAATAAGTATAAAGGACCTTAGCCTAAGAGTCTAGATTTTCAGAAATTTTCGGATTATGGTCTAAATAAGGTTCCTATGGGCCAATAGGATCAATCCAAGTGTGGGGAGGAGATAAATCCAATTTATAAAAGAAAAACTCCCAAAAATGAGTAAATGCTCACATAAGATGAAGAGTTGACTAAGGACAAGGTTTATTAGTAAAAAACTATGAATATTACTAAAAAATGAGATATTTTGGATATAATGATTCAATTTTGACACCTTGGTTGTAAGGAGAAGGGGGATCTTCAAGGAGGCACCTATCTCACATGTGTGGTGGAGTTTTAAACTCAAAAATATTGTGATATTTTTATCTCTCCTCTCTCCTGGATCAAACCAAATCAAAGGGAGCCAAACTAGGTCCAAATCTTGTCCAAATTCAGCCAAACTGAACCTGGAAAATTCTAGAAACTAGTTGGACTTGGTTAGAGGCCTCCCTGACCTATAAATAGATCCTTAGTCCTTTGTAAAAAAATATGAGAACTATACCATACTAGTATTATACTGAAATAATGATATTTTCTATTATCCTCTACAAATTGAAGAGATTGGAGCTTCTCTCTCTCTCTTCAATCCTCCTTGGAGTCTTCATCAACATACTAAACCAATTGATTGGTTGGGGTCTCTACTTTGATTAAAGAATCAAGGAATCTAGGAGGTAAAGTGTGGTTTATGGTCTTTTTTTTTAATCTACAAATGTTTCTCTCTTCTCAACCCCTCTCAAGCTTGAGAAGCATTCAATTGAATGGCTTTTTAATACAATTGAAGTTCTTTAATTAATAGTAGTGATAAAACACATAAATTTCCATTTATGCTTAAACTAAATGTTTTCTTTTAAGCATGTCTCTCTCCCCCCCAAAGAATGGTCATTCCTATGACCTATTCTATATTCAAATGAAGCTTCTCATGAAGCAATTCTCTAATCTAAAAGTAATTTCTATGCTTGTCAAATTGAGGCCAAATAAGTGGCTTTTTAATACTTTTATGCTATTTAATTCATGGAAAAATTAGGAATCAAGTCCATAATTGGATATTGATCCAATTAATGGTTATTCTATCATATGATATTATTAAACTTTATGTTTTCAAAATTATTGAGAATTATAAGTAATAGCAGCGAAGCTATGGTAAATTTTTTAAAAAATTAACACATAAATCATTTTCATTCATAATATGAAAAGATGACTTCCTATCATATTCTAGGATTAACCATCCTAGATTAATTGAATGATTCTCATTATAATTATAAAAAATTTGATTTTAATGTTTATGCATAAATAGTTAATTAGAAAAAAGAGAAATTTCTAGTAATTCATTTTTATGTTAAAAGAGTAATCCCCATGACAATGGAAATCCATGTATTCCAATGAAGTAGGAGAAAAATTGGGATGCTAAAATAATGTATATTTTATTTAAAAATTAAAGAAAGATTTTAGTTAAATTTATCTTTTTGCATAGATAAATTTAAATGATGAAAGAGGAATTTCTACCATATTGGAATTCAAATATTTAAATGGTAAAAGAGGAATTCCTATGACATTTGGAATTCCATCATTTAGATGAGAAAAGAGAAATTCCTAGCATATTGAAATTAATGGGTATTTTATTTAAATTCAAAGATGAAATTTAGATAAATTTACTTTTTGGTTTGAGCATTTACCTTAGCCACTTACTCACTTTCGTTAAGCTTGTACTTTCAAACCCTATTGGGTATCATGAAACCAACATGCACAAAAACTCTTGTTGTAATTATGGAGTAGACACTGCCCTTGACCAATCTATAAGGCACTTAAGACCCTCCCTTTC
Organism: Cibotium barometz; assembly: GCF_041138505.1. NCBI lineage: Eukaryota > Viridiplantae > Streptophyta > Polypodiopsida > Cyatheales > Cibotiaceae > Cibotium > Cibotium barometz. The sequence continues at coordinate 21,607,306 of NC_141076.1, read as the reverse complement.
CCTTTCCCTTTCCCATATAAATCTACCTCATAACTGTTACTCTAAGGAATTCCCTCATTGCCCATGGAGGAGGTATTGTATGCAGAGAAGCATCAAGCATATTGAAGGAACATCTATGTGCAAACCACTTAAGCAAGAGTGGCAGCCTTGTGTTGATCATTGTGTGAGAATGGTCATGGAAAGCATGTCGAAGCAATGGCATGTATGTCCAAAGCATGTCAACTACAAGAGGTCAAGCAAGCACACAAAGAGTGGGGTGCACCATCATTAAGGTGTACATTTTCATCGACATAAATAAAGACTTAGATGGCATCATTGTATTAGCCTCTAAGGCTCTAGGAACATAGTGGTGGTAAGTCCTAAATAACCACACCACCCTGAACATTCTTGTAAGCCTAATGTTATAAAGGCAAGTTTTTTTTTTCTTTCATGTCCAATACCACCCATTCCAAGCTCATTTTTTCATGGCTGGTATTGAGGGGGGGTATTAAGATATAGGCCTTGGAGCCTTAGTGAACAAGGGTGTAGAAGGTGTGTGGGTGTGAATGGTCCTAAGGGAGCTACCTTAACCCTAGGCCAACTAGCAAGCCTATTTAAAGGCACATGCCAAAGGCATTTGTATGAAGCATGAAGCTTAGTTATATTTTGAGCAACTTAATAAGCAAGATCTCTTCTTGTATTTTGGGGTCTCTCTCCTCCACATGTTTGAATCTAGTATGAGCACCATGAATTCTAACATCTCTCTGCCTTGACTCTCTGACACATTAAGCATTGATGCACATGATCAAGTACATCCTTTTTGAGTCAAGAAGCTTTTCTTCACAAACATATAGGTTTTTATAAACCCTGGATGTCCAGCTATCAGACTATCATGGGCTTCTCTCAGAATTCTTCCCTTTATTCCCTCATCATTGGGAATACACTGATTATTATAATACATGCATCCTTCATCCAATTTGTACCCAAGAACTCGACTCATTTCTTGAGGATTCTTGCTTTCCTGCAGCATTAGAAGGGTAGCAATAGGGGCAAAGAATTTGTCCTACATGATTCTCTCCCTTGCTTCACTGATTAATGGATTTGACACCACTGTAATTGCAAGCAAGGAGGCTTTTCTGCTGAGCGCATCTGCCACCACATTTTCTTTCCCTGGCCGTCGATACTTAATTTCAAAATTGAATTCCTACAGGGTCTACATCCATCTCCTTTGACGCATGTTGAGATCCCTTTGGGTGAAGATCCACTTCAGACTTTGATGATCTATCTCATCAAGGTGAACCTGTGTCCCAAAAGATAATGTCTCCACAACTTCGGAGAGCATAAACTACTGAGAGTAACTCCAAGTCATGGACGGCATAATTTCTCTCATGTGTTTTGAGCTTTCTGGATTCATAGGCCACTGCATGACCTTCCTGCATAAGAGCACCGCCTAAGGCAAACCCACTACATCAGTAACTACCTCAAAGGGTTTGGTAAAATATGGCAATTTAAGGACAGGGTTGGTTACTAACTAAGGCTGTCTTTAGTTTATCAAAGACACCCTGACATATTGCAGTCCACTAAAATAGGGTACTCTTATTGAGAAGGTTAGTTAAAGGGGATACTATCTGAGCATACCTGGGTATAAAGATCCTATACCATCCAGTTAATCCTAGGAATCCTCTGACTTCCTTTACCGTCTTGGGTTTCGGCCAATCTATGAATGCTTTGGAGATTTGAGGTTTCGGGTGAAGAGGATGATGTTGGAGGGAAGAATAATGTGTAGGAAGAGAAATTTAAGGTGAAGAGGATGATGTTGGAGGGAAGAATAATGTGTAGGAAGATAAATTTAAGGTGAAAAAATAAGTTTTTGATATAATATGGTTTGGGTTGGGTTTTGAGAGGGAAAAATGCACTTTTGAATTTTTTTGAAAAATCCTTTTTTAAAAGGGTTTTTTGACCCACGAGATTGATGGGGCTGAAATGTGTGGAGCCCTCTACTTTTTAGAAGCTAACCCTCTTGATTTATGGCACCCTCCTACTTTTTGCACTCCACCTCCCTAATTTATGAAGGCCACTCCTTACTTTTTGAACCCCACAAATGTAGTAATGAGGGAGACAAGCCTAGTTGCCCCCTACTTTTGGAGGAGACTAAATTTGTACACTCCTCTCTTCCTATTGGTCCATTGCTAATGAAGGTCATTAGCAAAGGGCCCAAAAGATATCCAAAGGTTTTCTAATGTGCTATGCCTATATAGCCCCTTCTCCACACAATTCATAACTCATCACTACGAGTTTACTCCCTAGATTCTACTAGTATACACCTCTGTCTTAGCATCTCTAAACTAACCACCGAAGCTCCCTTCACATAGGAGCACACGAGTGTGGGTCTTTGCCATCAATTCTATAACTTCAGTAATTTAGTATTCTTCTATAACTCTGTTATTGTGCAATTTGACTTTTATAGTTTTTTGCTATGAAATACGGGGCTTTGCCATCTATATCTTCATTATCATGTAATTTGAGTTTTAAATTTTTGTATTATGGAAGAATCTACTTCTTATGAGTGTTCCTTTACACTCACATTGTATACACGTCATGTTGTATCCTCTTTTAGTCACTTCCTTAGGCCTTTATTTCCATACTTACATTTCTTCCAAAAATCAGCACCCTCATTGAAAGATAACCTCCCCCCCCCCTATCTCTCTCACAAGTATAAAGAAACACACTAAATCCTAAATTAGTGAGAGACTCTTAACACAAGGACATGTTAAGAAGCACGAGAGAGAGAGAGAGAGAGAGAGAGAGAGAGAGAGAGAGAGAGAGAGAGAGAGAGAGAGAGAGGAAACAACCTCCAATCAACCCCTCCAATTTCTCATGTGCTCCTTGTCCATTTCCTTGCAAGCATACAAATCACTTGTATTTAAGGTTTAAGTACACTAACAAACTTCAATAAATCTCGTGATTTTTTACATCTATTCCCAACATACAATTATATTTTGTAACTCAAAAAATTTATGCAAGAACTTCCCTAACCTAGGTGGTATGTCCTATGCCATAGAGGTAAAACAACTTCCCCTCTAATTTCTCATGTGCTCCTTGTCCTTGCAAGCATGTGAATCACCTATATTTAAGGTTCAAGCACACATTAACAAACTTCAACAAATCTCTTGATTTTTTACATAACCTTCATAGTTTAAAAATTCATGCAAGGCCTTCCCTAACCTAGATGGTATGTCCTATGCGATAAAGGTAAAACAATACCCTCCACACACAAATTAAATCTTCATTACACTTCTAATCTATGAACATTGTTTGGATTAAATAGGTAATATTACACATTATTTAAAAGAGGTGTTTTTAAAGAGAATTTAGAAAACTCTTACTCACAAGTAAAGGATTTAACCCAAAAGTAGGATTTTTCAAACATACAAGAACATCAATAATCTTAGAAGTGGGCCAAAGTTTGTGGTATGAGTACTAAAATAACAAAATAACAAACACATATTTCAACAATTTCACCTCAATTTTAATAATAAATCGATGATTCAGTGTCAGTTGATCATGATAATTTTTGGTCAAGAGAAAGTCCATACAAACCATGGTTAAAGATTTCATTATCACCATTTAGTTCATCAATTTCTATGCCACTAGAATCTACCATATTTTCATTCCACATCCCCAAGTGACATAAATGAAAAGCATCTTGCATTGAACTATCTAAAATAGCATTGTCTTCATCTAAATAAGAGCCAATTGTCATGGTATAAATATAGATGGTTTGGAGAATATAAAATTTCCATGGATATGTAAGTACAAAAACCTTGGGCTTTCTATTCATATCTTATGTGTTGACATGTAGTGTATTTTTTGTGATTTTATCTTCATATCTTATGTGTTGACGTGTGTATGTTTTTGTGATTTTATCTTTATAACCCTTTTAAGGTTAGTAATTTTGGGAAATTCTTTTTTTTAAAACTCATAGAGTTTTGTTATAAAATATCCCAAGATTTTTTAAAGGACCCATTGGGCTAAAAAATAGTGCCCATTTTTTTCTTTGTCGCCGAGACTTATCCTTTAAGATTTCTTAAATTGGTCAAATCTCTTTAGGCATCCAAGTTTTATTGTAGTGAGCTCAAAATCCTATTATATCAACCTTATCAAGAACTAGAGTAATCGTGATATTCTTTTTCTTTTTTCCTCTTCTTTGTGTGAAACTCCTCACGTCTTATAAGCTTTGAATATTGAAGGCCAAAAAATGAGCTAAAAGCTTGAAGTGAAACAATTCCTAGCTTCTTAGGCTAACACACAATCACACCTTAATTTCTTGGATTATAGAATATCAAGAGCTTGAATAAGTTTGGAAGAACCCATTGATAGTGGGTGGCACCCATAAAACCAAATGTGAGGTCTGACATCTCATGCCTTAATAAATTGTAATTCTAGAGCTTACATTTGCAATGCGCTTAGAGCTTAGTTTTAAGGTTTAATCTTGAGTATTCACATTTTGCTGCAAGGATCAAGTAAAATAATATAAATCTAAATCCATGTTACTACCTAGTGGTAAGGTCTAGACCTTAGTGTAAAGGTCTAATCTTGAGTATTTCACATTCTGATATAAGGGTCAAGAAAATAACATGTCCAAACTCATGTGACCTATAAGGTGAGCCTATCAACAAGATGCCTTATATAGAAATAAGTATTACTAAATGTTTGAGTGGAGACAAAGGGTAGCAACCTACACAACACAGATGCAGTAAGCAAGCACATATAGAGATAAGAATAACACTCAAAGTAGATTGATGATAATTAGTGTCCAAGTGAAGTGATATGACTCATAAGAGTGTGTACACACGCAAACCTCCTAAGGAGGAAAAAAGTGCACCGACCCATTATTAGCTTACATCCACACATCACTACTATGTAATGGCTACAAATCCAACCATGTAATAATAATGTGAACATGTACAGGGATCATGTGGTTGATCAATCCTTGAATGGCAATAAGCCCATATATTTGGGAAATGAACTTCTTGTGAGAGAGCCTTCGTGAACATAAATGCCACATTGTCGTGTGTGTAGAGACATAAACTATGCTAATCTCTTTTAAAATGAGCCTCTGTCTGATATAACAATAATGCACCTCAATGTGCTTCGTGAGAGTATGAAACTAATGACTAATGCACTCTTACTATATCAGTGTTAAAGATAGAGGTGGGGGAATTTCGTCTAACAAAACAAGATCAATCAAATGTAAAAGCTATCCAAAACTCAGCTTCACACCTTGAAGTGGCCATCGGCGGTGGCTACTTCTTGGTGAGCTATGATATACATGAATCACAAAGATGAAAGCAAAATCCACTAGTTGTTGACACTCACATGTCATAACATCCATCCCCATTGGTGCCACTAAATGCATACAATTGAATATCACCCCCTAGCAGAGAATAGTCCAAGGGATGGAGTGCCCTATAAGTTTTAGAATACTTGCTTGAGCATTGGAAATCTACCAATGCTTACTTCTGCAAGGTTATGCATAAACCTGCTCAACTGGGAGACCCCAAACCGAATGTTTGGCCTTGTATTACAACGGTAGATGAGGCATCCACTGTAAAGCGATGCATCAAATGGTTTTCTTGCATCCTGGAGACTTAGCCTAGCAACTATCTCTCTACTAGTGTAGCAACAAGCTTGCAGTCTTCAAGATCAGACCTATAAATAATCTTTATATGTACTTTGACTGTAACATCGCAACACCATCATCACACTATATAAATGATATGCCTAAATAATAATGCAATGAGTCCAAATCTATCACCTCAAATGATATGTAATTTAGCTTTGAAGGCTAAAATATTCTCCTCATTAAGGCCTATGAGTACTATGTCATCAATGTATAAAATGATGGCTAAAACTCAATCTTTACTCCTCTTTACATAGAGGGTACTCTCAGTTGGTGGAATCATGTAAAAACCATTTGTAACCAAATGTATAAAATGATGGCTAAAACTCAATCTTTACTCCTCTTTACATAGAGGGTACTCTCAGTTGGTGGAATCATGTAAAAACCATTTGTAACCAAATATACATTTATCTTCTCACACCATGATCTAGGAGCCTGCATAAGGATATATAAATCTTTCCTTAACTTGCATACTTTAAAATCCTTCTTTTTAAGACCATATATATCTTCTCATACCATGCTCTAGGACCTTGCTTAAGTCCATATAAATCTTTTCTTAATGTGCATACTTTAAACTCCTATTTATGACCATATAAATCTTTTCTCAACAACCGACATACTTTAAGCTCATGTCCCTTCTCAACAAAACCATGATTTTGAGATACATAAACTACTCATGAAAATCACCATTCAAGAAGGTAGTCTTGATATCCATCTGCTGATGTACATTCGAACCATAATGCACTGTCAATGCAATAATGCACTTGATTGTAGTCATACAAGACGTGGGTGCAAAGATCTCATCATAATCTATGCCCTTCTCATTGTCACTTTGAGCTCTGTGCAATGGGCTGATATTACTCAAGAGCAGGTGGAGAAGGGCATCTCTAAACTCCATGAAGAAATCTATGATATGGAAGTGGAGGAGGAATTACTTTTAGACACCAAATCTACCCTGAGCTCTTAGTTCCCCTGCCAAATCCTTGAAAGCCTTGAAGACAAACGTAGAGTATAGCCTTTGCACGGTAGACTAGAACAAGGACATGGCCAAGCTAGCATGCACAGTGCATGTGTTTTTATAACGCGAGTTGGGAGAGAGATGCGAGGGCATCATCGGGTAGTCAAAAGAAATCACTGTAAAGGCCTTCAAATGCACAATAATGAATCTAGATCTTCAAGGAAGGAGAAGATGGGAGGAGGGGTAACCTACTTGTCACGCATGACAACAAGTCCAATAGCACTGGTTGGGTGACAACGGCCCCGTAGTCTCCGCCGATGCATGGGATGTGCCAAGCGATAAGCACAGGTAGATAGGGCTCTGGGCATGATGCCTGCATGGCATGAGGAGATAAGGGGCACGATAGGAGCATAGGCAATAGGGGAAAAGAAGGTGTAGTTTGTGGTTAGATATGTATGCAAGCAACAAGCAATAGTATGGGGGTGAGATCTGGACACAAGCAAAGGGGGGTGAAGGGGCCGTGTCCACAAGCATCACCATTTTTTAATGATAAAGAAACCTTAAGTGTGTTGTGTGTGGGGGGTCTCACCCAGTCACACAAGATATGTTCGTGTTGATGGGCATCAGGGCGATGCTAACCAAGCTTACAAAGCTTGGCTTACCCCCATACAAGGCGGTCAGTCCGTTGACGGACTCTGACGGAAATGGACGGAAACTTCGACAGCGACGGAAATTCTAGACGGCCGACGGGAAAAAAATGCAAAAATTGACATGTTGCATTTTTTTTTCTCTTCTTTGCTTATGCCTGCGATGTCGCTTCTTATGAAGCTTAAGGGAAAGTTCATGCAGAGGTTCGGCAAGGGTTAACAAGCCCTCAACACACAAAACTCACAATAGTCCCACGGATGTTCATGGCCAGAATCGATGGTGGACGGAACCAGATTGACGAGAAAATGGACGGAAATCTTGACGGAAAAACCAAAACTTTTACCAATTTGCTTGCGTTGTTTTTTCCAATCTTCTCTTCCCGTTTTCTCGATTTGCTGGCTTCCTTGCTGGCTTCCTTCACTTGCTGAAGATCTTGAATTTGATGAAGAGAATCTCCTCTTTGATGAAGCTCTTTTGTTGCCTTTCTTCTTGACGGCTTTTTGCTTCTCACCTTCTTCTACCACCATCCTTCTTGATGAGGATGTGAATGGCTTATGATAGTGAGAGAGAAAGAAAAGGGGATTGAAAGGGAACTTAGCCTTTGCAAGGCTTTGATACCATGTCAAAATAATGGGAAATATGTACAACGAAAGTAATAGTTGATGGCAAGATAGAGCAATATATACAAGAGAGAGAAAGAACACAAGATGTATATAAAGCAGCTTCTATATTGCCTTCTATTTCAGCCACTCCAAAGTTGGCTTAACCTTCACCTTCAAGTATTGTGTTACTTGAGTTGTGTTGTGTTACAAAAAGTGAGGCCTCTTGCCCTTTATATAGGGTTCACCAAGGGCTAGGGTTGGGCCAACCCTAGATCCCTTTTCCACCCACATGCCCACTTTATTTGGGGTGTGTTCACACCTACATGCCCTCTTTCTCTCACCCTTTATCACTTGTACATCATATATTTCAACACATTGGCCATCGCTTTCTATCATGGCTGGCCTGCTTTGTTTTCTTCCTTTCAGAAAGGAGAGGAGGAAGAGGAGGTCAAAATGCCGCAATTGCACCTTGGAGGATTCACCCCACGACAAAGAAGTGCCTTAGAGTGCAATGCACACAGGTGTAAGTGAAAGCCTGATCGTTGCACAACAATTTTCAAGAGGTGCGCTAGGGCTCGCAAAAAATCTATGCCGCTTTGAGGTCAATGGAAGTGGCACAGCAATTGAAGATGAAGATGACTCTTCCCCCCTTCCTAAGATAGAGATTGACTCTCTATGTTCGGTTGTGGTAGGGAGGGAACTTTTCATTTTTTTGCATCATGATATTGAAAAGTGATGTGGCCTCCGCATGGATGAGTGCTTGAGCATGCTCAAGGTGAAGGTGGAGTTCCCATTGGATGACTCTAACACAAGTAACATGAAGGATAACCTCCTCAGACTCGGTGGAGGAGATGGTGGTCATTACTCTGGAGGTAGCCAGGAATGCAGAGCAAGAAAATGTCACCGAGGAGGAGCTCCAAGTAGGAGCTCCAAGCGGCGCAACAAAGTGTCTCCCGTGCAATCGTGCCTTGGACACCAACTCCAACACAAAATATCGACGACAAGTCCAAGTCCAACATTGACTTGGAGTGAAAGGCTGCTGCAGATAAGAATGATAAACAAGAGAATGTGCTAGAGATGGGCAGTTATGCTATATGTGGGGTGGGGAAATGCGTGCCACTACAGGACCATATCCGGATCTTGGCCACTACATTGGACACCTCCCAACAAATGACTTTGTGATTATTCATAAAGAATTCACACCCAATGCCAGCTTCCCCCTTTTTGCATTAAAAACCTTCTCAAATCAACTCTGCGTGTGGCAACTATTGGCCAGTTGGTCAGTTTTGTAATCCTAGTTAAAAAGTCCCTAGTTATGAACACTTTTGGGAGTGGCTATAGAGGCAAGGTGCTTGCACAATTAGAAATTTTCAAGTCGCTTATCCATGACTCACCGTCGCGAGAAATAGCCACTGCTATTCTAACCGACGAGCTCCCCGTTAGCTAAGAAGCGATGAACCTCTCTTGTAAAGAGTATTCCCAAATCCCAGATGCAAATTTTTATATCAATACAATGCTGAAATTGGCTTTTAAGTACATGTGATTGATTTGTAATCTAAAAAAGAGAGAATGGCCAGAAGGGAGCGAGAAAGGGCTATCCAAGGGCCCCGCATAGGGCATTTTTGCACCCTTCTGGCCATCATGAAGAAACATATGCCATTTAATTTTGGTTGGTTTTCAAATGAAATAAACGTGTTTTCTGTTAACAGCATGGTCGCCCCGCAGAATGTGTGTAGTCTTTGTAAGAGTGACTCATAGAGAGAGAATCTTCAAAACATAGAAATCAAACAAAATGTTAAGTCATTCCCCATAAATGAGCACAGAACTAATGCGTGCAATGTTCCGAAACCTACTTACATCCAGGCATGCAAGCAACAAGCAGTAGTATGGGGGTGAGATCTGGACACAAGCAAAGGGGGGTGAAGGGGCCGTGTCCACCAGCATCACCATTTTCTAATGATAAAGAAACCTTAAGTGTGTTATGTGGGGGGTCTCACCCAGTCACAAGATATGACTACTTTCGCCTTCGAGCATCTCATCTCTTCCGCTACAACTTGAGCGAGCCGAGCCAGACTTGTAGGCCATTTTGAGGATTTATATTTCCCAGACCCAGCGGAGAGACGGCAGCACAAGTGGTTTGCAAGGCAGTATGTCCACGCCTCTTGCGACCAGCCTGTGATGCTGGTCGCAAAATATTTCATTGGCCATGATTCTAATGAGGCTAAAAGTGATACATGGTGTTATTTTATATCACCCTATGCCTCGAGATTTTAGACTTTCCTGCCATATCCATAGACTTCTTAGTCGCTTTATTCCTAAGGAGAAGATAGTAGCTCCCTTGGTAGTGAGGGAACATTTGTATCGGGGCATGTTTGTAGCCCAGTATTGCCGTCTTTCGCATTTCTTGAGGAGATCTTGACTTCTGAAGCCGAGATGCTCTATGTACATATTGCAACCTTTATATAAATAAAGAAATATTTTGTGAAAAATTCCCTGTTGTATAAGTGATTGTTTATTATGTGACGAATTGATGAAGCAAAATGTGTTATCGGACATATGTCATAGATCTCCAATAAGATCATTTATCTCGCGAAGTAGATCATGAGATCGAGTTAACCCCCGGAGCTCAGTCAGTAGCCCAGCGTGCATACAAAATGCCAGTCCCTGAAGCCATAGAACTTAAGGAATAGTTAAGATAATTGTTAGAGTAGGGATTCATCAGATCCAGTGTCTCACCTTGGGGTGCGCCCATTCTCTTTTAAAAGAAGAAGGATGGAACGTTAAGACTCTATATTGACTACAGAGGATTGAATCAATTAACAATTAAAAATAAGTATCCCATCCCTAGGATTGATGAACTTCTGGATTGGTTAAGTGGGACCCAAATGTTCACAAAGATAGATCTCAAATCCGGGTACTACTAGATCAGAATCAAGGAACATGACATCCCGAAGACAGCATTCAATACCCACTATGGGCATTATGAATTCACAGTCATGCCATTTGGATTGACTAATGCCTCGACGATGTTTAATCATCTTATGCAGGATATTCTCAGAGAATACTTGGATGATTTTGTTCTTGTCTTCTTTGATGATATCTTGGTATACTCAAAGAATGCTACAGATCATGAAGATCATGTGCGCAAGGTCCTGAAAATCCTAAGGAAACACCAACTCTTTGCAAAAAAGAGCAACAAGTGTTCTTTCTCTGTTGAACAGGTGGAATATTTGGGATTCATATTGTCAAAAGATGGGATTTCTCCTAACCCCGTAAAGATCCAAGCATTCATAGATTGGCCGGAACCCAAAAGTCAGAGGATTCCTAGGATTAACTGGATGGGATAGGATCTTTATACCCAGGTATGCTCAGATAGCATCCCCTTTAACTAACCTTCTCAAGATGAGTACCCTATTTCAGTGGACTGCAATATGTCAGAGTGCTGAAGACAGCCTTAGTAACCAACCCTGTCCTTAAATTGCCAGATTTTACCAAACCCTTTGAGGTAGTTACTGATGCAGTGGGTTTGCCTTAGGCGATGCTCTTATGCAGGAAGGTCATGCAGTGGCCTATGAATCCAGAAAGCTCAAAACACATGAGAGAAATTATGCCGTCCATGACTTGGAGTTTGCCTTAGGAGATGCTCTTATGCAGGAAGGTCATGCAGTGGCCTATGAATCCAAAAAGCTCAAAACACATGAGAGAAATTATGCCATCCATGACTTGGAGTTACTCTCAGTAGTTTATGCTCTAAAGTTGTGGAGACATTATCTTTTGGGACAGAGGTTCACCTTGATGCAGATCAAAGTCTGAAGTGGATCTTCACCCAAAGGGATCTCAACATGCATCAAAGGAGATGGATGTAGACCCTTCAGGAATTCGATTTTGAAATTAAGTATCGGCCAAGGAAAGAAAATGTGGTGGTTGGCAGATGCGCTTAGCAGAAAAGCCTCTTGCTTGCAATTACAGTGATGTCAAATTCATTAATCAGTGAAGCAAGGGAGAGAATCATGCAGGACAGATTCTTTGCCCCTATTGTTGCTACCCTTCTAATGTAGGAAAGCAAGAATCCTCAGGAAATGAGTCGAGTTCTTGGGTACAAATTGGATGAAGGATGCATGTATTATAATAATCGGCTATGTATTCCCAATGATGAGGGAATAAAGGGAAGAATTCTAAGAGAAGCCCATGATAGTCTGATAGTTGGACATCCAAGGTTTATAAAAACCTATATGTTTGTGAAGAAAAGCTTCTTCTGGCAGGACTCAAAAAGGATGTACTTGATCATGTACATCAATGCTTAATGTGTTAGAGAGTCAAGGCAAAGAGATGTTAGAATTCGTGGTGCTCATGCTAGATTCAAACATGTGGAGGAGAGAGACCCCAAAAAACAAGAAGAGATCTTGCTCATTAAGTTGCTCAAAATACAACTAAGCTTCATGCTTCATACAAATGCCTTTGGCATGTGCCTTTAAATAGGCCTAGGGTTAGGTGGCTCCCTTAGGACCATTCACACCCACACACACCTTCTACACCCTTGTTCACTAAGGCTCCAAGGCCTATATCTTAATACCCCCCCTCAATATACCAGCCATGAAAAAATGAGCTTGGAATGGGTGGTATTGGACATATGAAAGAAAGAAAAAACTTGCCTTTATAACATTAGGCTTACAAGAATGTTCAGGGTGGTGTGGTTATTTAGGACTTACCACTATGTTCCTAGAGCCTTAGAGGCTAATACAATGATGCCATCTAAGTCTCTATTTATGTCGAGATGAAAATGTACACCTTAATGATGGTGCACCCCACTCTTTGTGTGCTTGCTTGACCTCTTGTAGTTGACATGCTTTGGACATACATGCCATTGCTTCCACATGCTTTCCATGACCATTCTCACACAATGATCAACACAAGGCTGCCACTCTTGCTTAAGTGGTTTGCACATAGATGTTCCTTCAACATGCTTGATGCTTCTCTGCATACCATACCTCCTCCATGGGCATCCCCCATGGGCATCCTCCATGGGCAATGAGGGAATTCCTTAGAGTAATGGTTATGAGGTAGATTTATATGGGAAAGCGAAAGGGAGGGTCTTACCACTTGCCTTATAGATTGGTCAAGGACAGTGTCTACTCCATAATTACAACAAGAGTTTTTGTGCATGTTGGTTACATGATATCCAATAGGGTTTGAAAGTACAAGCTTAATGAAAGTGAGTAAGTGGCTGAGGTAAATGCTCAAACCAACAAGGTACATCATTCTTGGCTCAATAAGGTGAGGGCATGGCTCATAATGTTGCCTATGCCTCTTACAAAGACAATGCCAAGAGATGCTTATCAAAAACATGACAAACAACAAGGTAGAGCACTTAGATGTGCTATGCTCAACCTTAAAACTCATCTTAGGAGATGAAAAATGCTGAGTATGCAGCGGAATAACATGCCTTGGGCTTGGGAAATGAGAGCATATGGCTTATGACATGCCAATGCTTCTTACAAACAAGAACCTCAAGGGTGATACACAAAAACATTAAAGATGAGAACTTAGTGTACATGTGCCAAACTTAAGGAACTGAGTTTGATGATGAAAAACCAGAAAACTTCAACCTCTTTGGCTTATGGGATAAAGACAATGGTTTATGGTTGCACCATTTCTCCTTGGAAGCTTGCCAAGGTAAGCATAGAAGCGGGTTGATGATGAAGACTTATAATGTGGCACTTATGGTGTGTGCCCGGCCTCCAATACTGATGAAGAAGAGCCTCCTTAGTGTTAAAGACCTCCTCCTTTGATGGTTATGACCATTATTAGTGTTAAGCAACACTATTAGTGCTTATAGGCACACTTTGAGAAGCTTTGTGCACTTGAAGATGTTGATGAAGCTTGATGACAATGAGGCTTATGAATACCTCATGGTGTATGCTTACCACTTCAAGGATATGAAAAAAGACCCTCACAAGAGCACTTAATAGATTAGTACTCCTTTAATGATAAGCATGAAAGCTAATTAGTGTTTAAAAACACTTTTATAAAGATTTTATACAAGCTGCCATGGAATGCACAGACCCAGACCTGGTCTTTTGCTTGTTGCATGCTCGTCAGGCCACCATTAGGGTTGAGATTTGAGTTGTAGGACCTTGAGGCTTAGGGCTTCAAAAGCCCTAAGCTTGTGTGGCTTGAGCTTGCCCACAAGCTGCACATTGTTGTATGAAATCCAGTGCTTCAGAAAACGTGCGTCGGCCTACTCAGAGTGCAATGGCGCAGCTGAGAGAGGTGTAATCCAAAAATTAGTTGTATGAATCTGAGCGCCCGGGGATGTTCTCCAACTTCCTAGTTGAGAGCACGCCAAGATACGGTTGCTAGAAGGCCTCCACTGGCTGGGGGTTCAGCTCCACAAGAAGTGAGATGTGGATAACCTAGTCTACAACACACAAAATGTGACCTAATCTATCCAAGCTCTGATACCATGTTAGAATTCATGGTGCTCATGCTAGATTCAAACATGTGGAGGAGAGAGACCCCAAAAATACAAGAAGAGATCTTGCTTATTAAGTTGCTCAAAATACAACTAAACTTCATGCTTCATATAAATGCCTTTGGCATGTGCCTTTAAATAGGCTTGCTAGGGTTAGGTGGCTCCCTTAGGACCATTCACACCCACACACCTTCTACACCCTTGTTCACTAAGGCTCTAAGGCCTATATCTTAATAAGAGAGTCAAGATTCCAGGGAAATTGTAGCCTCTAGACATTCCACAGATAAAGTGGGAATGTATCAATATGGACTTTCTCACTGGATTACCTTCAGTGCAATCAGGTTACAACTCCATTTTTGTGGTAGTTGACAGACTAACCAAAGTTTCCCATTTGATTCCAGTGAAAGAAACATACACTGCAGTGGATGTTGCCGGAGTTTTCCTTAAAGAGATCTTTAGATTGCATGGCTTACCCAGGAGGATAGTAAGTGACAGAGATCCCAAATTCACGTCAAAATTCTGGACTGCATTCTTTGAAGTAGTAGGAACTTTCTTGGATCTCAGTACAACCTATCATCCCAAAACAGATGGCCAGACTGAAAGAGTGAATCAAGTAATAGAAGATATCCTTCAGTCATGCTGTGGTGGCAGGGAACCCAAGAAGTGGTTAAGCCATTTGCATCTGGTTGAATTTGCTTACAATGCTTCTTATCATCGAAGCATTGGGATGAGCTCTTTCAAAATTGCCTTACACCATTGACTTGGTCCGACCCATTGATCAGAGTCGAGATGTCCAGACAAATGCTTGATGACATGACCAGCAAATGCAATCAATCCGTAAAGATATTAAGGTAGTCCAAGATAGGCAAAAGCAGTACGCAGATAAAAAGAGATCAAAGAGAGAGTTTGAAGAATCAGATATGGTCTTCATTCGAGTACGACCAAAAAGAATCTCCTTATCTTTAGGGAAGTACAAGAAGCTCTCTCCCAGATACTGTGGACCGTATGCTGTTTTATAAAGAAAGTGGGTGACCTAGCTTATAAACTTCTTCTGCCTCCCCATATCAAGGAACATAATGTATTCCACGTCAGTTTGCTTAAGAAATATGTACCCAGTCCGAGTCACGTGCTTGATGTATGAACAATTGATTTCTCTGACTCAAGGCTAGATGGTACTCGAACTATTATTTTTCCTTGTTTTTGTCTAGAGAGAAGAAAAATTCTAGAGAGAGGTTTTTCAATATTGAGATATTTTTGGATATAAAAATTCTCTTAATATCAAAAATATATTTCCCTAAAATATAGGTTCAAAATAATTTAGATTTAAGTTTATGACTAAATTTAGATTATGGCTAAATTTATGATTTAATTTCATAATTTAGATTTAAGTTCAAGAATAGGTCTTCTATCATAATTGTATTGCAATGTCTTATTCTTTTTTAGAAAAATTAAAAATTATCAGTAATAGCAGCGAAGCTATGGTAAAATTTTTATAAAATAATACATATCTTATTTTTATGCATAATGCTAAAAAAGGACTTCCTACCATATTCTAGGATTGGATATCCTATGCTAAAAGAATGATTTTCATCATATTCATGGGAAATAAAATTTTAGTGTTTATGCATAAATAATTAAATTAAAGAAAAGAGAAATTTTTGGTAATTTTGTTTTTATGCAAAAAGAGGAATTCCCATGAGAATGGGGATCCATATAATTAAATGGAAAAAGAGAAATTTTTGATATATTAAAATAATGGATATTTTTATTTAAATTAAAGAGAAATTTAAGATAAATTTATTTTATACATGAGAAATTTTTAAATGATAAAGAGGAATTCCCATGACATTTGGAGTTCAATCATTTAAATGGTGAAAGTGAAATTCTTGGCATATTTGAAATAATGGATATTTTTATTTTAATTAAAGAAAAGAGAAATTTCAGATAAATTTATTTTATGATAAAAGAGGAATTCCCATGATATTTGGAATTCAATCATTTAAATACAAAAGAGGAATTTTAAACATATTCAAAAAATGAATCTTTAAATTTAATTAAAAGAAGAACTTTTATGGTATTTAAGTAGAGAAAAGTTTAAATTAAATATTGGTGATGAGACAAAAGAGGAATTTTAACCATAATTCCACCTAGAGAATTAGGGTTGATAAATTAAATTGGTAGAAAGAATATCCTTAGATATTTTATGTGGATAAATCACCAAATTGATATTTACCCAAAATTAGATTAAATGGAAGAAGAGTATTTTTATAAAAATCCGATATTCAGTGAAGATCCACTTTAAGCTCTGATGATCTGTCACATCAAAGTGAATCTTTGACCCAGTAGGTAATGTCTCCACAACTTTAGGGCATAGACTCCTGAAAGTAGCTCCAGGTCGTGGACAGCATAATTTCTCTCATGTGTTCTGAGTTTTCGGGATTCATAGGCCACTGCATGAGCGCACCTCCCAGGGCAAAACCACTGGCATCAGTTTACTACCTCAAAGGATAGAGAGAAATTTGGCAACTTCAAAACAAGATTGGTTACCAAGGCAGTCTTCAGCTTATCAAAAGCGATCTGACACCTGCGCAGACCAATGAAACAGGGTATTCTTCTTGAGAAGATTAGTGAGGGGGGAAGCTATGAGAGCATACTTAGGTATAAAAATTCTATACCAACGTGTTAATCCCAAGAATCCTTTGACTTCTTTCACTGTCTTTGGTTTAGGCCAATCTATGACTGCTGGGACTTTTGCGAAATCTGGAGAAATTCCGTCTTTGGATACTAGAAAGCCCAAGTATTCAACATGGTCCGTAGAGAAAGTGCATTTTCTCTTTTTTGCAAAGAGTTGGTGCTTCCTTAGAATCTCAAGAACCTTACAGACGTGAGCTTCATGGTCAGCTGCATTCTTTGAGTAAATAAGAATATCATCAAAGAAAATAAGAACAAAATCATCCAAGTATTCTCTGAGAATGTCTTGCATTAGCTGATTGAATGTAGCTAGGGCATTTGTTAATCCAAACGGCATGACTTTAAATTCATAGTGCCCATAGTAGCGAGTATTGATGGCTGTCTTCGGGATATCTTGCTCATTAATCTTGATCTGATAATACCTTGATTTGAGATCTATCTTTGTGAAGATCTGGGCTCCACTTAGCCTTCCAGAAGCTCAACAATTCTGGGGATAGGATACTTATTCTTAACTGTTAGTTGATTGAGACCTCTGTAATCCACACATAGTCTTAGCGTTCCATCCTTCTTTTTCTGAAAGAGAACTGGCGCTCCCCAAGGTGAAACACTGGGTCTTACAAACCCTTGTTCTAACAACTACCTAAGCTATTCCTTGAGTTCAATGGATTCAGGGGGTGGCATTTTGTACGTGCACTGGGCTACTGGCTGAGCTCCGGGGGTCAATTCTATCACATGGTCTACTTTCCGAATCGGAGGCATCTTTGTTAGCTCTGTTGGGAATAAATCATCATACTCACTTAACCATTTTGGTCTTTAGCCTTTAACTTTATGTCTACCGAATTCGTTTTGACAACATAAATGAGTTGCTTCTTTCTAAGTCCTTTCAGTAACTTAGAAGCTTTTACTAATGCAGATCTGGGGATCCGAAAATTCTAGTTCCTTGAACTTTGTTCCCATGAAGGTCACGGAAGGAAATGGTTCCAATGTGACAATGAATGTCAGCTTGATTTTTGTGGAGCCAATCCATTCCAAGGATTCCGTCGAAAACTCCCAAAGGTAAGACTCTGAACTAGTAGTCAGTTATTACAGTCCCATCTAGATTAAACTAGATACGATCTGCCTCATGATCTTCCCACTAGCCAATTCAACTTGCAAAGGTTTCCTTGATTTCTGTTCTAAGACTAGCTTATGCAAGCATCCAGGTGAAATAAATGAATGAGTACTGCCTGAATCAATCAAAAGCTTATATGGCTTACCCTTATACTCAGCTGGAGTATGGAT
Organism: Cibotium barometz; assembly: GCF_041138505.1. NCBI lineage: Eukaryota > Viridiplantae > Streptophyta > Polypodiopsida > Cyatheales > Cibotiaceae > Cibotium > Cibotium barometz. The sequence continues at coordinate 21,588,992 of NC_141076.1, read as the reverse complement.
GACAGAGAATTGATGATTTGGCCCTTGGTTCTCAAAATTGCGGCATATATCTGACCTCTTTTCTCTTCCACTACTTCTGCTATCGTAAATGCTCAGGCTGCAGATTGGGACAGAACTCTTTCTCTTTGGTTACCCCAATTCTGGGAGGGAGTTTTGAGATTACTCTGAACAGAGGCAGATGGCTGAGTTGGATTTCTCCTGGGATTTCCCTGATTTTGATGAGACGGACCTTGATTTGACTGATACGAAGGGGCTGGTCTCTACGCTCTGGGTCCTTGTCTTCCCTGTCCTCTTGACATGGCAAGAGTCGAGCAGTCTTTAAGCTAGTGACCGAAACCTTGACACCCAAAACACCTGTTCTCACTTCTAAGCTCATCCCTCTGAATCCTTGAGAAAGGTGGGGCTCCTGAGAAAGTGTTCTGAGGGAAGGGTCTTCCTTCACTTTTGAATCTCCCAGCATCTTGATTCTGATTAGGGCCTTGCTACCTCTTTGGGGGAGAAAAGTTTGAAGCACTTCCCAGGGTTTGGAACCTGTTAAAGTTTGAGGGTGCAGGCTTTGGCGGGACCTTAACAAGAAATGCCTTGGGGCAAGATTTTGCTGACGTGTCACCAGAGGGGGGAAACCATGGCGGGTGAAAATTTTAATACCCCGTCGCAGACTTTCAAATTTTCAAGCCTTCTGCTTTGGCGAATGTTTTGAATAAATTACATAACGTGCCACGCTTTGTCAGAACCTGTTGCCTCCTACGTTGCAAGGTATTGTGTTTGTTTTCTTTGTCTTCCTTTCTTTGCTCTATAAGACGTCTTCTTTTCTTTACTCGCCTCACCAGCTAGCTGGTCTTTGTCTGATTGTCTCCATGGAAATGGCAAGATGCAGCTCATCCCTTTCTTTGCTCTATAAGACGTCTTCTTTTCTTTACTCGCCTCACCAGCTAGCTGGTCTTTGTCTGATCGTCTCCATGGAAATGGCAAGATGCAGCTCATCCCTCACCTTACAAGCTGCACGATTTGGTGTGGCATTGCCTTATTTACCCTGGTAAGTTGTCTTCTTTGCTTTGCTCACCTGACGAGCTCGGTGGTCTCTATCTGATCGCTTTACTTTGTTGGCCTCACCAGCTCGGTGGTCTCTATCTTCTTTTCTTTGCTCGCCTCTTAAGCTAGATGATCTCTGTCTGATCATCTCCATGGCAATGGCAATATGTAGCTCTTCATGGCTTGCAAGAGAACCACAAAAAGGCGGCAAGATAGGAACGCTGAAAAGCTTGGTCAAGGCACAAGGAGCAGATTGTAGGATGAGGAAAGAAATGGCACGAACGAGGAAACAAGCTCAAAGTAGCATTGCAAGACACTTTTGCAACATATACAGAGGGAGAAACAATGAGAAGCCTTAAGACTCCTTATTACAGAGCAGCAACAATAGGAAGCGGTTGCAGATGGACGCATTTAATATTGCCATCGGCGCGAAGACCATGAGCTGTGGGCCAATCGATTGGTGGGAGAATTCATAGCAACAACATCAAGCCATTCAGATGAGTACAAGTCTTGTGTCATTAGAAGCTTTACCTTGCACCCTAAAATTCATAGAGTGACAACCCTGCCAATACCTCAGGAGATGCACACACAAGACACTGCTTTCTAGCTTGAGAGATGTCCTACAGAAAGTGAAAGGGGTGCACAGCTTAGATCAACTAGCTACAAAGAGGGCGACATTAGCTATGCTGGTATCCCCTGAAACAAAGAAGAAACGGCTTGGATGCACAACGTCGAAGATGTCAATCAAAGGTCCAACATTGCTCCAGCAGTTGGACGCAGAGTAAAAGTAATGCAGGATGATCCAGAATCGAAAAGCCTGCGGGCTTTAATAGAACGCAAGAAAAGGAAATACAGCCTGACTGGCAGAACTTGCTACTAGAGTGACATCGTTCTGGCACGAGAACACGAGAGTTTCTCCAAACAAGGACATTTGCAAAAAGCGAACGTGATGCAAGCAGTTTGAGGAGCGCATTATACACTTGCTTGACACAACGCAGGTCACTGGTTGTCCTAACCAAGTGGTTGTTTGTGATTCTCTAAAGCTTTAGTTCAAATTATGTGAATTCTAAAGTGATTATCCTAAACCAGCCCAACCAGCCCGGTGGTAGGAACATCATGCAACATACCACCGAGCTGGTGATAACTTGTCAAATACTACCACTGTGCTGGTTAGACCACTGTGCTGGTGACCACTTATCCTGTACTACCACCGTGCTGGTTAGGATCCCTAAAAAGAGAGACCAACCACTTCCTAGTACTACCACCATGCTGGTTGCGGTCATAAATTAGCTTAATTAAATTAAATATCACCGCGCTGGTGACAACCACTATCTTAAATTAAATATCGTGTAATTTGTCTGCCCTTTGCACATAGAGCACCAAATTGCTCGTCTCGGTACCAACCACCGCGCTGGTGATAACTTATCCAATACTACCACTGTGTTGGTTAAACCATCGCACTGGTGATAACTTATCCAATACTACCACTGTGTTGGTTAAACCATCGCACTGGTGACACTTATCCTATACTACCACTGTGTTGGTTAAACCATCGCACTGGTGACACTTATCCTATACTACCACTGTGTTGGTTAAACCATCGCACTGGTGACCACTTATCCTATACTACCATCGTGCTGCTTAAGATCCCTAAAAAGAGAGACCAACCACTTCCTAGTACTACCACCGCGTTGGTTGCGGTCCTAAATTAGCTTAATAAGGGAAAGTTGAAAGTTGTGATCCTGGGCCTTAATAAGGGAAAAGTTGAAAGTTGTGATCCTAGGCAATAATCAAAGGATAAACATTGGCAATAATGAATTTATTTCATAGATTATACACAACAATACATTTTAGAGATTATACATCTCCTTTTTGCTTTGAGCTCCCTTCACCAGATTGCCTTCCATGCTTGGGCTTCTTCCTTTCTCGCTCCTTCGGGCAGCGTGGGTTCTTTTCTTTGCTTTCTTCGATCTCCTTCAGCCTTTCTTGCTCCTTCCGGCAGGTTGGTTCTTTCTTGCTCCTTCCAGCAAGTTGGTTCTTTTCTTCGATTTCTTCGAGCTCCGTGAGCTTGGACTTCTTCTCTTCAGGCTCGTTTCCTTTAGCCTGGTCAAGTTCCTTTCTCTTTTCACGCATATGAGAAATTTGGAATGCCATTGCAGCTTCTACTTTCTCGCTGTGGTGGATATTCGCAGCAGGCAGGTATATCATTTTTTCCCAAGACAGCAGCATTGGCATCAAACAAACTCTGCACCTCGATTTTGCATGCACAAACACCCCAACGCAAAACACATGCAGAGGGTGGTGGCATTGGGGCCATGTGATCATGCATTCATCTATGATGTGCCCTTTGCACATAGAGCACGTAGGAGTATTCATTCGCATCGCAAGAGGATATTCATCCGATTTAACTATTGTGGCTGTGAGTATCACAGTAGTCTGACCAGTCTGACGAGCAATCTGCGTCTTGATTCTTGCCTCTCTCATCTTGAGGGTGCGAATGTTCTCCTTTAGCTCCTCCACTTGCTACTAACTTTTGGCACAAGCTGCATCTGATTCTACCAGCAGAGCTGATGTTGAATCTCCTCAAATTTTTTAGCAGTGTCTGCGTAGGCCTGTTTCCAAGACATCGTTTCTATGTTGGGTTTCAATCAAGGTCCGAGACCGCTTCTCAAAACTCTGAAGAGAAAAGGCAAGCTCATCGGCAGTCGCATCGTAGGTCAATTGTAGGGAATTGAGCCTGTCTCGCTAATATTGGGCAGTCTCATTGTGTCGTTCACTATGGCCTGCTCGTTGCCTCTTCTACATCCTTCTTGGCATTGAAATTATTTTGCAGTTCTTACATCAGTAGCTTGGTTTCTACATTCTCCTTTCTCAGTTTCTCTATCATATCATCTTTCTCAATTGCAGGGAATCGAACCTATCTCGCTAATATTGGGCAATCTCATTGTGTCGTTCACTATGGCCCACTCGTTGCCTCTTCTACATCCTTCCTGGCATTGAAATTATTTTGCAGTTCTTACATCAGTAGCCTGGTTTCTACATTCTCCTTTCTCAGTTTCTCTATCATATCATCTTTCTCAATGTTCAATGCGTTCTGCATGCTACAGAGCCGTTTTTGTATAGGAGCTCCTTTTCAGCTATTTGATTTGCAAGTGTCTGCTTCGTCCTTTCTAGCTCTTCCTTTGCATCGTCCACATCCGTTCGAATATCTCAAAGCTGTTGATTCAGCTCCTCGATGTGCTTCTCTGCTTCTTCTCTTTTCTGTTTTTCTATCTCTGCCAATCTTTGCGGCCTTAGCTTGCTCTCGTGCCTGCAAGGCCTTCGCTTCTACTTCCTCTACCCTCGCTTCTGCACCCTTCTTGAGGGTTCTCTCATGTTGGGCTGCGTATGTTGCATCGGTGGCTTTCATGTTCAGAGTTTTGATCTGCTTCTCGACTTGCTCAACGCATTTTTTGAGGTGATTCCCTATCAGGTACATTCTAACACTCATTGCTTGAGGTGACAGTTGGGATTTACCATTCAAGAAATTGTGCGAGTTAAGTAGCACACTCTTGGAGATCGCCTTCAAGAAAAATATCGGACGTTTATTCAGTATCTCTACTGCTGCTTGAACATGCCAGAATTTCACTATTCCCCTCGTATCAGGAAAGAACTGCCTTATCTTTTTCAACTCTTTTTGATGATCATCAAGCAAGCTCGAAACCTTGATTCCACCATCTGCACTAATCTGAGCGTCGGGGAATAAATCTAAAACATCCTTTTTCTTCCACTTCTTCTCCAAGAATTGTGCTTGCAAGTCGCCTCCATGAATTTTTAGCACCTTTTCAATCAATCCTTCATCGATGTTGATCTTGTTACCTTTACGGATGATGAATCCATCCTTCATGTCCACTGAATCTATCAACTTGGTGAAGTTGACAGAGATCTCTGAGGAGGAGTCAATCCTTCATCGATGTTGATCTTGTTACCTTTACGGATGATGAATCCATCCTTCATGTCCACTGAATCTATCAACTTGGTGAAGTTGACAGAGATCTCTGAGGAGCTCCCCTTACTCACGATATCAAGACCGGGGGGGGGGGGAGATTGTGTGAGAAGCTCTCGAATTGTGAAGAGGGGTTCTGAAGGCTGTGTGAGGAGCTCTCGTCGGCCTCTGCAGAGGGGACTGACACATTTTGGAGCTCGGTGCGTCCGGAGAGGGATCCATTGTGCGAGGGGATAGAAGTTGCAAGAAGAGTGCAAGGGAGTGTGAGAGGGGATAGAAGTTGCAAGAAGAGTGCAAGGGAGTGTGAGAGGGGATAGTTGCAACAAGAAGAGTGCAAGGGATCAAGGAAATAAAAGAGTGGAGGCTTAAGTAGAGTGGGGAAGGTAATTAAGCCTTAGCCAGCCACCGCGGTGGCATATTTAGGATAGGCCCATTGAATATAATTCACCTTGATTGAAGGTGGCTCATGATTATTTGGACATCTGCCACACCGAGCTTCTAATTACCAGCCACCACCGGCTTGCATCATGCAATTGAGTGTGGCGGCTTGGATTTGGCATGTGAAATTAAGTGGCGGCTCGGATCTTGATTGATGAAAGGAAGACCACCACCGGGCTTGCATGCAATTAAGTTCAGTGTAGTAAATGACCAGTCGCTTAGAGTATTCACACCACCATCGGGATTCCAACAGGATTTGGATCAAAGGTGCAGTCGGGTGTAGTCGGCTACATGAGTATTTGGATTTCATTACAATTAGAGTGCCATTAATTACCTAATACCAGTCATGATCATTTGGAGGGCACCATAGAGTCAATTCAATCACCGCACACTGGCGTGTGAAATTAAGTGGCAGTTATCATTTTAAGTGATTGAAGGAAGACCATTGGGCTTAAGTGCCACCGTGGTGGCATCCGAGACTTAATTACAAGACATGTGGCCTAGATTTTGATTGATTTCATTACGATTAGAGTGCCATTAATTACCAATCATGATCATTTGGTAGAGTCGATTCAGTCACCGCGTGCCTGGCATGTGAAATCAAGTGGTGGCGTCAATTCAATCTGCGCTGGCATGTGAAATTAAGTGGTGGCTTGGATTTTGATTGATTGAAGGAAGACCACCACTAGGCTTGCATGTGATTGATTGAAGGAAGACCACCACTAGGCTTGCATGTGATTAAGTTCATTGGCAGTAAATGACCAGTCGCTCAGATTATTCAGACCACCACTAGGATTTGCATCAAAGGTGCAGTAAATTTCCAGTCGGCTACATGAGTATTTTGGACATTTGCCATCCTATCGAGCTTGCATGATTATTCAGACCACTAGTTTCCATGAGACTAAGTAGAGCACACAACTAGCCCGATGGAATGAGTATTATTTAAGAGACTCCTACTTGGCTATTTCACAATACTGCATCACTTACTTTGTGCTACCTCTGCTCTTCACTCTCCTCTACTTTGCTTCATCGCTCATCCTCTCCCTCCATCGCCATGCGTCCATCCGCTCCCTCCATCGCACACCCGCTCCCTCCACTCGCCCATCTACTCCCTCCATCGCTACACCCGCTCCCTCCACTCCCTCCAATGCCACACCCTTTCCCTTCAATGACACCATCGTCACGCCTTTTAACTCCACCCAAATGCCTCCTCGTATCACTTTGTCCCCTACTCATCGTATCAACGTCATCCCCAACAAGGTGGCCGTTTTGCATTCAAACCGGCTCTTGCTAAATTCACTTGTGCACCATCTTTGGACTCTCAGTCAGCTCCCACAGGACTCTACATCGCCCATCTATGGTAGATGCATGAAGCCTCAGGGGGTTCACCTCAAAAAATGTTAGTGTACCACCTGAGTTCAATAGGAGGGGTTTTTTAATTAGATACATTGAGAAAAATTAACAAGATTACATTAACATGAGGAGTTTTTTAATTCAACTTTAGAAAAAAATCCGTTAGTTCATAAGTAAAGATTCATAAGTAAAGAGGGGTTGTTTTATTTGGGAGGAAATTTTTAGTTAAGGGGTAGAAGAAGCATAAACAAAGAGGGCTTACCTCTACTAGCCGAATCTGTATGAACCGTATACGTGGCCTATGCCCTTGGAGGTCGTTCGCTCTAGAATAGACCTGAAAAAGATTATCATATAAAATCAAAACATTAGTTCATTATGCATAATAGGGCTTATGCATAATAAGGCTATGCATAAGCCCTATTGCATAAGTGGCTCATACAGCTTATGCATATGGCCTATGCATATGCCTTATGCATAGGCCGTATGCCATATGCATATGGCCTATGCATACGTCATATGGCCTATGCATACGTCATACGGCTTATGCATAGGACTTATGCATAAGCCGTATGCCTATGCATACAGCTTATGCATAGGGCCTATATCCATAGAGATATGGGGCATTGTTATATGCCATCTAGAATGCTGCTTATGTAAGGTTAGGAGTGGTTATCCGTGAGTACCGGTTATAGTGGAGGGGGAGCCCTCGATCTTCTCACTATCCAAGGTCCCAAGTATCAGTAGCTTAACTTCATCTTCATTCATTACTATTCCACTCTCTCAAAGCACTTAGCCAAAATGTGAGTATAACTATCTCGATTGACCACTCAAAGTTACCTATATTTCTTCCTTGAGATTAGTGAGTGATTAGTGATCTCAATCTTGATTAGTATATAAATCTGTGCTAAACTTATTTAAATCATTGTAAGGGAGTAGACACTGCTGAGATACAACTATAAATCTTAGTAAGACCCTCCTCATTGTTTCTCTTGTAAAAGAGGAGTAGTGTTACATTCTCGTAACGCCGCTACGGGCATTACCACAAGAGGGGACGGCCTCTGGCTCACCACCCAGCCATAGAGGAAGAATGAGGATTGCCCCTCATCCCCCAGGCTATATAGTGTGTGGCCTGCCGTCCACACTAGCCGGGCCGCCCATGACTCCGCATGGGCATCCTCTCCCACTGAACCCCGGACATGGCCATCCGGTCTGCCGCCGTCGGTCACAGGCATTACAGCCTACGTGACATTACCCCCCCCTTAAGAAGAGTTTTCGTCCTCGAAAACAAACTGGGGAAACCTTATGGAAATTGCACTACGGCATTCCCAAGTAGCTACTTCCTCATCCCTATCTATCCATTTAACAAGTACCTCCTGGTACACTTTATGTCGGGTTTGTCTGTCTCGATACCCAAGAATCCTTTCCGGTTCATGTGGTATCTTTGGTGGAGTGATCAATTCCACCAAAATATCTAGAGAAACTACGTTCTCTAACCCTCGAACTGATTCTTCAGTTTACTAACATGGAAGACAGGATGAACTTGAGAACTCTCCGGTAACTCAAGTTTGTAGGCTACATCCCCAATCTTCTTAAGGACCTTGAAAGGACCGCAATATCTAGGAGAAAGTTTATCACACTTTCCCGTCTTCATGGTTGCTGACTGTGCAGGAACCTTTAAAAATACAAAGTCACCTTCTGCAAAGGTCACTTGTCTGCGTCCTTTATCGGCAAATGTATTAGCGCGATCCTGTGCGCTACGGATGCTCTCGCGTGCAGCTTTGAGCATATCATGCATTTATCAAGGAACTCCTTGACAGATTGAGCATATCATGCATTTATCAAGGAACTCCTTGACAGATTGAATCTTCTCCTTTTCCAGGCCTACAGCCCCATCGGAGATCTCGGCTAGAATCCATACATTAACATGAATGGTGTAAATCCAGTCGCTGAGTGTTTGGAGCTGTTATAGGCAAACTCCAATAAGGGCAAGTACTCTTCCCAATTAGATTGCTTCTTACTGACATAAGAACGCAACATATCCTTGAGTATTTGGTTAACCCTTTCTGTTTGACCATCAGACTCCGGATGATCTACCGTACTCATACTCAGAGTAGTATCCAACTTTTTGAAGATTTCCCTCCAAAAATGACTGTTGAACTTTTTATCTCTATCTGACACTATATCTGCGGGCAGGCCATATAGCTTGTAGAGATGTTCAATAAAGAGTTTTGCCAACTCTGGCGTTTTAACAGTTTTTCTTCGTGGCAATAAACTTTGCCATTTTAGTTAACTTGTCCACTACCATCCAACACCGAGTCATTCCTTCGACTCGTCTTGGGTAAACCAGTAATGAAATCCATGGAAATGCTTTCTCATTTCCCTTGACGAATCTCCAACGGCTGGAGTAGTTCTCCAACCTTAAGACGTTCATGTTTATTGACCTGGCACTTACTGCATTTTAGCACATAAGTTTGGACGTTCTTAAACAAACTAGGCCAATAAAAGTGTCTTTTTACTAGTGCATAGGTCTTCTGAATCCCAGGATGACCCGCACTTGGACTATCAAACTATACCCCGATGCTCGGCTAGCCTCTCCGGACTAACTCTCGCTTCGCTACCCACCGCACCTACGGCCAGTCTCTCCGGACTAGCATTACGTGACAGCGAGGAAGGTGGGCGAGGCTGTGACAAAGTGCGTACGCGTACAGCGCGCTAGTTCTTGTAAAGACAGGATCATGCTCACACAAGCCATGATTTGGTATTTCAACCAAAACCCCAAGGCAAATTTCATGCCTTGATGTCATTAGCACAGAAGCTAATGTACTGGAGAGCACTCTAGTAGCGCAAGTTCTTAGACTATGCTACTAGATATTTGTAGACTACGCTACCATGTTGCTTCACCATCTTGTTAAAACTTCTCCTTGGAAAGCTCTACGGCCATAGGAGAAATAAACTAGAGCCAATCTAATCATGCATCACAAGGATTAGTTCCAAAGCTGAGAGATACTTTCTCTCTTAGAGTAACATCTTTGCACAAGCATATGCTCTAGAATCTTGTTGAGTTTCTAACTACCATCAATCTACGGATGGTTAAACTCCACTCTAACTCAGAGTAAATGTAAGTTTTGAAAATTTCCATTCAAATATAACAATCAAACTTCCTATCTCTTATGCCATACTATATATGCGGGCAGACCATATAGTATGTGGAGATGTTTGATAAAGATTCTTGCATGTCTCGTCGAGTTACATCCAATCACTTACAACTCTTTGTTGCTATTACCAGACACATCCCTTCAAGTATTGTCTGGACTCACACAACTATTCGAGTTTATGTGATTTTTGAGGATATCCCTCCTTTCCCTCAGAAAGGTTTTTGTCCTCAAAAACTGTACTCTCAAGTGGACTACGCGCTAGTGTCATAGGTCCAAGAACAAATCTAGACCGTGTTTAATATCATATGTTATATTCTTGAGTCCTTCCAAGAAACTTTTAAACATCTTGCACCGAAGATGTGGTATAGTGTCTACGCACATATGGTGGTACTATTGATAAACTGTTTTGCACAGATCAGTGGTTTCACACTTGTAACAAAGTGCTTCATTGTTGCATATTATTACCCTTCATAAGCGGTTACACACTTATGAATCATCTGGTGGGTTGTACCATCTATCAAAAAAAATTCCAAACTACTAATAACCACATTATCAATCCACAGATAATGAGTGAGCTTGCTGCTGCAAAGCCATAGGTTGCTAGATAATTGATGGTAATTACACAAGCCCAATGTCTCATTACATCATACATTCAATATAAATGCAAACATCATAGTACTTCATGATGATGAATTTAGGAATTTCATCCTATCCCTGTTTGGTGTTGGTATGAAGTATAACTATGAGAACATTATTTGCTGCCTCCTCATTATAGCGGCAAAGCTACCTACCCATCATAGGTGGCAATCTCTACCAAGCTATAACCAATGACTAGCAAATAAACGAGTACTCTTGTAAGAACTTCATAACCATATCTCGCACCAAATTCATAATCACTACGGATTAAATGCCAGGGCTTGCAAATTGAATGTTATCTGATAGGTAGAGGGGATCATCAAACTACGGATGACCTCGACAATTCACTAGGACTAGTGATGTGTAACTTTTAAGTTACTCCACTCTCCTTGCGTATTCCATACCATCGAACAAATCGGTCCCTCGATTTGAGCAACGTCAACATATTTATGAGTACCTCGATACTCATTGATTGTGGTTCGGTAATTTAAAATGTTGATCTAGAGTATCTTTCACTCGAGGATCTTAATTTTATTAGCAGCTATGTATTAGTAGTGAGTTATTTACCCATTATCATCACACTAGTAGCTCCATACTAGTCTGTGAGTAACTCCGTACCCAATGTCGTACCTCCCCCGAGTGGGAGTACCATATACAACCATCTATAACAAGATGATTAAGTCACTTGCTGCTAATAAGTGACTACACAAATTGACCCCTCCATTGCACATTGCAGTACAATATCTGGTATTACAACACAAATTTTTGGACGTCCTTATCATAGAGGTCAACTTAAAAACTAGTGCATAGGTCTTGTGGAGTCTCGGCCGACCTAACCACACCACTGGTGACTTCCTACAAAAAATGTGGCGCCGAAGTCACCACCTATGTACTTTAACTCTGTAAAGTACATGGTCTTCATCTATCATCTATGGAAAGTTGTAAAACATTCCTGCGATGAATTTTTATCACCCTAAAATTATTGTGCACTATTTTAGTGTGAAGAGCTTTTTTCCTGGGTACCATGGTTCACCCCAAGCTCATCTTTTGCTAAATTCTCCGATTTAATAAAAGATATGTCTGCCTCCGAACACTCCGGTTCAGCCCCAAACTTTGAGTTTACTTCTTAACACTCCGGTTAAGATAAAACTCACCAGATACAGTAGGATTTACCACTAAGCTCTCCGGCTTAGTCTCCTATCCTAACTCAGCCCAAGTTTATGTACACTTCATATGTCGGATCCGATACTAACAACAACCAGGCTCATCTAGAGTGAGATACTATTCACTATTGCCATGTAAAACCTTATTAAATCCTAGAAATGCTCCACTCATTTCCCAGGGGTCATACGACTTATAGGGTTTACACGCACATGAACTTTGTAAGCAAAATAGCCTGTCATGCAATATTACAATTGCTTATGTAGGAAAGTAATATATTTCCCAAATTCATATGGTAGCAACTAAAATGTGCTCACAATCGCACACTTATGTTGAACATAGGCAAGACTACGCTTGCAAATGCTATTGTTACCATATTATAGTAGTGATGTGTGTGAACACACTTAGGACCGCCGGGGCACTTTTTCCCTCACTAGGAGGTTTTTTCCCCCGTGCATTGTATATACGCCCATTATCTTCTAGGGCTTGTCATCTTTCATTTTAGGCACTCATAATACACTACTGTGTTGTGCTCAAGCTTCCTCATCTTCTTGAAGTTGTGTGTGCATTCCTGCAACCCTAATTTCAACAATTGGTATCAGAGCAGGCTTCCTCCTCCCGGGCAGCATCACCGGCACCTGCCGCTTCATCTCCTCCGATTGCGACGAGGTTTCACGAGCGTCTGCAGGTTAGTATATGCCGTGGGTAGGCCCGTAGGGCTTGGTCGTTTCAGAATTTTGATCTGAAGTCATTTCGCCCTCCGTTTTTGCATTCCAAGTACTGCGCAGGCAAAATCGTCCTACTGTGCAGATTTTCTGTCAAGATTAAAATCTGCAGGATAGGTGCCCATTCGTCTGTTTTGGGCTGTGCTACATAGCACAGGTCAATTTTATACAGGTTTACCTCTTACAGACAGCATTTACATCTAGTAGTACAGTCATTGGCCATGGCTGACAACAATGATGTATTCCGCATGTTGGCAGCTGAGGATAAGTTGGATGGCACCAACTATCCATTGTGGGCATATATGATGCGACATGTATTGGTAGCAAAGGGGTTATGGAACATTGTGCAGGGTATTGATGCACGTCCTATTGTGGCTGGGAATGCTGCAAACACATCAGAAACAGGTACTGTAGATGATGGTGCAGGCACAAGTGCTGTAGCAGCTGTTCGAGAACCACCACTTTCAGCAGAGCAGATTCGTTGGGATGGTAGAGATGCGCAGGCTCATGCCTTGATTGCGCTGTTTGTCAAATGTACCATTATCCCACATATTCGCTCCTGCAGGACTTCTAAGGATGCTTGGGATGTACTTGCCACATTGTATCAGGCAAGAAATGAGGCTCGTGTTGCTTACCTCCGAAAACAGTTGGAGAGTGAGCATATGAACGAAGGTGATTCTATGGATAGCTTTTTGACAAAGATCAAGGATTTCAAAGAGCAGCTCATTTCTGCAGATGAAATCCTGTCAGACAGTTCACTTGTGCAGACTGTTTTGAATGGTCTACCAGATTCTTATCAGGGTTTTGCTTCCACTCTTCGCTTGATGATGAAAGGCAATCCCAATGCCTTATCATTTGAGGAGTTAGTTTCTGTTTTGCTGCAAGAAGACCAGTCAAGGCAAAACAGGAATATTATGCGTGTCGCAGATCAAGCTTTCGTTGCTAGTCAGAGAAGCGGGAAAGGTAAAGCTGGCTTTTCTTCTAGTAAGCAGAAATCTGCAAATGCTGCGCAACCAAAGAAGGAAGACAAAGATGAGAAGAAGGGTGACAAACAGAAGACATTTTGCAAGTACTGTAAGGGAAATGATCATGTCATCAAAGCTTGTCCTAAGCTGGCTGCGAAAGAGGCTAAGAAGAAAGAGGCTGGTATGGCTGTTGCAGATGCCTCTCCTTCTAACAATGAATCTGCTAATGTTGTGCAAGATACAGAATGGGCATTCAATGCGCAGTGCAGTTATGACCCATCTTTGCATGACACATGTATGTCTGCAGTAGATTCAGATGTATGGTACTTTGACAGTGGTGCCACTAAGCATATCACCTCGCAGCGCAGTTTATTCACTTTCCTTGAGTCTGCTCCCACAGGGAATACTGTCACTTGTGCCAATAACTCCTCTTATCCCGTTGAAGGAGTTGGACAGATTGTGCTGAATGTTGCAAATTGCAACACCTTTACACTTTTTGATGCATTGTATGTGCCAGGGATCAAAAAGAATTTGCTGTCAGTCTCCGCATTTGCCAAAACAGGTTTGGTTGTAAAATTTGTGGATGACAGATGTACTGTTCATGATCTCTCTTGTGGTGACATCATTGTAGCATCTGGTTCACTATGTCGAGGGCTGTATAAGCTCAATATGGATGGCAAATGTGTAGAGGATTCAGCATGTGCTATTATGGATACGCAGGCTATTTCAAATGCAAAACTGTGGCATGCACGTTTTGGTCATCTGAATTTTGCAAGTTTGCTGCGCCTGCAGAAATCTGAAATGGTGTCTTCTTTGCCTAAGCTTGAGGCACCTGTCAAGCATGTTTGTGAGGGCTGCATATTGGGTAAAATGCAGCGTGCTTCCTTTCCCAAAGATGGATCAGTGAGAGCTGAACGCAGATTGCAGCTTGTTCACAGTGATGTTTGTGGTCCCATGCAAACTCCATCATTTGGAAACTACCTTTACTTCGTGACTTTCATTGATGATTTTACCAGGCATGCATGGGTATATCCTTTGAAGGCAAAGTCCGAAGTGTTTTTGTGCTTCAAACAGTTTTTGGTTATGGTGGCTGAAAATGTGTCAGAAAGTAAGATGGGCACCCTCCGTTCAGATCGAGGGGGGGAGTATATGTCTTCAGAATTTAATGCATTTCTGGCTGAGCGTGGGATAAAACACCAATGTACAGTGCCGTATACACCACAGCAAAATGGTGTGGCTGAGAGAAAAAACAGGTCTCTCATGGAAATGGCAAGATGTATGGTTAAGAGTCAAAGTCTACCACATGGTTTTTGGCTTGAGGCTGTCATGTGTGCCACTTATGTACTAAACAGGTGTCCCACCAAAGCATTACAGGTTGTCACTCCATATGAGGCTTGGCATAGCCGCAAGCCATCTGTTGGCCATTTACGTGTTTTTGGTTGCCTGGCATATGCATTAGTGCCTGTGCAACATCGCAGAAAATTGGATGACAAAGCTGTCAAATGTATTTTTGTTGGATATAGTGCTGAGAGCAAAGGCTATCGTTTGTATCATCCACAGACAAAGCGCATTTTGGTTAGCCGTGATGTTGTATTTGTGGAAGATGCAGTTCAGCCCTTGGTTTCATGCACTAAGGAGACAGATATCAGCTCACGTGATGTCTATGATACATTGTTGCCTCTTTTCAGTGGTGCACAGTCAAGTGCAATACCTCATGAGGCAGTTTTTCAGCCTATGCAGGTTTTAAATGATGGCACAGATCAGCCTATATCTGATGCAGATGTGCATGATGCACTTGAGGATGAGAGACAAGAGATTGAGGGCTCTAGGAATATGCCTAGATGGCTGGTGCAGACTTTGCGTGACAGCAAGTTGGATGCCCCTTTGTCTAGTCGCACTCGTTCTGGCTCTCATGGTGCCTCTTATGCGTCAGATTGTTATGCATTGGCTGTTTCTAGTATGTGCGATGAAAGTGAGCCTGTTTCATTTGATGAGGCACAAAGTTCAGAAAATTGGATGGCTGCTATGCAAGCAGAATACGATGCTATTATGAAGAATGGTACATGGTCTTTATGTGACTTGCCCCCTGGCAAGAAGGCCATTGGCACTAAGTGGGTATACAAATTGAAGCGTAAGCCTGATGGCACAGTGGATCGCCATAAGGCTAGGCTTGTTGCAAAAGGTTATGCTCAAGAGAAGGGCATTGATTTTGATGAGACTTTTGCTCCCACATGTCGTATGACCACTGTTCGTAGCATCTGTGCATTAGCAGCTCATAATGGTTGGAATGTACATCAGCTGGACATAAAGACTGCGTTCTTAAATGGAGATTTGCATGAGGAGGTGTATGTATCGCAGCCTCGTGGTTTTGTTCAAAGAGGGCAGGAAAACAAAGTGTGCAGGTTAAAAAAGGCTTTATATGGTTTAAAGCAAGCTCCACGAGCTTGGTATGAAAAAATACATGCATATTTGACTGCACATGGGTTTCAGAATAGTCCAACAGAAAGCACTTTGTATGTTAAACGTGTGGATGGTGTACATCTAATCATTGCTCTCTATGTCGATGACATGCTGCTCACAGGACCAAATGAGAGTTATATTGCTGATTTTAAGGCTGATTTGAATGCCTCTTTTGAGATGTCAGATTTGGGGCATTTGCATCATTATTTGGGGATACAATTTAAGCAGTGTGATGGAGGTATTGCTTTGTGTCAGACAAAGTATATTGAAACATTGTTGCGGAGATTTGGCCTTGAATACTGCAAGCCTATTGCTACGCCAATGGAGACAGGTTTGAAGTTGAGTCTTCATGATGCTGGAGATCACTTTGATGTCACACTCTATCAGACAGCTGTTGGTTGCCTCATTTATGTATGCATTACGAGGCCAGACATTCAGTTTGCAGTCTCACAGGTGAGCAGATTTATGCATAGCCCAGGCATTAAGCATTGGCAGGCAGTGAAGCGTATCTTTCGCTATTTGAGTGGTACTCGGCATCTTGGGTTGTTTTATCCCAAGGGGGGATCATTGCCGCCAGATTTACATGCTTTTTCAGATTCTGACTGGGCTGGTTGTTATGACACACGCATGTCCACGAGTGGTTTTTGCTTCATGCTTGGAAGCTCATGCATATCATGGTTGAGCAAGAAGCAGCCTACTGTGGCCACTTCTAGTTGTGAAGCTGAGTACAGGGCAGCTTTCACAGCTACGGTTGAGTGTGTGTGGCTCAGACGCCTTATGGCTGATTTGGGTGTTGGGCAGCCATCTGCCACCACCATCTTCACTGACAGTCAGAGCGCATTGGCAGTTGCGCGGAACCCAGTGTTCCATGCTCGTACGAAGCACATTGAGGTGCACTACCATTATGTCAGGGAGAGACTCTCTGCAGGAGAGATCAGTTTGGCTTATGTGCCAACACAGGATAACCTTGCAGACCTTTTCACAAAGGCTCTGCCTCGTGAGAAGTTCGAAGCTTTTCGCAAAGCTTTGGGCTTACTCCCTTTTGTGGATTCGTCCACATAGCTAGACACTTCCCTATACATGAGTGCTAGCTCTTGTTCACCGCATCACTCCAGGGGGGATTTGTTACCATATTATAGTAGTGATGTGTGTGAACACACTTAGGACTGCCGGGGCACTTTTTCCCTCACTAGGAGGTTTTTTCCCCCGTGCATTGTATATACGCCCATTATCTTCTAGGGCTTGTCATCTTTCATTTTAGGCACTCATAATACACTACTGTGTTGTGCTCAAGCTTCCTCATCTTCTTGAAGTTGTGTGTGCATTCCTGCAACCCTAATTCCAACAGCTATAGGGCGTTCCCCATGCATGAAACTGTCCAACCAAACTAGTCTTACTGCTAACCTCTAGATTTAGATCACTCCGGAACTAAATCACTCTATTAGCACTAGCACACCATCATGGTCTTGCTACCTAGAGCTTCTCCGAACTCTGTAACTGGGTTTTATCCCAACTCATGGCTATATTTGTAATTGTCAAAGTTCAAATTTTATCTTGCACACTTTATCACTACAGACAAGTGTACATACAACCTGCCAAAGAGTCAAGTTACATGCACAAGCCTTGGCGTCCCATTCCACCAAGACAATTCCGTGAGAATTTGATGTCCCATACCATCAAATTACCGCCAAACCAATTGATGTGACATATAAAAAGGCTCTCCCCCCTCGAAAGATCACCACAAACTCTCGAGCAGTGGGATGTCAACGCATGGCAATAAAAAGAAGAGAAAACCATGCTTGTAAGTTTAAGAACAGTTCTCTTCGTCGATCAACATCTATAAGGGCATTGAGCATTACATCTCAAGACTATACCCCTTCAGATTTACCTTTAATTTGTACAAATCAATCCTAAATCTGCTATTATTATCTAGGCGTACACTAATCCTTCAGATTAGTACTTCTAGATAAACCATTCAGTTGAGCACTGCTAGCAGCACTACTAGCCCCTTTATCCCAAGTAACACACACCTTAGGGATTACTTTTACCAGGCAATCACGTGACTAAATTAAACTAGTCACCAATCTCTAGGCCCAAGTAGTGACACTATTTTGTTACTACCAACAAGGGCCAGCTTGCCTCTACGGGCCAAAGCTCTCTTGTTGCTACAAACAGTAAGCAACTTGTTTGGACACAAGGCATAACCACATCAAGACTACGCTTGTACATGGTTCTCATTTGCCAAAGTTTATCACAATCTTCGAGCATCTGTTAAAAGATTGTGAAGGGTTATGAGCACTACGGCTCAATTAGGCTTACCTTGATTTCTTGTGATAAGCACTCCGTCTAATTTGGGCACAACTGACGCCATGCCGGTCTTAGCCCAAGTAAAACACACCGCGGTTTCAGATTTACACTATAGCCAAACTACGTGACTTTGATGGTTAATACTAAGTCTATGCTCAGCTTAAATTTAGTCTCTTCGAACCAAATGTGTGATCACCACGTGTTATTCTCGAGGTGCTACGGTCATAGACGTGTTCACTAGGCACAACGGCCATAGAACGTCTCTCTCAAAGGACTCGGCACTACTACGGCCGTGGGATTTGTCTCTCTTAGCACGCGGCGCTATGGCCGTGTGCGGTGGGTCTCTTTCGTGGAAAACAGGCACTACGGCCACACGGCACGACGACCATGTTGGGTTTGTTTTGTGGGGTGTCTACAGAAGAACACATTTGTTTGTCACTACAGAACAAACACAAATTTGTCCGAACAAACTTTAACTCTAGCAAGACGACGCTCGCAAAAGTGTAAATTGAAATCTGGCGCGAGGCTACGCTCCCAGAGTCTTCATAACAAAATTAAAAGTTGTCGAGAGGCTGTGCCTTGCCAGGATTAACTTTCCTGCGGGAATTATTTTCCTCACCAGCCGTGAGAGAGCGTTTGTTTGAATGTTTTCATTTTTAATTTCATAAAAATGAATAATAAAAATATATTTAAAAGAAAAAAAAATGGTTTTTAACTATTTTCTTTTTTTTTTCCTTTTTTTTTGTCTCCTTTTTCTAGCCGCCTGCAGCCCTGGCTGGCTGTGGCTGGCCGCCGCGCCCCTGCCGCTGGCCGCCGCCCCCGCCGCCGCCTAGGCTGGCTGGCCTGGCTGGCAGCACAGGCAGAAGCGCCCTCCTTCACACAGCGCAAGTCGCCATTTACCCGCCCAACAACACCAGCGAAGTTCTGTTCGCTTTGGAAAAAACAAGCCCGTACTTGCAATGGTGGGGCTGGTCTTCGCCCGCCCGTGGTAATATCTTCGCCTGGGCTACGTTCGCCCCCCACACGCAGGTCAACGGGCAGATAGCGCAGGTCAACCCTCCATTCGGCCATTCAACAGCAGCTTCAGGGTTCTACGCCCCCACGACGTGGTCTATTCACAGCATCGTGGTCCGGTGGTCTTCGCCCCCCCACACACAAGCTTCAACGAAGCTTTAGCAGACAATGGGGCTGCTCTTCGCCCCTTCCACTTCCCTCGCACACAGTTGAAACAAATTTCAAAACAGATATTCAATTCAGAAAAATTCAATCGCTTACCAAAATTGCTTACCTGCGATACTCCGTGTGTGTGACGGGGAGAGAGAGAGAGAGAGAGAGAGTTCTTCCCCTCCATTCTTCCATGGCTGCCTCCCTCCACACCCTCCATTCGAGATAAGGATAAGGAGGCGAATGGTCCAAAACCATCCCCCGGTCACGCGCGGGCTCTGACAATCCCATCGAACCATGCTCTGATACCAGTGTTACATTCCCGTAACGCCGCTACGGGCATTACCACAAGAGGGGACGGCCTCTGGCTCACCACCCAGCCCATAGCGGAAGAATGAGGATTGCCCCTCATCCCCTAGGCTATATAGTGTGTGGCCTGCCGTCCACACTAGCCTGGCCGCCCATGACTCCGCATGGGCGTCCTCTCCCACTGAACCCCGGACATGGCCATCCTCGGTCTGCCGTCGGTCACAGGCATTACAGCCTACGTGACAAGTAGCCTTTGGCTTTAATAGTGGGGAGCGTGTGGAAAGTCCTCAGAAGCTATAATCCGAAAGGGGCACTATCCACCGTGCTTATCTAAGCAGTATTGTAGGAGGTTATAACAATGTCCTAATGTCACAGGTTGTATTTTTTGTCTAATTTTGTGTTGTTTTCTCTTGGTTGGCTTGACAT
Organism: Cibotium barometz; assembly: GCF_041138505.1. NCBI lineage: Eukaryota > Viridiplantae > Streptophyta > Polypodiopsida > Cyatheales > Cibotiaceae > Cibotium > Cibotium barometz. The sequence continues at coordinate 21,568,876 of NC_141076.1, read as the reverse complement.
ATGCGAGGTAAATGGTCTTATTCATTCAACCTCATGTTTATTGCACCCTTGGATGCTGGGTTTAGGAAATGGACTTATGCATATAGATATGGGGCATTGTTATATGCCATCTAGAATGCTGCTTTTTTTTTTCGAGAAAAGATCCTTTCATTAGTTATATAAAAAATGCCCGTAGGGCTACAAAAGATCCTCTCCTGCTCATAAGAGAAAAGAGCAGAGAGCCAAGCAAGGCTGCCTGGGAGACTCTCCCTAGGTGCTGAAAAGTACAAGTATCAGTGCAAAGAACTGAGGTGCGATATCATACAATAGGAGGGGGGAAAAGCGAAACAGGTGGCCTGTAGTGCTAGCGGCGGGGGGACCCCGCGTGTAGGGTATAGAAGGGGCCGCTGCGCCAAGTGGTGTGAAAGGCCTGGCGCCGCAAGATTGCCTCATCTGCTCTGAGTCGCCCCGGATGCGGTCATACTGTCCTCGCAGGGTGTGGATCTTCCTACCAAATCCCTTGAACAGTCTCTACTGGGGTGGCTCCAGTCTCCCCTCAAAGGCCCTGAAACACCGAGCCCTCCAGGTGAACCAGATGGTGAGGCTGCTGAGGAGCTCCCATCGTAGATCCCTCTGTTGTGTCCAGCCGACGGACGAGAAATCCGGTGAAGGAACAAGGCGAGGCTGGCCCCTAATGAATCTGATGGCCTGGCTGTCCTGCTTCGTCTCATAGCCCATAGCAGGCTCTGACGAAGTCGACCAAGCAGCGGCATCCCACGTATACATACCCTCTGGAGAGAGGGGGGCCAGAATGTGCAGCATCCGCCGCAGCCAAATCTGTTGCGCCTGAGGAGGGCAGTCCCATAGGCAATGTCTCTGTGTGTCCATAGGGTGGCTGCATCATCAGACGCAGGCTGTCGGAAGACCGCTGTAGACAAGCCAGGTGCCAACTACAGAGCCCTTGTGGGTGACCAGCCACCACTGGAAAGTCGAGATCTTGCGTGCCTATCGACGACTAGCCCAGAGCCTGGTCCAAAAATCCTCCAGGAACTCCTGTGAGAGTCCCTGTAGAGCTGCCAGTGCCCCGATGCAGCTGGAGAGACCATCGTCCTCGCCGTCAAAATATGTTGCCCAGAGCCTGGTCCAAAAATCCTCCAGGAACTCCTGTGAGAGTCCCTGTAGTAGCCGCCAGTGCCCCGATGCAACTAGAGAGACCATCCTCCTCACCGTCAAAATATGTCACCCCAACCGAATAGTATACTGGAAAAAGGTGATCTCTGTGGCCTCAAGGGATGCATAAGGATCATGCCACTCGTACTCGCCAGGGTCCCACTGGTGGAGCCGGGCCAAGGGGCGCACTGCATATGCCCATATGCGCCAATCAGAGTCCACATCTGCAGGGTCTGGGTCAATATGCCACTTCTGAGAAGCGGCGGCCACTACCCGTATCCTCTGAAAGATGCACTCTGCAACCAAAGGCGACTCCACCTCCACTCTTTGAAGTCTGCCCTCATCCTGGATCTCATAGTAGAGGCATCTGCCATCCTCAGTGCAAGCTCTGACAGCAATCAGGATCTCCAACTGTGTAAAGGCTCCCATCCACCGTGGGACCATTGGCTCGAGAGGCGTGAACCACTCCTCTGTGTGAGTGCCTCCTGAATGTTGAAAAGATACAGGAGGGAAGAGAGCTTGAGCTCTTGCAAGCACACACACACTCACAAAACCCTAATAGAGAACACACAAGGTGAGAGGTTGAAAATCTTCTTCTTCTTCTTCACTCAACACTCAACACACCATATACAAAGATAAGAGTACACATAATATGAAAGGTACTCAACCAATACATACGAAGGTTCTCTATAGTGTGAACCCAACTAAATGAGCTGGCGCTATAACTATGCCAGTCTTTAGAATGGCTATCACACAGCTTGTCATCCCACTGGCTACATATCACCCATGATCTCACCAACCATGCGAGTGGTGTAAGTGTGGGGCCTATCCCCCAGGCAGGTCATCAGTGTCCACCGCCTCACTAGACGAGCTCGATATCTCAACACTCCCCCTCAAGCTCAACTGCATCTCATGTACACCAAGCGAAGCCCTGAATCTGCGGAGCTTCTCTGTACCCAATGCTTTGGTGAAGATGTCAGCTACCTGATCCTCTGTGTTGACATAAACAAGATCAAGGTTTCCTGCCAAGACCTTCTCTCTGACAAAATGATAGTGGACCTCTATATGCTTCGTGCGAGCATGAAAAACTGGGTTCCTGGCCAACTGTATACTGCTAATGTTGTCACAGAAAATGACAACTTCTTTATCCACTGATAGACCCAAATCTGCAAAGTAACTTTCTCAACCAAGCTACCTCACATGCTGCCATAGCAACTCCTCTGTACTCGGCCTCTGTACTGGATAGAGAAACCGTAGGCTGCTTCTTGCTGCTACAAGTCATAGCAGCACTCCCCAAAGAAAACATGAAGCCACTGGTAGAGATCTTCTATCTGAGATACTACCAGCCCAATTAGCATCTGTGTACCCATGTACGCATATTTCTGTCCCAGTCTCATAGAATAGTCCACAATGAAAAGTAGACCTCACATACCTCAGTATGCGTCTCAATGCATCCAAATGCGATTTTCGTGGAACCTGCATAAACTGACTCACCAACCCAACAGCATAGCTCAAATCTGGTCTGGTGATCATCATATAGATCAAGCTTCCTACTATGTGCCTATACATAGTAGGATCCTCCAAAATCTCTCCTGAATCTGCACTCAACTTGCCATTCTGATCCAATGGCATGGAAATAGGCTTACAGCCTGTCATACCATACTTGGATAACATGTCCAAGCCATATTGTCTCTGCAGTAATCCAATACCATGTGGTGACCTAATCACCTCAATGCCCAAGAAATATCTGAGCTCCCCCAGATCCTTCATCTCAAATTTCTGTCTAAGCAAGATCTTTACATCAAAGATCTCTACATCATGGTCCCCCGTAATGATCAAGTCATCTACATAGATGACAACAAGCACAGCCCCTCTATCACCATGTCTCACATACAGCGAGAAATCTGCATTGGCTACATGAAAGCCAATAGTGACAAGATATTCAGAAATCTTGTCAGACCATGCTCTTGGTGCTTGTTTTAAGCCATACAAGGCTTTCTTCAACCTGCAAATATGCTCGGGGTGACCCACATCCTCATAACCAGGTGGCTGCAACATATACACCTCTTCTTGCAAATCCCCATGCAAGAATGCATTCTTTACATCCATCTGATGTAAAGACCATTGCTTTGACGTAGCCACTGCTATCACAACTCTCACTGTTGCCATATTGGCACAACTGGGTTGAAAGTTTCCTCATAATCAATGCCATATGTCTGCGCATATCCTTTGGCTACCAACCTAGCCTTATACCTGTTTATGCTTCCATCACTATTATATTTTACTTTCTACACCCACTTGTATCCAATGGCTTTCTTGCCTTCAGGTAATTGCACTAAATCCCAAGTCTCATTTCCATATAGTGCATCCATCTCCTCATCCATAGCTTTCTCCCAAGACAGATTTCCAACAGCCTCATCAATGCATGTGGGCTCTACAACCTGCACAACCTTTGCCATATATGCATAGTGATGTGCCACATAACCATCATATGTAAATCTCTGCACAGGGTTTTTCACTCTCCCAGATCTTCATAGCTTTTCATTCATGGCTTCCATAGCCTTCTTTACACCAGGTGTTCTCATAGCTGGGATCCCAAGCTCCTCACATCAAGGCTCATCTCTGAGCCACTAGACTCTCCATCAACATGCGAATGCCCTGCAGAAATGTCAGAAGGGGCTCAACCACTTTCTCTTTTCCTTTATGTGATGTACTAATCACATTTGCAGGACTGGTATTATGACGTAGCCTACCACTCCATGGTCTATCAACAGACCCACTAGATGAGGACTCTCCTGGTCCACTCAAAGACTGTGATTGCTGACCTGCATTCTGTGCAACCACACTTCCACTCACATCAGCCCCAACAGCTTCTTTTTCAGCAGCATACCAGCTGCTCATCTCATCAAAGACAACATCCCTGCTTACCCTTAACTCACGTGTAGCAGGGTTATAACACCTGTATCTCTTTTGCTCAAGGGAATATCCAATAAACACACATTTTTCAGCTTTTGGATCCAGCTTAGATCTCATCTCATCTGGCACATGCACATATGCAATGCATCCAAAGACTTTCAAATGAGACAAATCAGGTTTTCTGCCAGTAAACCTCTCCTCTGGAGTTACATCATGTATGGCTGCAGTAGCAGTTGGAGTCCTGTTCATGATGTATACTGCTGTAGAAACAGCCTCAGCCCAATAGCTATGTGGCATATTCTTCTCTTCCATCAATGCTCGTGCAATCTCAGCAATGTGCCTGTTTTTCCGCTCAGCAACTCTTCTTCAAAAATTCAGAGAACTCATTGGAGAAGTACTCTCCCCTCCATCTGACCTTAGGCACTTTACATATTTCCCTGTTTGCTTTTGAACCAAAACTCTGAAATTCTGAAAGTGAGTGAACACCTCACTCTTCTCCTTCATGAAATATACCCACACTTTCCTTGTGTGGTCATTAATGAATGTCACATAATACCTGTAGCCTCCCATAGACATGGTCTTCGTAGGACCCCATACATCTGCTGAATGCACAACATCTAGTGCATTTCTGCTCACATATGTGTTACGTGGAAATACATGCTTTGTTTGCTTTCCAAATTGGCATGCTTCACATATTCTCCGCATACCTTCCACTTTAAACTTTGGCAGCCCTGTCACACAATTCCTTTAGTCTTCATAGACTTCATTCTCTGCACATTCACATGTCCAATTCTTTTATGCCAAATGTCTGTGTCTACAACAATTCCTGAACCATTTGCAAACATCGCAGGACTCATTTCAGGCATGTCTACATTCAACGTAAACATTCTGCCCACTCTGTTGCCTTTTGCAACCAACCTGCACTTGTCTTTAAATACTTCAACATAACAACCATCAGGGTTAAACCTAACCTGCAAACCTTGCTCAATCATCTGGCCAACTGAAACCAGATTCTTTGTTATGTTTGGAACGTGAAGTACATCTGCAAGATACTTCACTTTGCCATCGTGCATAAACAATGGCACATCTCCAACATGAGCAATTGGATGAGCAGTGTCATCCCCTGTTTCCACAAAACCTGGTCTTTCAAGGTTTTTCATCTCCTTGAACCACTCCCCATGACTTGTCATGTGGTTCGAAGCACTTGAATCGACATACCATACATCATCTTTTTGTGCTGCTTCAACATTTTCAGACATGGCATTCACGACATGCTGCATAACAAACAACCTTTCATTATCCTCATTGTTTCTGCTTGAGGATGCATAGTTGTTCTGTTGCACTTTCTCATTTTGCATGTCAACCTGTTTCTTATAACATTCTGCCTGTACATGTCCAGGCTTACCACAATAAAAGCATTCACGTGCATTGTTATACTTCCTTTGCCAATTTCCACGGCCTCTTTGACTCCCCCTGCCTCTGAATTTGCCTCGTCCACCTGTGTGTTGTTGATGTTGTTGTTGTGTATTCTGGGACTGTTGTTATTGCTACTGCTGGCCATAATTCTGATTACCTATTCGGCCACCTCCTTGACCGCGTCCACGGCCTACTCTACCTCGTCCTCTTCCTGAACTTGTGTAGAAGTCATGTTGCTCTGAACTATTTTTGTTTTGTGAGGACTGTTGGTCTTCACCCAAGCTCTTCTCTTCTATAATCAGCATAGACACCAAATCTGTAAAGTTGGGAATGTTTTCTCTGTAGTCACCAACACAAATAGGGAAGAGTAGTTGAAGCTCTTACCCTCGTACCGCTTCCTGTGGTTCTCTTGCTTGCAGCTCAGCCCTTAGCATGAACTTGGCTCTGATACAATGAAAAGATGCAGGAGGGAAGAGAGCTTGAGCTCTTGCAAGCACACACACACTCACAAAACCCTAATAGAGAACACACAAGGTGAGAGGCTGAAAATCTTCTTCTTCTTCACTCAACACTCAACACACCATATACAAAGATAAGAGTACACATAATATGAAAGGTACTCAACCAATACATACGAGGGTTCTCTATAGTGTGAACCCAACTAAATGAGCTGGCGCTATAACTATGCCAGTCTCTAGAATGGCTCTCACATAGCCTGTCATCCCACTGGTCGCATATCACCCATGATCTCACCAACCATGCCAGTTGTGTAAGTGTGGGGCCTATCCCCCAGGCAGGTCATCGTCCACCGCCTCACTAGACGAGCTCGATATCTCAACAAATGTCATCCCTCATAATCAACCCCCCTCTGAAGTGGCTTAGCCTCTCCACCTGGATCTCCTCTGGGAGACTGCAGAAGGCCTGCCAGTCTCCAAAACTACGTGCTGGGCCTGCCGCCTGGGCCTGCCGCCAATGGTCCCCAGGAGGCTAGACGAGGCCGAGAACCCAGCATATGACCCTGCTCTGTGCGAACCGCTGGGCTCCAGATGAGCGACTGTCTGGCCCGCTCCTCATCACAAGAAGGAGGTCTCTGAGAGAGTCCCGATCTCAGCAACTCCCAAGCTCTCAGGATGCTCAAGGCAAATCTGTCCTCCCATTCTCTACTGAGGCCTGTACTCCTCATCTCTATGAAGATCCATCGTATCTCTGGTGCCCAAGTGCCCCCTGTTGGGGGAGCTCGAGCCTTCAGCGCTGAAAAAGAAGCTCTTTCCAAGGCTCAGCGCCTGGAAGCAGCCCCCGAACAATAAGCTTCCCCAATAGGGCTCTACTCTGATCAACTGGATCTATAATGCCCAAGCCTCCCTGGGCCAACGGAAGTGTAATAGCTGCCCAAGCAACCTTAGCTCGGGCTGGTTGACCATCCCGCGCCGCCGAGACCAAAGAAATTTCCTGATGATCAGCCTCTGTACCTGGCTGATGCAAGAGCTCGAGAAGATCCAGCAAGACGTGATGTACCACATGGTCGCTAAAAGCACCTGATTTGCCCACCACCACCCTCCCAAGGATAGCCGAGCTATACTCCAATACAAAAGCTTCTTCCGAATGCTCAAGCGGGGCAATCTACTGCTCAGGGGACAAATCTAGTCCAATCCCAAATACCGCACTGCTGTGCCAGGAGGAATCCATCTAAAACCCGGGTCTGGGCTCCATGCCGGAGTGGGAGTGCTACTGATCCAAAAGGCCACTATCTTGCACCAATTGATCAATGCTCCCGAAGCTGCACTAAAAACCTGGAGCGACTGCTCTGCCCGCTGAAGATTGGGCTCCTGGCCATGCAAAAATAAACCCATGTCATCAGCAAACTCAGCATCGAGCAGGTCCTCCCCCCGGACTGGGAGCTGGAGTCCTCTCAAACCAACCTCCTCTGCCGTCAGATACATGCTCATAGCCTCAGCAAAGAAGAGAAAAAGAAACGGGGCGAGAGGACACCCCTGACGGACTAATCTGGTCAACTCAAAACTCGGCCCCCGTCCTCCTGTAATCAGCACCTCGCTCTACGAGCTGTGGAATATAGAGCCGCCACTCCTCGAATCCAAACTGGCTCAAAGCCCAGGTGAAGCATAGTGCCCTCTAAGAAACCGCAATCGACTCTATCGTATGCCTTCTCAAAATTGAGAAACATCACGACCAAGTCCTCACCGAGAAATCTAGCTCGGGGGCCGTCGCCTCCGAGAAGGTGAAAATGTTGTCAAGGATACTATGCTCCTTGACGAATCCTGTCTGGGTAGCATGAATCAACTCCCCCAGAAAGGGGGATCCTCAAACTCAAGGCCTTTGCTAAGACCTTGTAGACAATATTGAGGATCGTAATAGGTCTCCAATGCCGAATATCATCTGATACTCCCTTCCCCTTGGGGATAAGAAAGATCAAGCCCTCTGAAAAGCTCTGTGGCATCACCCCAGTGTCCAAAACATACTGAAAGCCCCTGTGGAGGCCTGGCCCCAAAAGGTCCCAATCGCGCATAAAAAAGGCAGGCGTCAATCCGTCCTCCCCAGGGCAACTATGGCGCGGAAGGGCCCTCAAGGCCTCAGCAAGCTTAACCTCTGAAAAGAGGCTCACCCAAAACTGTACACATACGATCTGTGACCCTCCTTTGCACATGATCCCACACAGTCTGTCTGCAAGCATCTCGAGCCTCAGTGGCTGGCTCCGCTGAAAGCAGGTCTCTATAGAACTCAGTGGTGGCAATGGCTCTGATCTCCCTGGGCTCAGTGGCTACCGATCCATCCAGCCTCCCAAGCTAGTGGACTCCTGCGCGAGCATGGCGGGGTCCAGTAATCTCAAAAAACTCCCCAGTCACTCTATCACCAAGCTGCGTCCACTAAGAGGCCTGGCGACGATAGTAAAACTCATGTCTCTACTCCTCTGCCTCTCTCTAACCTCCTAGCGTGCCTGGCTCAGCTGGGACGCCACCCACTCACATGTAGGTTGCTGCTCTTGAAGGCGTTGAAGCGAAGCAAGGCTACGTCTCAACCGACGCTCCCGCTCACGAGTCTCTCCCAGCGGTGTCAAGGCTGCAGCGTGCAAAAAAGAGCTGAGCTCGATGAGTCCTTGGGCACACTGGCCTGCTGCATCTTGGTCAGAGCTCTGACTATCTTGCCATATCCTCTCAATGTCCTCACAGCGAGACTAGGATCTGTAAGTACCCTCTCTAGGATCCTCAACTACAAGCTGGTCTCCCGTGTCCTCTCCTCAAGTGTCAAAATAACTGGCGCATGGTCTGAAAAAGAGGTGCCAATGAGAATGCCAACGGAGCCCCCTCGCTCCCCTAACCTGTCGCCCACATAGAAGCGATCAATCCATGATAGATTAGTCCCTCCCTGCCGGCGATCCTATCGAGAGAAACTAAGACTGTCCTGAGAGCAGGAGAAGGCGTCATGCTGCCATGCATCAGTGATCCTCAGTGTCATGCGAAATCGCTCCCAAGCGGCAAGCTCCGTGCCGTGCCTTGTAACATGATTGCCTCCCACCCTATCGGTTGGGTCCTCAAGCATGTTGAAGTCTCCCCCCCGACACACCAATGTGCGGCCTCTAGCAATGCATCCGTAACCTGGGTCCATAACTCTTCTCTCACTAGCATGGTTGGGCGCATAGACATTGAGCACGCCAAAGAGCTCATCATGCATCCTCAGAATGACATATTGTGCTCTACGAGGCACAATGATCCCGCGATCCACAATGGCCTGCTACCATACATCCGCAATGACCATACATACTCCTCCCTGCCCACCCAAGGGGCCAAACCCTGCAGAGACCAAAATGTGTCCCCTCTACCAGGCATCACTGAGCTGTATCTCTGGATCCTGCTCTCACCCAAATGGTGCTCCTGCATCATCAAAATATCAATATTGCCCCCAACCAGGCATCTCTGAAGCTCCTGCCTCAAGCAACCACGATAACGTATATAATGTGTGCCGCCAAGGCCCTGTACATTCCATGAGATGATCCTCATGGATGACCTGCTGAGGTGGATGCTGTCTCAGCCGTACGGCGGGCCTTCGCAAGCGGCTTGGATGGAGAATAGTCCCCATCTGAGCGGCTACGAATCTGCCCACCCGGTGTGCTGCAAGAATCTCGGATCAGGCGCCAGTGGGCTGTGTCCCATGGCGACTGCCTCCCGCTCAGACAGAGCAACCTCGTGAATGCATACATATCCAGGGTCACATGCTAAGTCTGCCACTATGCGAACGACCAAATGTCGAATCCCTGAGGCATCCACACTCTCGGGATCAAAGAAAAAATGAGCCAACTCCCATAGTCGGCCTATCACATCTGTCACCTCCAGATCGCTCACATGGTGGAGAAAACTCAATTGCTTGAGTCTTCAAAGTGCTAAGAGCGAGATCCAGAGTCCCCACTCCCGGTCGCGAGGGCCACAGAGAGGGAATGAGAAGGCCACTGTTGAATCAAGTGCCTCCTCCCTGCGGGCCGGAGGTATCACTACATGAACTCTGATGGGTGGTGCTGGCTCATGGGGGCCCTCTGTGCTCCAAAAAGCCATGTGAAAGAGTAATCAAAAGCCTCCAAGCGCTGTCGAGTGTTGAGACGACTCAGCCGACTGCGGATAGAGGATATCCGTGAAGCCCGAATCGGCATGGTAAGTCTCCTCTGCGGTGCTCGAGCAAGGTTGGTGCTCAGTGTCCGTCAGACTCCAGGACTACCAGGGCCTCCCGGGGAGCTGAGGCGAGCGGGGGGGAGGAGGGGGGAGAAGGGTGTGGAGAAGGAGCCGTTGCCAAAATCGGAGCAGGGACGGGAGGAGGCGAAGGTGGAAGCAAGGCGGGAGGGGGGGAGGGGGGAGGGGGGGTGGGGGCAAAGGAGGGGGTGGTCCTCAGTCGGCGCTGGGGTCTCCTCTTGGAGGGGAGCAAAGCTATTCCTCACGAGAACCCAGTGATGCTGAGACTGTGGCTGCTGCATCGGTCTCTGGGCGTGTTGTGGCTGTCTCCCTCGACGGCGCCCCTGTCCAGGGTTGCCACTCCGAGGTCTCTGTGGGGGGCTGAGCAGGTGTCCCAGAGGCTGCCTGCCGAGCCGCCACATCTATGGGCGGGCCATCAGGGGCCTGTTGCTGCGGTGAAGGTCGGGGTCTCCTGTGAGGGCATGCCTTGGCCAGGTGGCCGACCTGCCTGCAGATAAAGCACTGGTTCGGGAGCCCCGAGAACTCCACTCTCTGATCAATCCATCCCCCCCCTATCCTAGGTAGCTGAATGACCTTCAGAAGAGAGGAGATGTCAGGAACCAAAACCCTGACCGAAGGTAGCCCAGTTGCTCTAGCCACCACTGAAGCTGCTGTGGGGCCAGTCTCAAGCACCGAGCCCACCAATGCTCCTAGCCTCGAAAGGAGCAGAAGGTACTCGCGACGGAGTCCAGGGAAGCAAACTGTAATATGGAAAAGGCGCTCTCCCTGCGTGCTCGGCCGCTGCTGGGTCAAAGCCATGCTGCCAGGGTCTGAAGAATGCCCGAGCGTCCCTGATGTCAAGGGGACTCATGGCTAGGACGTGGGCCACGCTCTGGGCGGTCTCGAACTCGATCTGGTAGTGACCACGGCCCAGTAGAAGCTGAACGTCCAGGATCTTGCCCACATCTGGGCCTGGAGAAGATCCCGGATCTCCCCTCTGCTGGGGCGAGTGCCGACTATACGGCAGATGGTGGAATGTGCCTGGAGGCGTTCCACCTCTGCGGGGGCGGCGAGGCTCGCTTCCTCTTCTGGCGAAAGAGAAAGCCTGATGGGGTGGTCCTCAGGGGCAGGCGAGGGGGCTGCGGAAGAGTCCCTCTGCGGGAGGAGCCTCCATCAGAGTCTGAAGCTATGTCGAAGGTGGAGCGAATGCGGAGAGACCTGCAAGAACCGAGCTGCAGACACAAAGGGTGGAGGGGGAAGGCGGAAGGTTAAAAAACCCCAGGGGGGCGGAAAAAAAACCAGAAAGAAGGGGAGGGGGGGTAAGGCGGCGAAGAAAGAACCCTAGGGGGGGCAGAAGCAACACGAGAGGGGGGGTGGGGGGAAAGAGAGGGATGGTGGAGGGGGGGCTGGGGCGCTGAAGAGGGGAGGGGGGCGCGAAGGCGATGAGGAGGGGGCGACGGGCGCTTCAGCGCAAGAAAACCAGGCGGAGGGGGGCGCAAAGGCGAGGGGGGAAAGGGGTGCGTGGGCGGGAAGGGGGAAGGGCGTGCAGGCAGTAGAGCGAGCAGGAGGGGAGAGCGGGAGCTTTAGCGAGCCGAGATCCGATTCTTCTTTGGAAAAGACTTCATGTTCTACTTCCATCTAGAATGCTGCTTATGTCATGTTAGGAGTGGTTATCTGCGAGAGTAGGTGGTTATAGTGGAGAGGGAGCCCTCGATCTTCTCACTATCCTTCTCTTGCAAAAGAGGAGTTGCCTTTGGCTTTAATAGTGGGGAGCATGTGGAAAGTCCTCAGAAAGCTATCATCCAAAAGGGGCACTGTCCACCCTGCTTGTCTAAGTAGTATTGTAGGAGGTCTTAACAATGTTCTAATATCACATGTTGTATTCTTTGTCTAAGCTTTAAGTATGTCTTAGTTTAGAGCAATCGTGTTTTTTTGCCTATGCATGTATGTAGCAACAATGTCGATCGACCCGTCACAAGATCTCGATGTGGCCAATCTGTTGTCCATTATAAATGAGCAATATGGGTAGCAAGCTTGGTCGCACTTTACATAGACACAGGTATGGTTCCATCAAACCTTTTCACATACACATAGTTAATCTTTTATACATTCTATTTGTCTTATATTTTAATCTTATACGTAGGTGGGCCAGTCAATGCCATGGGGGTAGACTACCCCACTTGGCCAGTCGACGTCGTGGGGGCAATATACCCCACTTGCTCAATTGGGGCAGACCACGCCTTTGATAGGCGCGGAGCAGCCGAGTGGTGCAGGCCCATCAACGGTATGGGTATGATGAGCCTACACCACCTTCCTCTACTAGAGCCACCCCCATTCTCTCACGTCCATCTTCACCACCATGATGACGTAGCAGGGAGTCTGGGGGGTAGTACACGTGCTAGAGCGGGGGGGGAGCCGGCTGCTTTTGCAGCACTAGGTCTCCTGATGCATCTCCCCAACAGGGTGGCTCATCATCTACACATTATGAGCCATTCCCCAGGAGACCCATTCCACCGTTCGATCCACGACTCCTACCATACACCGTGGATGCGGATGGTGCCCTTGTGATGGATGCACGAGGTAAGCAAGTCATGAATCGTATGCATGTACTTGCGAACCTCGAGTTCGTGAACTCCTTCAAAAAATGGAAAGCACGAGATGAACTTTCTAAGCAATATGTTATCGATGTGCTTAAGTCAGAGTTTCCCTGTGCCACATGTGGGTCTGTGCTTCTCTAAGGAGTGGATGAAGCTGTGCATCAAGCTTTTTCTCTCTAATAGGAGAGAAAATATCAAGAGAGCAGCGAAAAATAATTTGGAGAAACCTAGCATGTGTACGGCCGAGGAGTGGAGGCACGTACATAGTTTTTTGAGAAAGCACCCAGGTGCTTTTCAACAACAAGCGGCGGCGAGTGCTTCCTGACTACAAAAGCGAGGGGCTTTGCAATTCGGCTCCGACGAGGCAGGAAATCCTTCTTTCTTGCTCGTTTCGTAAGTATAATTTCTTCTCTCCTTTCATTTCGTTTTATACTATATTGTTTTCTTGAAATAATTGTATACTTTCTTAATTGTTTTTTATAGAGGGAGGTTTTTGGGCGTGACCCAACAAAGGAGGAATATGACTATGGTTATAGAGACCGCCGTCCGCAATTGTGGGCGTGGATGCGTACCCATAGATGAGTCCGTTTTGGGGACTCAAGCTAATGAGGTAATGTGTTTCCTAAACCATTCTCTTTTCTACGTCTAATTTTATTTCCATGCTTTCCTTACCTTACGCTTGATGGCATGTATGTAGATAAAGGGGAAGAAGAAAAGGAGGATCCAAATTATCAGCATGAAGCAAGTGAAGAGGATGAGGAATCGGATGATGAAGATCACTCCGACGAATCCGATGAGGATTCCAGTTAGACACCCACCTCTTCATACCTCTTTTGTAAAAGCTTTATGTATATATGGCCAAAGGCCCAATAATTTTTGAAATATAATAACTTTTTGGGCTCAATTGCATTCTCCACAATGAATGTGTTTCTTGTTTTTGTGTTTGTGTTTCTTGTATTTGTATTTGTGTATTCTCCACAATCTCAATCTGTGGACTGTTTTTTTTAAAGAGCTGGGGCAGACTGGGAAGTCTTGTGTAGACTCCCTAGTCTGCCCCAACTCTTTTTTTGTTGTGCAAAGCGTTCGTTGCTCGCAGCAAAAAAATATTAGTCGTCATTGAGCAGCGAAATGTCGTTAATATTTCACTGTTCCGTAGTGAAATATCGCTGCGACCCGTTGCAGCAAAAATAGTAGTGTTTCTAGCAACAAAAATGGCCCGACACCTAGCTGTGCTTCTAGTTATAAAAACGTTGCTATTTTCGTTGCTAGACCCTCATTCTGTTGTTGTAGTGAGTGACTTAAGTGGGATTAGAGGAGGAATAGGGACGTTAGAAGACTGCTAGAGGATTAGACAAGAGCTTAGAGAGCCATTAAACCTTGCAACAATAATTACAAGTGGTTAGAGAGGGATTAAAGAGGTTATAACAAGATTAGTAGAGATATGGAAGCTTGCAAGAGGGTTAGAAACTTACTGTAAGATTAAGGAGAGATTAAAGACACACAATTTGGAGAGAGATTACAAGCTCACAAGAAAGATTAGAAGGTTGCAAGTAAGATTAGAGAGGGATTAGAGAGGTTATAGCAAGATTAGTAGACATATACAAGAGGGTTTGAAACTTGCTGCAAGATTAAGGAGAAATTAAAGACATACAAGAGGATTGAAGAGAGATTACAAGCTTACAGCAAAGATTAGAAAGAGATTAGAAGGTTGTTGGCAAGATTAGAGAGCTCTAAGACTAATGGTTTACATGTGTAATTAGTTTAATAGCATAGAAAAGGGCTAGGAAGCTTGGAGAATCTTTTTTTCACTATAGAATAATATGGAAGTACTTTTTCGGGGATAAAATCACATTTTTGGAGGAATTTTTTTTTCACTATAGAATAATATGGAAGTACTTTTTCGGGGATAAAATCACATTTTTGGAGGAAAAAAATTTAATTTTTAGGGTTACTTTTTTGGCCGTGCAAGTTTGGTGGGGCCCAAGGGAGGTGAAGTGATACTAGTGGGGCTACTAGATAAAAAAGATGATATGATTGGGGTTACTAGGGGGACAAGCCTAAAGTATATCAATAAATACAATTGGTCCAAACTTGATTAAAATGTCATTAATCCTAAAGAGCCCTTTTGGTAGTCCATATTTCCCCTAATGGGATATTATTATAGGCCATCTAGAGAATGCTGTTTATATCAAGTTAGGAGTGGTTATCTGTGAGTAGGTGGTTATAGTGGTAGGGGAGCCCTCAATCTTCTCACTATCCTTCTCTTATAAAAGAGAAGTTGCCTTTGGCTTTAATAGTGGGGAGTGTATGGAAAGTCCTCAGAAGCTGTCATCCGAAAGGGACACTGTCCACCCTGCTTATTGTAAGAGGTCTCAACAATATTCTAGTATCATATGTTGCCTTTTTTGTCTAAGCTTTAAGCATGGCTTTTGTTAGAGAAATCGTGTGTTGTTGCCTCTTTTGTTTTGTAGCTCTTGCACTAATCCTCTCTTTTAGCTTCACATAGGAGTGATAAGCTCTCTTCTTCTTTTGATTGCTTACAACATGTTTTTCCTTTGTTGCACCCTTGGGTGCTGGGTTTAGGTTTAGCTTGGGTTTACCTCTATACATAGGCTAAATCAAGCTCTATTCAAAAAGCTTCTATGCGTAGGCTCTATGCATAAGGCTCTATGTGTAGGCTCTATACATAAGGCTCTATGCGTACGCTTTATGCATAAGGCTCTATGCATAGAGCTTTATACAAAAGGCTCTATGCATAAGGCCTTTATGGTTTATGCTTCAAGCAATTGACTCTTATGCATGTATGTATAGGCAATGTCGATCAACCCATCACAAGACCCAGATGTGATAAATATGCTATCTATTATAAATAAAGCAGGCTTACAATCGAGCCAGTCGATGCCATAGAAAAAATCTACCCCACTTGGCCAATTGGGGCAACTATGGATACAGAGTCCCCCATCCGCAATTGTAGGCATGGATGCGTACGCGAGGTATACAGTTGGATGAGTCCATTTTGGGGACTCAAGCAGATGAGGTAAGTGAGCCTAAACCCTTCTCTCATCTACATCTAATTGTATTTTATTGCCCTTGTTTGCCTTGCGCTTTGATGGCATGTATGTCGGATGAAGGGGAAGGGGAAGAGGAAGAGGAGGATCCTGATTACAAGCATGAAGTGGTGGAAGGAAGTGAAGAGGACGACGAAGACGATGATGATGATCTCGGAATCCGATGAGGATTCCAATTAGCCACCTCTTCATTGATATATTTTTGTATATATGGCCAAAGGCCCAACACTTCACGAAATAAAATAAACTTTGGGCTCAATTGCATTCTTCACAATCTATGTGTTTCTTATGTTTATGTTTGTGTCATAAAATTGTGACTCAGTTTTAATTTTTTTTTAAAGAGCTAAGGTAGACTATGGAGCCCTATGCAGACTCCTCGATTTGCCCCCTCTTCTTTTTACTACGCAGTACTTTCGCTATTGAGTAGCGAATCCATTGTAGCAAAAACAACAGCATTTTTAACAGCGAAAATAGCCTAATATCTGTCTACCCTTCTAGTTATAAAAACAATGCTATTTTCACTGCTACACCCTCATTCTGTTGTAATGTTTTATTGACTAGGATTCTCTCTCTCTCTCTCTCTCTCTCTCTCTCTCTCTCTCTCTCTCTCTCTCTCTCTCTTGTTATCAAGCTATGTAATGACATGTCTCTGAGGAAATGAAGTGTTAAGGTGGTTTGACATTGCACAAATTGAGAGAGAGAGAGAGAGAAAGAGCTTGATAAGAGAGAGAGAGAGAGAGAGAGAGAGAGAGAGAGAGAGAGAGAGAGAGAGAGAGAGAGAGGCGCTTATTCAAAGAAGAAAAGCATGCTTTTCATGAGTGACAAAGATTTAAATGCTAAAGAGAGAGAGAGAGAGAGCGAGAGAGCGAGAGAGAGAGAGAGAGAGAGAGAGAGAGAGAGGGAGAGTGGGGGAGAGTGAGGGGGGATAACATAGCTTGATAACAAGAGATCACATTACAATCTTGATAACATTTTCTCAAAGACAACATTACATAGCTTGATAACAAGAGAGAGAGAGAGAGAGAGAGAGAGAGAGTGAGGGAGAGTGAGGGAGAGAGAGAGAGAGAGAGAGAGAGAGAGAGTGAGAGAGAGTGAGAGTGAGGGAGAGAGACAGACCATAGGTAACCCAACTTCATTTCCTCAAATACATGGCATTACATAGCTTGAAAACAAGGGCAACAAGTTGTTGCGAGGTAAAATGTGAGAAAGAGCACTATCTATCCGCATTGTTATAGCTAAGGCTCATGGCACCCACGGAGTCAGCAATGCGAGCAAGAGCCCCACATATCTCTTGTGTGCTTTCACATTGCAATTCCATCTTTGCATGCTCTAAGCCCTCTAGCAGCCCACCCCCCTTCACTCCTTGCTTGCCTCCCCAAGTTGAAAACGGGACGCATGAGCGGTTTCACACTCTTGGAAGAGTGACAATAAGTTCTTCGATGTCTCCACCAACTCCTTGAGATTTCCTGCAAAACTTCGAATGATGTTGCCCACTGGGTCGTCATGGTCACCATCGACTCCACTTGCATTATCTCCTTGCATGTGTTGCTCGTCTAGAATTGTTCTACCATTTTCGTTCTCGTTGCCACCTTCTCGTTGACATGCCACACAAGCACCATAATTATATATATAAGTATATATATATATATATATATATTCTCTCTCTCTCATGCTCACACACATACACATGTACATTTACAAACGTTTGAAAAGTCTCCATACCTCCTTGGGTGGCGACATTGTCATCACTAACAGAGTCAACCAAGATAGTAGTTGGGTGGGCAATGCAATCCCCTTGGAAGAGTTGAGCCATCCTATTGTAAACCTCGTCCTTGAAATCCTCATTAGGAAGGTCCGCCGCCTTTCTCTCGGCCGTTGTCATTGCCCAATATGCAGAACGGCCCGTTGGAGATCCTTTCTCGTAGTCCAAGACTCAATGGATGGAATGCTGAACTTAACTTCTCCCACTTTGCCTTGCATTGCTTCTTGGTTCTTTCGAATAGGAAGATGGGAGCTTGAGAAGAACCATTTTGTGGAACAGCCGAAGCATATATTGTGTGCGCCATGAGTGGAGGATATTGTTGCATCGCATGAGACGAGGGCTGTCCCATGCCCATGGCCGCAACAGTGTGCCTTTGTGCTTCATGTGGTGCGCTCAGTGGACGTGGGGAACGCTGTCGAATACCATTGGCAGACACAAGCTGTGGTGGTGGGGAGTTGACGGCCAGCAACGACACGCGGAAGCGGCCGAGCGTTCTGAGAACTAAAATTATCTCATTAAATGATTAAGTCAAGCATCGGTATGAGAGAGAGCGATGAACAAGAATAGAAAGCCCATCTTTGAAAGGATGACTAAATCTCCCCTTTGGGGTGCTTACCTCCATAAACACCCCCTTCATGCAAGTAAAAGGGCTTTCATTGGAGAGGCCTAGAAAATACATATGTAAACACTTCGTGCTTAGCAATGCGGGCTGGCAGTCTGTAAGGTGAGGGGGAATGGTAGACAACTTACCATTTGGTATGAGTTGTAGTAGACAATACTTTATCTTCCTACATAAGTTATACTGTAGACTAACCTCTTCATACATCTTTCTCCACACCTTTATTCTCTAGCAAAGCATACCATTTACAAAGAACACATGATGTTGAAGATTAAATAAATATATTGTATATACCAGTGTCCAAAAAAAAAATCTGTCTTTTCCGGTAATTTTCAAGGCTCAAATTGAGAAGACCCGTTTGTAATTTTGTCTGGCCTATAGTTGTGGTTGCTAATACCACAATGCGCAAAGCTCCAGCAGCTCATTGTGTAATGAGATGCATTGCCTGTATAGTTACCGGATTAGATTTTGATATGCACTGCAGAGAGTGCCGCACTGCCGGCGCTTACATTCGAGCTTCTTCTAATATGCTCTGTACAGAACTCCGAACTCTGGATAAGGGCTAGAAATATATTCAATTCTGCCAAACTTGAATTGACATAAATTATTCTTGAAAATGACCTGAACTACGAACTACGAACTACGAACTTGAATTGACATAAATTGTTCTTGGAAATGACCTGATTATTACCTCTATGTGCAAAGCTCCAGCAGGACATCTTGTAGTGAGATGCATATAATTATCGGATTGGATTCTGCTATGCACTGCAGAGAGTGCCGGCTCTTACGGTTAAACCTTCTTCTAGAGCACTTGTCAACAAAATTTCTAATATGCTCTGTACAGAGGACTGCGAACTCTGGATAAGGGCAAGAAATACATTCAATTCTGCAAAACTTGAATTGATATAAATTGATCTTAGAAATGACCTGATCATTATCTGGTGCTAAAAAAGGAAAATCTCTTGGTTGAATGTCAAGAAAAATCGGACAACTTTGAATAACGTTCCATGCCTTGTTGCTTGCAAGCAAAACTTTCCGGGTGAAAGCTTTAGAGTGTCAGTTCAAGGAGGAATATTAACAGAGTCGAAGACGTGTTCATGTGCAGGAAGACTCGTGCTACTCAGACCATGTTAATGTGATAGGGAAGGCGTGTTGCTCAATTTCCACGAGGAGATAAATGAGGGCCTAGGGGAAGAAACCCAAATGACATCATATACATACCGCAAGAGGTTTGGGGGGGAAAGAAAAAGAAGAAAAAGGGAGGGGGGGGGAGTGTTTTGGTGTTGTTTTGTAACAGGATATTTTAAACTCAAGCTAGAAAAGGCTTCAATAATGTACAATCTGCTGTTAAGCAACACTTCACACAGATAACCAGTCACTCTACTTGTTGCCAAACATTACCAGCAGCATGTGTTCTTCAAAGCCTAGAACCAACATCATAATATAAAAGCCAAAAAAATACATTAAAAAACCACTAGCACAGGTTCTTGGAGGCCATCACGGCTTTATTGCCTGTTTCTCTGTTTCACCAAACATGTGTTCCACAAAGACTACCCAATAGAGCATACACTCACTGTTGTTATGCCACTAATATCAAAACCGTTGAAGCTGGAAGCTGCTGCTTTAGTGTAGGCTCCCATCCTTGGAAAAACCAGCCAATCACCACATTGCATACGTGGTAGCCATACATTCTTCATGATAGTGTCAAGGCCATCACATGTGGGGCCAAAAATTGTAGACTCACAACCTTCATCCGGAACAATAAGGTCCTTCATGCTGCAAGCATGCAAGGGACGAACAGATAAGATGGCATGGTCATATACTAAGCAATTCATAGAGCCATATATTCCATCATTGATCCAATACTCAGCCACTTCCTGTCCATTCCTTTTGCGCATACGACTTCCAAAAACTTGGGCAGCCAATGTATATGACTCCTCTGCAAAAAAACGACCAGGCTCAGCAATTACTGTCACTCCCATGCAAGCTGGGAAGAATTTCTCAAGAGCATCATTGATGGAAGCAGCTGCTGCAGAGAAACTAACCCCATGACCACCATCAGAAACAAAGCCCCCACCAATATCTAAGAGCCTCATAGATGTCACTCCCAATATCTTGGCCATGTCGAACACTCGGCATGCCTGGGCAATTCCCAGGGCAAATGATGAGGGATCTGAAGCTCCACTTCCAACATGGAAAGCAACACCGACAACTTTGAGCCCCAGATCTCTGGCAAGGACTAGTAAACTCTCACATTCCTGCATTTCTGCACCATATTTCACTCCAAGTGGGCACCTAGCTCCCAGATCACAGACCCGAATTCTAAGGACCACTTCTGCCTGAGGATTCACTTTGTGAAGCTTGTATAACTCTGCCTCGGAGTCGAATGTAGTCAGATGAACACCATGATTGGCAGCATGCAGAATGTGTGATGGCAGCTTACATGGGTTGGCAAAAATTATCCTATCACCACCTATACCCAGATCTCTTACCATATCAAGCTCTGTCTTGCTTGCTACATCAAAACCAGCACCAAGGGCAGACAGCAAAGCTAAAAGCACTCGGTCAGAGTTGCACTTCACAGCATAAAACGGGTGGACACGAGGCATTAACAGTTTCCATGTTTTCCAAAGCCTAAGTACTGCACCTATATCCATGACATAGAATGCATCCTCAGTCCTGGTGTTCAGAACCTGATTTTTTATCATTTCATCAATGTCTTTGCTTGTAGTACCAACAAGCACTGGATTGATCGTTGATATAAGTTGATCCACTTCAAGAGTACAGACGTTATATTTTAACACTTGCATGCCGCAGAAATTGTTAATCACAGAACCATCTGATACTCTCAACTGACCACTGCTGATTGACTTGGTCCATCCACTCCGAATAAAATTGCTTGGAACCACAGGCCCACAGCCAGCTAGATTGTCTGTGAAAGTGTAAAACGTAACCATATTGCTCCCAAGTACCTTTTCCATGCTAAAATTGTCACAAACATACCCATGAGGAGATTCAAATGCTCCCCATGAATTTCCTTTTAACCCAGTGGCAGAAGCACCACTCACGTGGAGGGCAATGGAGAACAGAGAAGGCCTGAAACAGGCCAGCACATCATCCACGAGAGTCTGTAAATCCACATCTTGAGGACCATAACCCATAGCCTCAAAGCTGGCATAGCTGTGACCATTCTCAGGAGTGACATGAATAGTTGACATAGCACCTCTTTCCAACGAATTCATGGAATAGCCACATGGGTCAAAAGCGAAGTCACAAATTTGAGACTTGGGTAGCAGATTAGCAATGCCAGATTTCTGTGTCATATCTGCAGCAGAGTCACAGATCACTTTAAAAAAGTTTGCAGCCCTCTTCCTGTCCAGCTTTGACATGCACATCTCCAGGGTATAAACTGGCACATCAGAGCCCAAAGCATTTTCAGACTCCGAAGCTGATGCAAAGTAAACATGCCAATTTTGCGCCTTAGTAGGATCACCCATCACGTAAGCCTTACTCCCAGACCCAAGTTTACCAAAGAAGCTGTCTAAAAATTTAACTTCATCCGAAAAACTTCCATGAGGATGGGGCTGCTGTTGGGGGAAATTGAATGAGCCACGGGTGTACTTACAACCCTTCACTCTCAAGGACAACTGAGCAGCATGATTGAGTAGGGTGGGAACTGAATTCAGAAGCTTGGTAGTTCCACACGTTTTGAGAATAACCTTGTAAGGATAGACAAATAAGCTGGACTCAGAAAGAACATAGGAGTCGACCACACTGTTACTCAGTTCTGACACAATGGTACACCTTGCAGACGACAATACTTGATCTATTTCAGCTCGAGATAGGGCTCTCAAGCCTTTACCATCACCACCAATAGGGCCAGGGAAAAATTCAATTTGCAGCCTTTTCTCAATACCTTCAAAGCCCCCAGATGCTTCCAGTTGTAAATCAACCACATTCTCTTCTGGCTGAAGAAGCATCCCCATCGTGACCACGGAGGAAAGCTTTAGAAAGAAACGAAAGCAAGCAGGAGTAGAGGATGTCAACTGCTCTACCCCACGGGGTGTGCGTCCTTCCACTCTACACACACCTCAGCTCCTGCTTTAAAAACTGCTCGCAACTCTAAACTGGCGCGCGGACTACTCCTAAGATTACCTCAAGTAAACATCAGGATGGCTTTCTCAAGCACTGCACAAACAAGTTCCACCAAAGTTAACGTTTCTCACGCACTCCCAAGAAGGTTTTCTAGCAATCTTTATCATCTAAAGAATATTACAGCTTGCCTTGAACGCAACTTATCCATTTCATCACCCTTAGAAACTGCACAAAGACGTACGTTAGAGTAGGCAGCGCTGCGGAACTTCTCAATCCCTCCATGTGGTCGAACATCTTCAACTGTGTATCCAAGAGGAGCCTCATACTGCAAAATATTAGATTTTTTGCCACCTTTGGTCTCCATCACAACATTCAGAAAATGTCCTGAAGAAAAAAGAGGAATGAGCGCATCCGAGCTTCAGAGAGAATCATACATGAGCAAAACAACTTCATGAGAAAATCAACTTCTGCAAAAAAACATCTCAAACGAGAGTAATCAAGCAGACTTGAGGGAAGAGACTTTCAGAAGCGTCAAAGACCTAGTACTGCACGCAAGGCTACCCGCATCGACCTTGAAAACAAGGCTACCCGCATCGACCTTGAAAACAAGGCTAACAATAATCTATCGCCTAAATTGATGCAGCTGCAGTTACAATACCAACTAGAAGATCCTTAAAACAAATTCTCAAACCAAAACACATTCGTCACTTGTTTCAGCTAATAATTAAGTGTTAATTATGAAAGTATAAATTATGGAAAAAAAAACCAAAAACTATTGAGAGTGCGATGGAGAGGCAAGAAGGCCCCAATGTTATATATATTATGAAGAAACTTCCACTGTCAGCAACCATAAGCATAAAACCTGACTAAATAGGAACAACAGTTTAAAATTACGTAAACTTTTACGATTACAGACCCTTGTTGAAGGCTTCTATAGACACGAGAGACACTGAGACGTGCATTTTTTTCAGAAAAACGAATCAACTGTTGCGTGACAATAAACATGCCTATAAGAAAACAGGTGGGGGCATTGACACGTCTAAGACTCTACGCGGGCTTGAAAGGAAGGACATGCTCAAACAGAGGATCACAGCAAACGATCTGACAGACAGGGACCGAATAGAACGGACAAATAAGAGACTTAGCAACTTGAACTTCTGTTGCCACCCAGCCCAGCTCACAAAATCATCACATGTTAATGAGGCTCTTAACATGATGAGGGACGTGCGGTCATTAGATAGGATGTTCATTTTTTCGAACCGGTTAGATTTTCCGACCCGAAAAAAGAAAGGCAGAAGAGAGAGAAACACCACGCCAAACATGTGAAAACAGTCCAAACCTACCCTCCCCATGCATGCACTATGCACGACTACCCTAATGAGCACATGCGCTACTATAGAAATGTTTAGGAAGCCTTACTTGGCGTGAAAGCTGTGAAAAGTTCCAAGAGCCATAATCGTGAAGGTCTTTACTGGAGAGATATCGTAGAGTGCACATCTAAGCGCAGGAAAGAAAGAACTACCACATGCAGGGCACGGAAGCACGTTCCAACAATTAAGAAGGAGAGCCTAGATGTAATCAAGGCAAGGACTCAAGAACAAAGATCAACGATAAGGTCACTCTGGACGGGCACACACGCACACAATAACACAAACAAACGAAGGAACAGGCATGCTCTTGCTATCTGCCGACAGGGCAAAGCAGAAAAACGATGTTCAGGAGATGAGAGGGAGGAACGCTGGTATACAAATTCTTATGCATTCCTTCCATTAGCCATCCAAACACTACGTAACAAAAACTTTCCTGAGCGCAATAACGCAGAGCACGGAATATGAGAGTTTTCATTGCCATTGTCAACAGCAACGGAAAAGACAGGACAACTTTCTATCTCACGTTAAGCAGCATGCAAAACGCATATCACCGGACAGTTTGTCCTCAACGGCAGGGAAATAGAATCGGAGAAAGAGCTTTCATTACTCTCCGCTAATGCAACGCTAAAGCGACGGGGAGACATGGTAACTTTTGATCGCATTCGCCATGATCAGGATTGAAATTGGAGAAAGTGGAAGTTCGCCAAGGTTAAGGTTACAATTAGCAAAAAGATTTCAAGGCATTCCATGAATACGAAGGGTTAGGGCAAGAAGAGAGCCTTGTAGAGAAGCGCAAAGCGATGGGGAAGCGAGAGAAAGATTATAGTGTTCGGAATAGGGTAAGACTTAGGGTAAGGGTCAATGCAGTTCCATAGGGTTAGGATAGAGGCTTGAACGAATGGAAGATAGCAAAATTGAGGAAAAAGCACAGGGATGCGGAGGGTCAAGTTTAGAAGAAAGCGATGTTGATGAGAAGCGCAAAGCGATGGGGGAACCAGAGAAAGGGTTAGGGTTAGGGTTAGGGTTAGGGTAACGGCGAGGGTGGGGAAGATATAGAGAGCGCAGTGTAGAAAGCTTACCTGAGCGGGAAGCTCCAGTGCTGGCGGGGCTGCGGCAGGGGAAGAGCTCGAAAGCATGGGCCAATGGCAGAAGCACAGCAGGAGATATGCGAGCATGCCGCGGAATGCCATTCTTATATATAGAGACACCCCTATCCCACGTGGCACAATCGGATCCAGCTGGCTTACACTAGCTGTCTAGTTGTCTTTTTTTATTATTGCCTGCCCTTTTGTTTTTAAAAAAAAGGAACAAGCCATGAGTCATCATGGCTACAGCCAACTGCTGAGTCACTTTTGTAACTGGCCCATTTATGTCCGGTCTCCCGGTGGCATCCTCGTGGTGGGCATTATTTTGTGTTCAAAAAAGCTGGGCCAACCTCGGACCTCCACGTTATTAATGCCATGCAATAACCACCTCATTATTTTTCCAACCAACCAAAAGGTGATCGCCATCCAATAATTGCCTAACTATTTCTCGAGCCAATCACAATAAAGGTCTTGCTCATCAAAAGTAAATCAGGATTTTAGCATCAGAATTTCACTAAACTATTATTTTGTGGTGGGCATCAGAATTTCACTAAACTATTATTTCACAAAATAATGTGGTGGGCATTATTTTGTGTTCAAAAAAGCTGGGCCAACCTCGGACCTCCACGTTATTAATGCCATGCAATAACCACCTCATTATTTTTCCAACCAACCAAAAGGTGATCGCCATCCAATAATTGCCTAACTATTTCTCGAGCCAATCACAATAAAGGTCTTGCTCATCAAAAGTAAATCAGGATTTTAGCATCAGAATTTCACTAAACTAGTGGCTTCACCCGTCCTCGATGGGCAAGAGTATTTTGGCATGCATCCTTGTCGACCGCAAATTAGTGCAGTAGAGAGAGGTGTTACTCTAGAGTTCCAAGGTCACAGGTTCAAGCACTCATTTGCGCAAGTGATGGCACGCATGGTGTGTGTTTTGTGTTGCACTTTCTAATTCCAACCAATTCCCCAAAAAAAGAAATGCTCGTCCTCGAAGGGTAAGTAGAGATAAGCCTTATATTTGGAGCCCATGATGGGCCTTGTGGTCCTTAACTTGCCCATCTATATATAAACACACCATGCTTGCCACATATATCCATGTAGAAGCTCCTAAAGCACTTACTTTCTTTGAATAAAGCACCAAACTTGGCGTAAATATACAGCTAGCATTCCAACCCAATATAATGTTGACAATCTCATCACACCTGAACAAAGCTTCAAAACAATCTTTGGGCAATTGGATTATCTCTCCTTTCAAGCCTGTACTCCGTACCTCCTTCTGGCAAAATAAATTTATGAAAAAAAACATTAGCTATATTGCAAGATATAATTTTCGTGGAAAAAAAGAAGAAAAATGACAAAACCTTATAGAACTCATTTGGTGGATCACTATTTGAGGCGAATGGGGTTTGAACAAGCTTGTAGACAACAAATCGAAAAATTATGCATTGTCCAGTGCCTATGACTCGAAAATCTAACCTATCAGGCTTTTCATAGTCCACAAACATTACATGTACATGAAGTTGATCTGCGATCTTTCCTTTGCAATCTTAGATTGTAAATTCCAAGGAGCCCAAAGCTCTCGTTGTAAGTGTCTTGACCATACAAACCTAGCAATAATCTAGGTTCTAAAAAATAAAGATATTCCCTACGCGAAAAGAATGTATCAATAGCAATATAAATGTATCAAATAAAATGCAAAAGCTATATAAAAAGTAGGTTTCTATATATACCGTAAAACATCGGTGCTCTCTAACAGTTCAATAATTAGAGATGTTGTTGCTTGTCCTTCCCAAAATGGAAGGTCTACAATTGAGTCATGAATATTAAATAGATTATGAAAAACAATAATACCTATATTATAGCAATCTCAAAAAATATTACCTTCAATATCTTGTCCATTACCATAAACAAATGAAAATGATCTCCTTGTGCCACCTCCATCCTAAGCAATATACCTCTGATATCAAATATAACACTCACTACACTAATCATTTACATAACACTTTAAGGTCTCTCTCAACTTGATCTATTAGGAACATGCAACCCTTCACAATCATGCAGCCACTTTTCATACTGTTATAAGAGGTCTTGCATTTGCAACAGAGATTGATTCTTTACTATAGAATGACAAACACCAACGTCTGCACACCCTCTCTGTTGCAAGGAATGGAAAAAATCATCTGAAAGCTCGGTGGAGAATTTATTCCAAAGGTGTCCAGGGCATATCGGCTCACAAAAAATCATGATAATGACAAATAATTGACGCAGTTGGAATCCTGTTTTTTGAAATGCAGCTTCTTGGAGACACATATACCACTCCTCATCACTCTCTAGCATTCCTCTAGCTTCACATGCAGCCTTAAAACATGGATAAAAATGTCCATTCACTGTTCGTAAATCCTCAAAAGATTTATAGCCTTTGCACATTGTGTTATGGGCTACCACACCTCCAAGAGGGAACTCAATGCATTCACCTAAAGGATGAGCAATAGAACACAATTGTCTTAGGGCACTTACCAATGTTCTGAACTTGAGTCCCTTGAGACCTCCAAGCTCACTTGTTAAGCTCCACCTCCATGCTGTCACCGTAGAGTTGCTCACACTGTCGCATAAGGTAATCACTCTCTCTCACTCTTCCACAAGCATAGAAGAGGCACAAGCATGAATCATACAAGCATAGAAGAGTCACAAATGCTGGAATGCTCTCTCTCAAGACACAAAGAAGAACTCTCAACATAGCACAAAGGGGGATTGCAACTTTTATAGTGCCGTTTCATGACACTTACTAATGTCCTCAATTTGGAGGAGCATACTTGTTAATCCAAAATGGGATTAACGTCCCCCCCTTCTTGATGTAGGTTCTGTCCTCAGAACCTGTTTACCGAGGTCTAAAGATCTGGTCACCGAACTCATGGCGGTAAAAATTTCAACGTGACTGAAGCTTTCTGAGGGTGCGTCTGAATGCTGAGTGTGAGCGCCAAAACCCTGTGTCCACCATGTTTTCGAACATGACATGCATGTAAGTTGGAAGACACCTTAGACGATGGTAATACAACATCGTGCCCCAATCAGAGATGGGCCTTGATTGATGTCGAACTGTAGTTGCTCAGCTTCATAGCCATCATAGGGCTCTTTGGGTTGATCTTTCCTCCTCCATACCAATGTTTGTGTAGTTTTAGCATTGGCTTTAGTTGGGTGTGGGTTCTGCATGCTTTTACTACCCTTTCCTTCTCGTTACCAGAACAATTTGTGAGACGGTGGCCACTAAGCGGGGTTTGGGTACCCACACTGCCGTATTGCCTTGGTAGTATCCTTGCGCTCGTAGTAAATCCTTTCGGACCCATTACTTATGAAGGCCTTGTAGGATGTTGGTATGTCTGGAGTACTACCAACTTATTTGTGAAGGCCAAGTCTGATTTTTGGCTCCTTTGTGAATCTTTCTTACTGTATCCATATTATCCTTCTTGTGGGGAGGCTGGTTTTTGAGTTAAACCTTGGGCACCCATTTCTGTGTACCTTGTGACTTTGGGTATTGTTTGTGTAGGGTTTGTGGGACTGATGTTTGTTCTGTTTTATGAGTTGATGATGTTATTGTTGAGATATCAAGCTCATCTAGTGAGGCGGTGGACACTGATGACCCGCCTTGGGGATAGGCCCCACACTTACACCACTGGCATGGTTTGTGAGATCATGGGTGATATGCAGCCAGTGGGATGTCTGGAGTACTACCAACTTATTTGTGAAGGCCAAGTCTGATTTTTGGCTCCTTTGTGAATCTTTCTTACTGTATCCATATTATCCTTCTTGTGGGGAGGCTGGTTTTTGAGTTAAACCTTGGGCACCCATTTCTGTGTACCTTGTGACTTTGGGTATTGTTTGTGTAGGGTTTGTGGGACTGATGTTTGTTCTGTTTTATGAGTTGATGATGTTATTGTTGAGATATCAAGCTCATCTAGTGAGGCAGTGGACACTGATGACCCGCCTGGGGGATAGGCCCCACACTTACACCACTGGCATGGTTTGTGAGATCATGGGTGATATGCAGCCAGTGGGATGACAGGCTATGTGATAGCCATTCTAGAGACTGGCATAGTTATAGCGCCAGCTCATTTAGTTGGGTTCACACAATAGAGAACCCTAGTATGTATTTGGTTGAGTACCTTTTCATATTGTGTACTCTTATCTTTGTATATAGTGTGTTGAGTGTTGTGTGAAGAAGAAGCCTGAGATTTTCAGCTTCTCACCTTGTGTGTTCTCCTTTAGGGTTTTGTGAGTGTGTGCGCGCTTGCAAGAGCTCAAGCTCTCTTCTCCCCCCTGCATCTTTTCATGGTATCAGAGCCTGGTTCATGCTAAGGGCTAAGCTGCAAGCAAGAGAAGCAAAGGAAGCGGTACGAGGGTAAGAGCTTCATGTACTCTTCCCTATTTGTGTTGGTGACAAACACCCTTGTCGGGAGCTCTACGGGAGGCACCAGAGAACGATCTCTGATTGAGGAGCTTTCTTCGCGGGAGTAAAGCTATAGGGCAACTATATTGTTCTATTGGATGGCATTTTTTGGGCCAAAAACGCGTTTCGGGTGCATTAGGACCTCCATTTTTCAAAAAGCAGGCGATTTCGAGCACTGCGGGTAAGGCATCGATTCTTACAGAACTTTGTTTTAAGAACTACAAGAAGACAGATTGGTTGTGCAGACATTGTGTGCGCTACAAGGAGGTCAACAATTGCCATTAGGTGTATGTATGCACATTGAGGTCACTGGTTGTGACATTTGAGTGTAGTACGGTACCGCTGCAAAAAATAAAGAAGTTTGTGCAGGACAAACCAAAGTGTTGTTTCTGGCAAATTTGTGTGTTTGGCAAGATGTCAAATGATGGCATAAACCAAATCGTTGCTCTGAGAAACTTGATAAGAATAACTTCCATGCTGGAGGTTCAGGTTGACAAATTTCCTGATGGATGGGAAAGGGTTACTGGGACTACATAGAAGGTGAGCAGCATGAAGAGGCACCGGAGATACCGGGAGATCAATCCGATTGCTGCAGATATGAAAGAGTTCAAGGATTGGAACCAAGGAGCCAGAAAAGTTATGTATTGGCTTATCAGTATACATGACACCATGATTGGGCACATACAAGATGCCAAGTCCCCCAAGGAGGCATGGGACACCTTGGTAAAACTCTATGAAACGAATACCAAGGGACAAAAGATACAGGTGTCTGTGAATGACTATGCATTGAAGATCAAGGGTATTGTGGAATCCCTTGCATCTATTGGCGTTTCAATAGATGATGATGATAAGGTGGAAGTCTGTCTACGTGGTCTCGGGCCACAATACAAGGCATTCAAGACGTCTATTCAGACTCAGGAAAACATTCCCAATTTCACAGATTTGGTGTCTATGTTGATTATAGAAGAGAAGAGCTTGGGTGAAGACCAACAGTCTTCATAAAATAAAAATAGTTTCAGAGCAACAGGCCTTCTACACAAGTTCAGGAAGAGGACGAGGTAGAGGAGGCCGTGGACGCGACCAAGGAGGTGGCCGAACAGGTAATCAAAATTATGGCCAGCAACAACAACAACAACAGTCCCAGAATTCACAACAACAATAACACGCAGGTGTGGAAGAGGCCAATTCAGAGGTAGGGGGAGTCAAAGAGGTCATGGAAATTGGCAAAGGTAGTATAATGATACACGTGGATGCTTTTATTGTGGTAAGCCTAGACATGTGCAGGCAAATTGTTATAAGAAGCAGACATGCAAAACGGAAAATTACAGCAAAACAACTATGCATCCTCGAGCAGAAACAATGAGGATAATGAAAGGTTGTTTGTTATGCAGCGTGTCGTTAATGCCATGTTTGAAAATGTTGAAGCAGCACATAAAGATGATGTATGGTACGTTGATTCAGGTGCTTCAAACCACATGACAAGTCATGGGGAGTGGTTCAAGGAGATGAAAAACCTTGAAAGACCAGGTTTTGTGAAAACAGGGGATGACACTGCTCATCCAATTGCCCATGTTGGAGATGTGCCATTGTCTATGCAGGATGGTAAAGTGAAGTACCTTCAAATGTACTTCATGTTCCGAACATAACAAAGAATCTGGTTTCAGTTGGCCAGATGATTGAGCAGGGTTTGTAGGTTCAGTTTAACCCTGATGGTTGTTATGTTGAAGAGTTTAGAGACAAGTGTAGGTTAGTTGCAAAAGGTAACAGAGTGGGCAGAATGTTTACATTGAATGTAAACATGCCTGAAGTGAGTGCTGCGATGTTTGCAAATGGTTCAGGAATTATTGTAGACATAGACATTTGGCATAAAAGAATTGGACATGTGAATGTGCAGAGAATGAAGTCTATGCAGAATAAAGGAATTGTGACAGGGCTGACCAAGTTTAAAGTTGAAGGTATGCAGAAAATATGTGAAGCATTCCAATTTGGAAAGCAAACAAAGCATGTATGTCCACGTGACAGAAATGTGAGCAGAAATGCACTAGATGTTGTGCATTCAGATGTATGGGTCCTACGAAGACCATGTCTATGGGAGGCTGCAGGTATGACATTTATTGATGACCACACAAGGAAAGTGTGGGTCTACTTCATGAAGGAGAAGAGTGAGGTGTTCACTCATTTTCAAAATTTCAGAGTTATGGTTGAAAAGCAAACAGGGAAATATGTAAAGTGCCTAAGGCTAGATGGAGGGGGAGAGTACTTCTCCAATGAGTTTTCTGATTTTTTGAAGAAGAATGGTATTCGGAGACAGTTTACATGCAGATACACTTCGTAACAAAATGGAGTTGCTGAGCGAAAAAACAGGCACATTGCTAAGATTGCGCGAGCATTGATGGGAGAGAAGAATATGTCGCATAGCTATTGGGCTGAGGCTATTTTTACAGCAGTTTACATCATGAATAGGACTCCAACTACATCCATACATGATGTAACTCCAGAGGAGAGGTTTACTGGCAGAAAACCTGATTTGTCTCATTCATCTGAAAGTCTTTGGATGCATTGCATATGTGCATGTGCCATATGAGCTGAGAACTAAGCTGGAAAAATGTGTGTTTATTGGGTATTCCCTTGAGCAAAAGGGATACAGGTGTTATAACCCTACTACACGTGAGTTGAGGGTAAGCAGGGATGTTGTTTTTGATGAGATGAGCAGCCGGTATGCTGCTAAAAAAGAAGCTGTTGGGGCTGATGTGAGTGGAAATGTGGTTGCACAGAATGCAAGTCAGCAATCACAGTCTTTGAGTGGACCAGGAGAGTCCTCATCTAGTGGTTCAGTGATAGACCATGGAGTGGTAGGCTGCATCATAATACCAGTCCTGCAAATGTGATTAGTACATCAAATAAAGGCAAAGAGAAAGTGATTGAGCCCCTTAGTATGCCTGACATTTCTGCAGGGCATTCTCATGATGGAGAGTCTAGTGGCTCAGAGATGAGCCTTGATGAGGATCTTGGGATACCAGCTATGAGAACACCTGGTGTAAAGAAGGCTATGGAAGCCATGAATGCAAAGCTACAAAGATCTGGGAGGGTGAAGAATCATGTGCTGTAGAGGTTTACCTATGATGGTTATGTGGCACATCACTATGCATACATGGCAAAAATTGTACAGGTTATAGAGCCCACATGCATTGATGAGGCTGTTGGAAATGTGTGTTGGGAGAAAGCTATGGATGAGGAGATGGATGCACTATATGGAAATGAGACTTGGGATTTAGTGCAATTGCCTGAAGGCAAGAAAGCCATTGGATGCAAGTGGGTATACAAAGTAAAACATAACAGTGATGGAAGCATAAGCACGTACAAGGCTAGATTGGTAGCCAAAGGATATGCGCAGACATATGGCATTGATTATGAAGGAAACTTTTAGCCCAGTTGCCAAGATGGCAATAGTGAGAGTTGTGATAGCAGTGGCTGCGTCAAAGCAATGGTCTTTACATCAGATGGATGTAAAGAATGCATTCTTGCATGGGGATTTGCAGGAAGAGGTGTATATGTTGTAGCCACCTGGTTATGAGGATGTGAGTCACCTCGAGCATGTGTGCAGGTTGAAAAAAGCCTTGTATGGCTTAAAACAAGCACCAAGAGCATGGTCTGACAAGATTTCTGAATATCTTGTCACTATTGGCTTTCATGTAGCCAATGCAGATCACCAGGCTAGATTTGAGCTATGTTGTTGGGTTGGTGAGTCAATTTATGCAGGTTCCTTGGAAGCCGCATTTGGATGCATTGAGACGACGCATACTGAGGTATGTGAGGTCTACTTTGCATTGTGGACTATTTTATGAAACTGGGATAGAGATATGTGTACATGGGTACACAGATGCTGATTGGGCTGGTCGTATCTCAGATAGAAGATCTACTAGTGGCTTCATGTTTTCTTTTGGGGAGTGCTGCTATGACTTGGAGCAGCAAAAAGCAGCCTACGGTTGCTCTATCCCCAGTACTACAGAGGCCGAGTATACAGAGGTGCTGCTATGGTAGCATGTGAGGTAGCTTGGTTGAGAAAGCTACTTGCAGATTTGGGTCTATCAGTGTGGATAGACAAGTTGTCATTTTCTGTGACAACATTAGCAGTATACAGTTGGCCAGGAACCCAGTTTCTCATGCTCGCACGAAGCATATAGAGGTCCACTACCATTTTGTCAGAGAGAAGGTTTTGGCAGGAGACGTTGACCATGTTTATGTTAGCACACAGGATCAGGTCGCTGACATCTTCACCAAAGCATTGGGTACAGAGAAACTCCGTAGATTCAGGGCTTCGCTTGGTGTACATGAGATGGAATTGAGCTCGAGGGGGAGTGTTGAGATATTGAGCTCATCTAGTGAGACAGTGGACACTAATGACCCGCCTGGGGGATAGGCCCCACACTTACACCACTGGCATGGTTTGTGAGATCATGGGTGATATGCAGCCACCAGTGGGATGGCAGGCTATGTGAGCCATTCTAGAGACTGGCATAGTTATAGCATCAGCTCATTTAGTTGGGTTCACACTATAGAGAACCCTAGTATGTATTTGGTTGAGTACCTTTTCATATTGTGTACTCTTATCTTTGTATATGGTGTGTTGAGTGTTGTGTGAAGAAGAAGAAGATTTTCAGCCTCTCACCTTGTGTGTTCTCTTTTAGGGTTTTGTGAGTGTGTGTGTGCTTGCAAGAGCTCAAGCTCTCTTCTCCCCTGCATCTTTTCAGTTATCGTGCTTAGTGTCGTTCTCTCCTCAATCATGATCTGTTTCCCTGTGTTTGTCAGGCTCCATAAGGGTATGGACATGATGACATTGTCACCCTCGTTCAACAGTGCTATCCTCCTCTCCCATTGGATATTACATTTGCTGGCGCACAAATCCAGGATCGTCCTAGGATCATTTCCTCTTCCATGGAACCTGCAAGCATGACAAACACTTTCCCAACCAAGGAATTATTTCTAATGGAAATGTTAACACTTAAAAATCCCTCAACTTTCGTAGTTATAAAGTGCACACTGCATACTTGCGCATCAATGGGTTCAAGGTGTGGTCTATCTAATGAGATCAAGTTATGACTTGATCTTGTATCCATTAGTGCAATGCTCATTGCATGGCTTTTATTTGTAGTGAGCTAAACCTTGAGTTATGCTAGCTCGATGTTCAGTTCCTCTTCGTCCGAGAGAGTCAACGAAGCCATGTTGACGTGTAAAATTCTCTTCTGGAGTAATTGTTTAGATTTGGTCTCCCTTGCCTTATCCTCTTCTTGAGCTTGCTAGATTTTTTCCTTTATGAGCTGTTTTTTTTGTTTTAAGAGATGTTCTTGCAAGAGCATCTCTTGGGTCAGTGTGGTCCAAAATATTTTTTGAGTTTGCTTCCATTGACATAACCCTCCATCTATACACCATCAATTGTCTCAATTCTAACCGACCCCTGAGGTGTGATCTCAGACACTTGGAAGGGTCCCAGGCCTCTGTATTTGAGTTTTTTTTTTTGGTGCTTCCTACACCATACATGAGGACAAGGTCCCCCATTTCTAGTTCTTTTTGTTTCAAATTTTTATGGAACCAGTGCTTCCTGCATAGTTTCTCGACCATGAGTCCGTGTGATGACATTAGCCTGGTCTCATCAAGCTTCTCTAAACGATTAGCCTTTCAGCTAATGCATTCTCTATCAGACATTATTGCACTACAATCCTTAAGCTCGGAACTAGGTATTCCATAGGCATTACTACCTCAACACCATAAACTAGACGAAAGGGAGTGTATCACGTCACTACCTTATATGATGTTTGATATGCCCATATGGCCGCTATTAGACCATGTTCCCAGTCCGTTTGGCTTGATTCCAAGGTTTTTGTCAAGATAGTACACAAAATTTTGTTTGTCCTCTCTGCTTGACCATTAGCCAGTGGATAATAAGGTGATGATTTCCGATGGACCACTAAGAATCCAGTAAGTAAATGATCAATCACCTCATTAATAAAATGCGAGTTGTGATCACTAACTAATTCTAATGGGCAGCCGAACCTTGAGATAATTTGCTCATATAAGAATTTGTTGTTGTTCGTGTATCAACTCACTTTGAGGCTCTGGCTTCTGCCCATTTGGTGAAATAGTCCGTGGTGGCCACGATCACATATTGGGCTTGTGATGGATGTTCCACTGGACTAATAGGTCCAACAAAATCTACTCCCCATTTTTCGAAGGGTTGTCTTACAATAATAGGGGTGAGCGGCATCTTGTCCCTTTGTTGTGGAATAGCAAAACACTGGTATTCTTCGCACCTTTTGACAAATTCTATGGCATCTCCGAACAACGTAGGCCATCATTATCCTGCTTGAAATACCTTGCAAGCCGTGATTTCCCCAACAAAATGCCCTCCTGCTATCCCTGATGAACTTCATTCAATATCATGACGAATTCATCTTCTTAGGACATTGTCTTTACCCAGCTTATATAGCTCTCCATCTTCTTAGGACATTGTCTTTACCCAACTTATATAGCTCTCCAGCAATTAATTAATAAGGTGGACTAAGCTTGATAAGCCACCGCATTTTATCTTTGTTCAAGGGTGTGTCCCCGAGACAGGGATTTAATATTCACGCGATCACAAGATTTTTTATGATAATAACACATGTGAATAAGTTATTCACATGTTCTCATGTTACCGTTCACAAAATAACAGGTCACTTGCCATTTGGGAACCCCTTAAAAGCTTGGCTACACATGGAAATAAGCCATTCACATGTTCTCATGTTACCATCTTCACATAATAGCAGGTCAATGGCCACCTAAGAAGATTTTTTATGCCCGACAAAGATAATTTTTTAAGGCCCTTGTGAAAGCTTTGTGAATATAACATGTGATCACAAGATTTTTTAATGTTATTAACATATGTTATTAACATGTTCACATGTTCTCGTTTATGTCAGTGAGATCCCTGGTCCCCGATGAAAAACCATGAGCTAGATAATCAGATATCTCCTCACTCCATTCGGGTACCATGTCCAGTTTGAACAAACAAGCATCAGGGAGATCATCTTCAATGCCAATTGCTCATTCCCCATTTGGAATTCTTGACATATGATTGGCTAACACATGCTGTGCCCCTTTTCTTACCGTAAACTGTAAAGTCGAATTCCAACAGCAATAGCAACCATCGTGTGATTCTTCCCGTGGTTCAAAGCTTTCACTAGGTATAATAAGGCTTGATAGTCCACGAAGAATACACGTTTATTGGCCAATAGGTAGTGTCGATACTTCTTGACAACATAAACCATGGCCAATCCTTCTCTCTCTGTGGTGGTGTAGTTCACCTCTGCATCATTTAATTGATGACCTAGCGAAGCAGACTAGATAGTCCAATTTGAACTCACCGAGCTGGGCTAGTACACATCCAATAGCAAAGTTTGATGCATAAATATGCACATGAAATGTGAGGTCCCAATTGGGG
Organism: Cibotium barometz; assembly: GCF_041138505.1. Classification (NCBI taxonomy): domain Eukaryota; kingdom Viridiplantae; phylum Streptophyta; class Polypodiopsida; order Cyatheales; family Cibotiaceae; genus Cibotium; species Cibotium barometz. The sequence continues at coordinate 21,532,199 of NC_141076.1, read as the reverse complement.
GGTCATAGAATTGGCACGCTAGCCAATGCCTGCTTCAGTCAATCATATGCTTTCTGGAATTCCTCAGTCCATTCAAAGACAATGAGTAGCTTGTACAATGGCCTGGCGATTTTAGCATAGAAAATTATGAAGCAATGGTAATACCCACCATGGCCCATAAATCTTTGCACACCTTTGTAGTTAGTGGGCGGTGGCAGCTCATATCACCTTGACTTTGCTATCATCCATGGATATACCATTCTTTGAGATAATGTGTCCCAATATAACACCATGCTTAACCCAAAATTGGCACTTTAAAAGGTTTAGGGATATACGATATAATTGACATCGCTCAAACACCTTCCTTAAGCAAGCCAGATGGTCTGCCCATCGAGAGTGTGCACACAGATCATCAATGAATACCTCCAACCTCTTCTAAAAGTAGTCTTTGAAGGCTATGCACATCAATCATGGAATGTTGTTGGGGCATTGGTGAGACCAAAGGGCATGACTTTGTATGCAAATGTCTCCCATATTGTATTGAAAGTTGTCTTATGCTGGTCTTCTAGTGCTATGGACACGTGATTGTAGCCGGAGAATCCATCCAAGAAGCTATAAGCTTCTTAACCAGCCACTCTCTCTAAAACAAGTTCCATATAGGGTAATGGGTAATGGTCTTTTCTAGTCACTGCATTGACCTGTTAATATCGACACAAACCCTAAGTTTCCCATTCTTTTTTGGCACTATTACAATTGGTGACAACCAATCCGTGTGCTCTATCTCCTAGATGAAATCTACAGCAATGAGCTTGTCTATTTCCTCCTTTACAATCGTTGCATACTTAGGATTCATCTGGTATGGTTTCTGCCTAGTTGGCCTTGATCCTTCCATGATTGGAATAGTATGCTGCACTACCTCAGGTGGTACACCCTTCATCTCCTTGTAATTCCTGGCGAAACAGTCCTTAAATACCTTAAGGAGGATAACGAGCTCCTCTTCTTCAATCGAAGTCAGGTCCTTAGCACAATGAATATGGATCTGGCTTCCTCCCCTAGTCCCACAAAATATCAACTTCCTTGACTTTTGTCGGGCCATCGTATGATATGGATAGCCCATCCTCCTTAACCCTTGTTGCCGTTAGTTGGACCACTTTCTGTCTCAACAGTGTAAGATTCCCCCCCAGCCCCTCAAGATGTCCGGTTTCTTCCCCTATAATCAATCCCCTTTTCAGAATAATAAAAGATCTTCTTTCTACCTTGCCTAGAGAGAGAAAATATTCTAGAGAGAGATAACTCAATTTTTAAATATCTTTGGATGGAAAAATATCTTTTCTTATTAAAATAAATTCCCCCGAAACAGAAGTTCAAAAAGAATTTCCTAAGGTGCATTAGATATAAATTATAATCTGCTCAAAAGACCTTAGCCTAAGGGTCCAGATTTTCTGAAATTTTGGATTAAGGTTCTGAGGGGCCAATAAGATTAATCCAAATGTAGGGAGGAGATAAATTGAAGAAATAAAGAAAAACCCCCCAAAAATGAGTAAATACTCACATAAGATGAAGAGTGGACTAAGGACCAAAGAAAATAGTTAAAAAACTGATTTTTGATACCTCAAAGTGGGGATTCCCCTTCATGAAGGAGGCACCTTTTTTCTTATCATTGCTTTCCATTTTAAATCAATAAAATGAGATATTTCATCTCTCCTCTCTCCTATTTCAAGTCTAGTTCCAATAAGTAAGCTGAACTGACCCAAAAATGGTCAAAAACTGACCAAACTGATCTGGAAAATTCTAGAATTAGTTTGCTTAGTTTGAGGCTCACTTTTACCTATAAATAGAAGCCTCCCCCTTTGTAAAAGCTTAATAGTGTTTATGCACTATTACTCTACTCCTCCTTCCCAGAGTCAAATACATTGAATTCACTTGATAATTCAATTGTTTTTTATCCTCTCCAAAAGAATTGGTGGCCACTCTTGATCCAAACAAGAGTGAACCCTCAATCCCTCAAGCCAAAGGAAACTCCATGTAAGCTACAAACTCTACTTTTTTTATTTTTAATCTATGGTTTTCTGATTTCTTTGCTTTTTTAGTGAATCTTGATGATATGCTTTGATGAAAAGGCTACCCCCTTCTCTTCCTTAAGAATTCAGCCCTTCTTTATCCTAATATGTGTAACAAATAAATTGATTTAAACTTTTCTTATTGTTTACTCTTTAGAAAGTGAAAATTGAATAGATTAGAGTACTTTTCTTCAAATTGGGATTAATTTTAAAGTGATATTAGAATGTAAAAATTGAGAAATGGTCAGCCATACAAAGGAGGTTATGGTAAAATTTTCTTAAATTTTGTGGAAATAAAGTTTATCTTTATGTTATTCTAAAAGAGTAATCCCCACCGTTTGTGCATTCTAAAAGAAATATTTTTATTTACTCCATGTACATATTTATCTATGAATATGCATGGATATCATTGATATTAATTATTGAAATTAATTTCTATGCATAGAAAGATGGATACTGAAAAAAGAAATTATTATAAAAGTATTCTTTTCATTAGATTTAAATTCTATGCATAGAAAGATGCATATTGAAATTTTTATTATTATAAAAGTGTTATTCTCATTAGATTTAAATTCTATGCATAGAAAGATGCATATTGGAAATTTTTTTATTATAAAGTGTTATTTTCATTAGATTTAAATTCTATGCATAGAAAGCTGCATATTGGAAAAAAAATTATTATAAAAGTGTTTTTTTCATTAGATTTAAATTCTATGCATAGAAAGATGCATATTGAATTTTTTTTTAATTATAAAAGTGTTATTTTCATTAGATTTAAATTCTATGCATAGAAAGATGTATATTGGAAATTTTTTTATTATAAAAGTGTTATTTTTATTAGATTTAAATTCTATGCATAGAAAGATGCATATTGGAAAAAAAATATTATAAAAGTGTTATTTTCATTAGATTTAAATTCTATGCATAGAAAGATGCATATTGGAAATTTTTTTAATTATAAAATTGTTATTCTTATTAGATTTAAGTTCTATGCATAGAAAGATGCATATTGGAAATTTTTTATTATTATAAAAGTGTTATTTTCATTAGATTTAAATTCTATGCATAGAAAGATGCATATTAGAAATTTTTTTATTATAAAAGTGTTATTTTCATTAGATTTAAATTCTATGCATAAAAAGATGCATATTGGAAATTTTTTTATTATAAAAGTGATATTTTCATTAGATTTAAATTCTATGCATAGAAAGATGCATATTGGAAACTATTTTATTATAAAAGTGTTATTTTCATTAAATTTAAATTCTATGCATAGAAAGATGCATATTAGAATTTTTTATTATAAAAGTGTTATTTTCATTAAATTTAATTTCTATGCATGGAAAGATGCATAGTAGAAAAAACATTTATTATAAAAGTGTTATTTTCATTGAATTCAATTTTTATGCATGGAAAGATGCATATAGAAATTCTTTTTATTTTAAAAGTGTTATTCCTATTAAATTCATTTTATGCATAAAATGATTTTCTTTTATATAAAAGTGTTATTTCCATTGAAGTTGGATTTTATGCATAAATAGATGCATAAAGATTTTTTATATCAAAAATTGGATTCTCTTTAATTCTATGTTTAATTTCCATGAGTATTTGATAAATGAATAAGTAAATACTCCAAGAGAGAGAAATTTCTATCGTTTCATATTCACTCGGATTGTAAAGAGAAAATTCAGAAAATCTATCGAAGTCAAAATTTTAGATAAATGATTAATTTATTTTCTCATCAGAATTCGTGATTAATTTAGAAATTAGTTAAGTGAAGATTCAATGAATGAAATTCGGTCAATTAGTGATTGAAATATCACCCCCCTTTTAGAGAAAGATAGTATCAGACTCAAATCCAGAATCAGACCCTGACCAAGACCACAAACTCTTTCGTTAGTTTCGAGGAAAGAAGATGTGACCAGTTTAGGAAAATACACTCAAATCTTCCACCAAATTTGAAACTAAGTTAAGACTCTTTGAATTGATCTGAGGATCAAGGTTACAGAATTCGAGGAATTCTGTTTTCAAATTCAGAATTACGAGTATGAAGTTTTGGGGATACTGATTTAAGATATACTCATTGTATTCAAAAGACAAACTGAAAACTTACATAGAAACCCTGTTTTCTTAAAGGATTGTCTTACACCAAAATGTGGAGGGAGCATTTAGTATGTGTTTTTCTAAGGGAAGTTCGGTTGTAACAGTTGGCGAGGAGTGTTCAAAGGACAGCTCACGCGGCAAAGCCTGCCCAGGACTTGACCAGCCTCGGTATGGTTAAAATGGTGCGCTTTCGGTACGATGGACGAGGGCCAACGAAGCGGTCCCTAAGTGAAGTGCCAGGACACCTAAGGAGGATCCTGGAGGGTTCTGACCAGGTGATGCACAAGCTCGCGGTGTCGAGGACACCCATGTGTATATCGTGGAAGATATTGTATGATGGACCAATGATTATTGTAATCTGTTTACTGGATCTCGTTGTTGCTGACCAGCTGGTCTCAACGGAGAGTCCAGAGTGATACTGTTTTTTGTTGAGAAACAAGGATTGGATGGAACTTTTGAGTTATGACATCTGTAACCAATAATTGTTTGTCATTGGATTGTTTTATAAGTTAAGTTTTAAAGAGGAGTGTGTGCGTATCTGTATTCGAAAGCAAAAGTTAAGAAAGGCATTCAATTATGGGTGGGTGAGTAATTGTCTGGTTCTACCAATTCCAGTGTGGTTGGGCGGTGGCTAACCCATGGGCCAGATGGGGTTAGGCCAGATGGGGTTAGGCTAGAATCAGTAGAGTTTTAATAATAAAATTGATTAATAGGAAAATGCTTAGAACTCGAGTAGTTAAATAAAAGCCTGAAGACTTCTCAAATGAATAGATCAACGGCTGTGCTTGATTCAGTTAGGAAAAAAGCGTTGATTTCTTCAAGTTAAGTCTGTAATAGTTTTTCTTCTATCTGGTTTAATTAGGTGAAGGTTAGTTTAGAAAATCAAAAAGGTGGGATCGTTAAGAAAATCAAAAAGGTGGAATCGTCCCCATTTTTCGCGCAAGGGAAATTTTCTCGATTTCGGTTTCGGAATGACCACCAAATTAGTCTCGTGTTCGAACATTCGTCGAGGGCGAGGCCCCAAGTGGGAAACCTTGCCCCGTGCAAGAGGAAGTTACTTCCGCTGCTAGCAACCGGGAATCCGATGCGCGGAGGGGGCAGTGGGATCCCACAACTGGTATCAGAGTGCTGTTGTAAACTTATGAAATAGCAGCAGAAATTGCCTAAAATCTTAAAGTAAATATGTAAAAAAAATGTTCACTTGCTAAGATTATGTTTGAAATGAATTCATAAATTGAAAACTCATAAACTAAATTAGATTTTTAGATGGATACCCCAAATCTGTCTAGCATTCCTAGACTTTCCCAGAGTTAGCAGGATATGATCGCCTTTGCTTTCGATCATCTCATCAACTCTTCTACAACCCGAGAAAGCAGAGTGAGGCTCGCTCGTCACTTTGAGGATCATTACTTCCCTGATCCAGTAGAACGACGTCAGCACATGTGGTTCTCTAGAGAGCGATGTATTAACGTCAATACCAATCAGCTTCAAAGACTCAGGCAGAATATCCCACTAGCCATGATCTTGATAAGGCTAGGAGTTGTTCATTATGTCCAACTCTTTAATCATTCGCCCCGGAATTTTAAAAATTCTTGCTGAATTTTTAGACTTCTGAGTCGCTTTATTCCTATAAGTAGAATTACGGCACCTTTATCAGTGATGGATCGTGTATATCATAGCATGTGTTCATCACAGTATCGCCTTTTTATGCGTACACGATTGAGGCAGTGACTTTTGGAGCTGAGACGCTCTATGTATATATCAAAGACTTTTGATAATAAATGATGTTTTGCAAAAGATTCCAAATTGTTTTCGTGGTTGTGAATATTGGTTAGCAAAATTATCAGAGCGAAATCTTGTTTTCAAGAATTATGATGGAATAATTAATTGTTTAAGAGAAAAAAAAATTAAATAGTCATAAATTTGATGAGACGAAGTTAAGTTGACAAAAATCTCATTTTGTCCGAATCATGAGGCACATGGCCCGTGCTAGGCAGCCGGATCCTCTTACCGATGATGAAGAGTTAGATCCGGACATTCGTAAAGCTTTGCACCGATCCCAACCTGGTCCATTTAAGGGTGAAGGGGAACAGTTAGGAGAAACAGTGCAAAAATGGATCGAGGCAATGGAAGAGTACTTTGATGTAACCGGTTATAATGAGAGGAGCAAGACGGCTCTTGCCAGATTAAAAATTGTGGAAAGGCCAGGGTCGCATGGAGGAACCATTGCGAGACAAACCATCTTGACCGAAATACCCAGACCTGGTCAGATCTTAAAGCATACCTCAGGAAAAGGTTCTGTCCTCCGGGCTTCCTGGAAACCAAAATGAATGAGTTCTTGGAATTGAAGCAGGATAGCCGGACAATTGAAGAATACCATCAAGCATTTGCCCTTCTCCTCAAATATTATCCACTTTTGGATGAAGAGCAGCTGATGGCCAGATTCATTCGAGGAATGAACGAGCCATTGGACACTTTGGTGAAAAATGCTAAACGAGTCTCAATGGCGAAAACTGTTAGAATGGCAAAAGACTTTGCCAAGGCATTTGTTGTCAAGGTCCCGCCAAAGCCTGCACCCTCAAACTTTAAAAGGTTCCAAACCCCGAGAAGTACCTCAAACTTTCCTCCCCCAAAGAGGCAGCAAGGCCCTAGTCAGAATCAAGATGTTGGTAGATTCAAAAGTGAAGGAAGACCCTTCCCTCAGAACACTTTCTCAGGAGCCCCACCTTTCTCAAGGATTCAGAGGGATGAGCTTAGAAGTGAGAACAGATGTCTTGGATGTTAGAGTTTTGGTCACCAGCTTACAGACTGCCCAACTCCTACCATGTCAAGAGGACAGGGAAGTCAAGGACCTAAAATGCAGAGACCAGTCCCTTCCTATCAGTCAACAAATCAGGGTCCATCTCTTCTCAAAATCAGGGCAATCCCAGGAGGAATCTAGCTCAGCCATCTGCCCCTGTTCAGAGTAATCTCAAAAATCCCTCCTAGAACTGGGGTAACCAAAGAGAAAGAGTTCCACCCTAGTCTGCAGTAGCAAGAGCATGGAAATAACACTTTTATGTAAAAGAAAATCCTTTTATGCATCTTTTTATGCATAAAATCAATTTAATAGGAATAACACTTTTAAAATAAAAAGAATTTCTATTATGCATCTTTCCATGCATAGAAATTGAATTCAATGAAAATAACACTTTTATAATAATTTTTTTCTTATTATGCATCTTTCCATGCATAGAAATTAAATCTAATGAAAATAACACTTTTATAATAAAAAAATTTCCAATATGCATCTTTCTATGCATAGAATGTAAATCTAATGAAAATAACACTTTTATAATAAAAAATTTCCAATATGCATCTTTCTATGCATAGAATTTAAATCTAATGAAAATAACACTTTTATAAAAAAAATTCCAATATGCATCTTTCTATGCATAGAATTTAAATCTAATAAAAATAACACTTTTATAATTTAAAAAAATTCCAATATGCATCTTTCTATGCATAGAATTTAAATCTAATAACACTTTTATAATTAAAAAAATTTCAATATGCATCTTTCTATGCATAGAATTTAAATCTAATTAAAATAACACTTTTATAATTAAAAAAATTTCCAATATGCATCTTTCTATGCATAGAATCTAAATCTAATGAAAATAACACTTTTATAATAAAAATATTTTCAATATGCATCTTTCTATGCATAGAATTTAAATCTAATGAGAATAACATATTTATAATAAAAAAAATTTCAATATGCATCTTTCTATGCATAGAATTTAAATGTAATGAAAATTATACTTTTATTAAAAAAAATTTCAATATGCATCTTTCTATGCATAAAAATTAATTTCAATAATTAATATGTATAATATCCATGCATATTCATAGATGAATATGTACATGGAGTAAATAAAAATATTTCTTTTAGAATACACAAACGGTAGGGATTACTCTTTTAGAATAACATAAAGATAAACTTTATTTCCACAAAATTTAAGAAAATTTTACCATAACCTCCTTTGTATGGCTGACCATTTCTCAACTTTTACATTCTAATATCACTTTAAAATTAATCCCAATTTGAAGAAAAGTACTCTAATCTATTCAATTTTCACTTTCTAAAGAGTAAACAATAAAAAAAGTTTAAATCAATTTATTTGTTACACATATTAGGATAAAGAAGGGCTGAATTCTTAAGGAAGAGAAGGGGGTAGCCTTTTTATCAAGGCATATCATCAAGATTCACTAAAAAAGCAAAGAAATCAGAAAACCATAGATTAGAAATTAAAAAAGTAGAGTTTTCAGCTTACATGGAGTTTTGTGAGCTTTCCTTTGGCTGAGGGTTCACTCTTGTTTGGATCAATAGTGGCCACCAATTCTTTTGGAGAGGATTTAGTCAAAAACAATTGAATTATCAAGTGAATTCGATGTATTTGACTCTGGGGAGAAGTAGAGTAACAGTGCATAAACACTATTAAGCTTTTACAAAGGGGGAGGCTTCTATTTATAGAAAAAAATGAGCCTCAAACTAAGCAAACTGATTCTAGAATTTTTCAGAGCAGTTTGGTCAATTTTTGACCATTTTTGGGTCAGTTCAGCTTACTTTTTGGAACTAGACTTGAAATAGGAGAGAGGAGAGATGAAATATCTCATTTTATTGATTTAAAATGGAAAGCAATGATAAGAAAAAAGGCACCTCCTTCATGAGGGGGAATCCCCACTGTGAGGTGTCAAAATCAGTTTTTTAACTATTTTCTTTGGTCCTTAGTCCACTCTTCATCTTATGTGAGTATTTACTCATTTTTGGGGGGTTTTTATTTATTTCTTCAATTTATCTCCTCCCTACATTTGGATTAATCTTATTGGCCCCTTAGAACCTTAATCCAAAATTTTCAGAAAATCTGGACCCTTAAGCTAAGGTCTTTTGAGTAGATTATAATTTATTTCTAATGCACCTTAGGAAATTCTTTTTAAACTTCTATTTCGAGGAAAATTTTATTTTAATAAGAAAATATATTTTTCCATCCAAAGATATTTAAAAACTGAGTTATCTCTCTCTAGAATATTTTCTCTCTCTAGGATCAAAACAGGTAGAAACAAGATCTTTTATTATTCTGAAAAGGGGATTGATTATAGGGGAAGAAACCGGACATCTTGAGGGGCTGGGGAGGAATCTTACATTCTCTCCCACTTGAAAAAGGCGAGATGTCCTCATCTCACAAACTAGGGGTAATCCCGCATCAGTTCGGCTTCTTTCTCCCACGTGGCATCTTCAAAAGGATAGAACTTCCATTTGACTAATAATTCTCTTAGAATTCTGTTCCTGAGAACCTTCTCTTGAACATCAAGGATTTCTTCAGGTTGGAGTTCCATCAGCCCTTGGGTTGAAGAAGTTAAGAGTTCATCACTCATTAAGCACATGATCCGGGCTCGGTACATACTTTTTAAGTAGGTTGACATGAAATACATTATGTACTTTGAGATGAGGAGGTAGAAGAAGTTCATAGGCTAAGTTACCTACTTTCTTTGTAATCAGATATGGCCCACAGTATCTGGGGGATAACTTCTTGTACTTCCCAAGAGATAGAGAAGTTCTTTTGGGGTGTACTCGAATGAAGACCATATCTGCTTTTTCGAATTTTCTATCTGACCTCTTCTTATCTGCATACTATTTCTGTCTATCTTGGGCAGCTTTTATATCCTTGCGGATCGACTGCACCTGCTGCTCCATGTCGTCAAGCATCTGTCTGGACATCTTGACCCTAATCAATGGGTCAGACCAAGTTAATGGTGTTAGGCAGTCTTGTTCTATACAGAGCTTTGAAAGGGCTCGTCCCGATGCTTCGGTGATAAGAGGCATTGTAGGCAAACTTGACTAGGTGGTGCAGATAGCTTAGCCACTTCTTGGGTTCCCTGCCACCACAGCATGACCAAAGTATATCTTCGATTACTTGGTTCACCCTTTCTATTTGACCATCAATCTCAGGGTGGTAAGCTATGCTGAGATCCAAGAAAGTTCTACTGCTTCGAAAAATGTAGTCTAGAATCTTGACGTGAACTTGGGATCTCGATCACTCACTATTCTCCTGGGGGTAGGCCATGCAATCTAAAGACTTCCTTGAGGAACACTCTGGCCACATCCACTGCAATGTAGGTTTCTTTTACTGGAATCAGATGGGCAACTTTGGTTAGTCTATCAACTACCACGAAGATGGAGTTATAACCTGATTGCACTGAAGGTAGTCCAGTAATAAAATCCATACTGATACATTCCCACTGCATGATCTTCTCTCTTGCTTCATTAATCAATGGATTTGACACCACTGTGATTGCAAAGCAAGGAGGCTTTTCTGCTGCTGCTGAGGGCATCAGCTACCACATTTTCTTTACCTAGGCGGTACTTGATTTCAAAATCAAATTTGTAAGATTCCTCCCCAGCCCCTCAAGATGTCCAGTATCTTCCCATGTATAATCAAATCCCTCTTCAAAAATATAAAAGATCTTGTTTCTACCTGTTTTTACCTAGAGAGAGAAAATATTCTAGAGAGAGATTATTCAAATTTTAGATATTTTTGGATGGAAAAATATCTCTTCTTATCAAAATAAATTCCCCCGAAATAGAAGTTCAAAAAGATTTTCAGAAGGTGCATTAGAAATCAATTATAATCTATTCAAAAGGTCTCATCCTAGGGGTCCAGATTTTTTGAAAATTTTAAATTAAGGTTTTGAGGGTCCAATCAGATTCATCCAAATGTGTCGAGGAGATAAATAGAAGAAATAAAGAAAATCCCCCCAAAAATGAGTAAATACTCACATAAGATGAAGAGTGGACTAAGGACCAAAGGAAATACTAAAAAAATAAATTTTTGACACCTCAGATGTGGGGACTCCCCCTCATGAAGGAGGCACCTATTTCACATGTGTGGTGGAGTTTTAAATTTCCAAAAATTGAGATATTTCATCTCTCCTCTCTCCTAATTCAAGTCTAGTTTCAAAAAGTAAGCTAAATTGACCCAAAAATGGTCAAAAATTGACCAAACTGATCTGAAAAATTCTAGCATCAGTTTGCTGCTCACCTTTTCCTATAAATAGAAGCCTCCCCCTTTGTTGAAGCTTAATAGTGTTTTATGCATTGTTACTCTCCTCCTCCCCCCCAGAGCCAAAAAACTATGAACATCTTAATAATTCATTAGTTTTTGACCTTTCCCTCTGCTAAAGAATTGGTGGCCACTCTTGTTGCAAACAAGAGTAGATCCCTCAAACCATCAAGCCAAAGGAAAGCTCCTCGAATTTCATGTAAGTTAGAAATCCTACTTTTTCTTATTCTTTTAATGATTTTCTAATTTTTTGTTATCTTTAAAATGATAATCTGATGCTATGCCTTGCTGGAAAGGCTTTCCCCCTCTCTCATTCTTAAATTCAGCCCTTCTTTATCCTAGTTAAGTAATCAAATTGTTTGAATTAAACTTTTCATATTGTTTCTCTTTTAAAAGTGGAATTTGATTAGTTTAGAATGCTTTAAATAAGTTGGGGATAATTTTTAAGTAAATTAAGAATAGGAAAAACTGAAAAATGGTCAGCCATACAAAGGAGGTTATGGTGAAATTTTCTTAAATTTTGTGAAATAAGTATTACCTTTTACTATTCAAAAAGAGTAATCCCCATCGTTTGTGTATTCTAAAAGTGTTATTTTCATTCTATGCATAGGAAAATGCATAGTAGAAATATTTTTATTACAAAAGTGTTATTTCTATTAGATTTAAATTCTATGCATAGAAAGATGCACATTGGTTTTTTTATTATAAAAGAGTGATTTCTATTAGATTTAAATTCTATGCATAGAAAGATGCATATTGATTATTTTTTTATTATAAAAGTGTGATTTTCTTTAGATTTAAATTCTATGCATAGAAAAGATGCATATTGGATATTTTTTTATATTATAAAAGTGTTACTTTCATCATTATTGATTTCTATGCATAAATAGATGCATAAAAGAATTTTTTTATTATAAAAGTGTTACTTTCATCAATATTGATTTTTATGCATAAAAGAATTTTTTTAATTACAAAAGTGTTACTTTCACCAATATTGATATTTATGCATAAATAGATGCATAAAAGAATTTTTTTATTATAAAAGTGTTACTTTCACCAAAATTGATTTTTATGCATAAATAGATGCATAAAAGATTTTTTTTATTATAAAAGTGTTACTTTCATCAATATTGATTTTTATGCCTAAATAGATGCATAAAAGAATTTTTTTATTATAAAAGTGTTACTTTCAGCAATATGGATTTTTATGCATAAAATGATGCATAAAAGAATTTTCTTATTATAAAAGTATTACTTTCATCAATATTGATTTTTATGCATAAATAGATGCATAAAAGATTTTTTTTTATTATAAAAGTGTTACTTTCATCAATATTGATTTTTATGCATAAATAGATGCATAAAAGATTTTTTTAAATAAAAGTGTTACTTTTATCAAAATTGATTTTTTATGCATAAAAGGATTTTCTTTTATATAAAAGTATTATTTCTGTAGAAGTTGGATTTTATGCATAAATATATGCATAGAGAATTTTTTATATCAAAATAAGAGTTCTCTTTAATCCTATGTTTAAATCCCATGAATATTGGAAAATGAATAAGTAAATACTCATTGTAGGAAAATTATACCATTTCATATTCTCTAGGATGGTAATGAGAAAATTCAGAAAAACTATTGAAGTCAAAATTTTAGATAAATGATTAATTTATTCCTTATAGGAATTCGTGACTAGTTTTGAATTCAATAAAGGAAAATACTCAATGAATGAAATTCGATAAAGTAGTAATTGAAATATTACCCTTCGAGAAAGATAGTTCAGGGAGAACCTTTCCAGACTCAAACCCTAATCAGACTATGACCAAGACGTGACTCCTTCGTTAGTTTCAACAAAAGACGATGTGACCAATTCAATAATCTTCACTCAAATCACCCACCAAATCTGAAACTAAGTTGAGACCTTTGATTTTGATTTGAGGATCAAGATTACAGAATTCGAGGAATTTTGCTTGGGAATCCAGACCTGTGATCTAGAAGTCTTGGGATACGGAATTAAGATAAACTCATTATATAAAGAAAATCAAAACTGAAAACTTGCATAGAAACCCTGTTTTCTTAAAGGACTGTCTTATGCCAGAATGTTGGAGGGAGCATTTGGTATATGTGTTTTTCTAAGGGAAGTTCGGTTGCACAGCTGGCGTGGAGTGTTCAAAGAATGGCTCACGCGGCAAAAACCTACTCAGGTCTTGACCAGCCTGGGTATGGTGTAAAATGGTGTGCTTCCAGTACGATGGGCAAGGGCCGACAAAGCGGTCCCTGAGTGAAGTGCCAGGACACCTAAGGAGGATCCTAGAGGGTTTTGACCAAGCGATGCACGGGCTCGCGGCGGTGCTTAGGACACCCATGCGTATGTCGTGGAAGATATATATATGTATGATGATGAGAAAATTATTGTAATCTGTTTATGTTACTGGATCTCATTGCTGACCTGCTGGTCTCAACGGAGAGTCCAGAGTGATATTGTTTTGTGAGAAACAAGGATTGAATGGAAATTTTGAGTTATGACATCTGTAACCAATAATTGTTTGTCAATGGATTGTTTTATAAATTAAAGTTTAAAGAGGAGTGTGTGCGTATTTGTATTCTAAAGTAAAAGTTAAGAAAGGCATTCAATTATGGGTGGGTGAGTACTTGTCTCGTTCTACCAATTCTAGTGGTTGGGCGATGGCTAACCCATGGGCCGGATGGGGTTAGGCTAGAACCAGTAGAGTTTTAATAATAAAATTGATCAATAGGAATATGCTTAGAACTCGAATAGTTAAATAATAACCTGAAGACTTCTCAAATGAATAGATCAACGGCTGTGCCTGATTCAATTAGGAAAAAAGCATTGATTCCTTCAAGTTAAGTCTGTAATAGTTCCCCTTCTATTTGGTTTATTCAGATAGGTTAGTTCAATATCTTGACCTCATTAGAAAAATTCATTTTTCGGGCATGGAAAATTTTCTCGGTTTCGCTTTTCGGAATGACCACTAGCTTAGTCTCGTGCTGCCCGGACATTCGAGGGCGAGGCCCCGAGTGGGAAACCTTGCCCCGTGCATGAGGGAGCTTCTTCTGCCAAGTACCGGGAATCCAGTGCGCGGAGGGGGCAGTGGGATCCCACAGTTGGTATCAGAGCGCTGTTGTAAATTTACGTAACAGCAGTAGAAATTGCTTAAAATTTTAAAGTAAATTTGGGAAATAATGTTTTCGCTTGTTAATATTATGTTGAATGAACTTCAAAAATTGAAAAACTTATAAATTGAATTGGAAATTTATAGATGGATACCCCAAATCTATCTGGCATTCCTGAACTCTCCCAGAGTCAGGATATGACAGCCTTTGCATTCGAACAACTCATCAACTCTGCTACGACCCGAGTAAGCAGAGTGAGACTCGCACGTCATTTTGAGAGTCTTTACTTTCCTGATCCTCTTGAGCGACGTCAGTATATGTGGTTCTGTGGAGGACGATGTATTAATGTCAGGTACCAGTCAGCGTCAGAGGCTCAGGCAAAATATTTCCTTAGCCATGATTTTGATAAGGCTAGGGCTTGTTCAGCATGTACAACTCTTTGATCATTCACCCAGGAACTTTAGAATTTCATGCTGAGTTTTTAGGCTTCTTAGCCGCTTTATCCCTAGAAGTAGAATTACAGCACCTCTTTCTGTAATGAATCGTGTGTACCATGGCATGTCTCCTTCGTAGTTTCGCTTCTTTATGCGTATACGATTGAGGCAGTGATTTTGGGAGCTGTGATGCTCTATGTATATATCGAAAACTTTTGATAATAAACGATGTTTTGCAAAAAAAAATCCAAATTGTTTTCATGATTGTGAATATGGTTAATAAAATTATCAGAGTAAATCTTGTTTCATGAAGTATGATGAAATAATCATCTATTTAAAAAAATAAATCGTAAAAATTAAATAATCATAGATCTGTTGTCAAAGTTAAGTTGACAAAAATCTCATTTTGTCAGAGTCATGAGGTGCACGCGGCCCGTGCAAGGCAATCGGATCCTCTAACTGATGACGAAGAGTTAGATCCGGATGTTCGAAAAGCCCTGCACAGATCCCAACGTGGTCCCTTCAAGGGTGAAGGGGAGCAGTTAGGTGAAGTAGTGGAAAAGTGGATTGAGGCTATGGAAGAATACTTTGATGTAACTGGCTACAATGAGAGAAGCAAGATGGCTCTCGCCAAGTTGAAGATTATGGAAACGGCCAGGGTCGCTTGGAGGAATCACTGCGAGACTAACCGTCTCGACCGAAATACCCAGACCTGGACCAATCTTAAAGCTTACCTCAGAAAGATGTTTTGTCTCCAGGCTTCCTTGAATCTAAAATGAATGAGTTCTTGGAACTAAAGCAGGATAGCCGGACAATTAAAGAGTACCATCAAGCTTTTGCCCTTCTCCTCAAATATTCTCATCAATTGGATGAAGAGCAGCTGTTGGCCAAGTTCATTTGAGGAATGAACGAGCCATTGGACACCTTAGTAAAGAATGCCAAACGTGTCTCAATGGCCGAAGCAGTAAGAATGGCAAAAGACTTTGCCAAATCCTTTGTTGTTAAGGTCCCGCAAAAGCCTGCACCCTCTAACTTTAAAAGATTTCAAACCCTGGGAAGTACTTCAAACTTTCCTCCCCCAAAGAGGTAACAAGGCCCAATTCAGAATCAGGATGCGGGAAGATTCAGAAGTGAAGGAAGACCCTTCCCCTAGAACACTTTCTCAGGAGCCCCACCTCTTTCAAGGATTCAGAGGGATGAGCTCAGAAGTGAGAACTGGTGTTTTGGATGTCAGGGTTTTGGTCACCATCTAAAAGACTGCCTGACTCCTGCCATGTCAAGGGGATAGGGAAGTCAAGGACCGAGAGTGCAGAGACCAGCCCCTTCTTATCAGTCAAGGGTCCATCTTGCCCAAATCAAGGAAATCCCATGAGAACTCCAGCTCAGCCGTCTGCCTCTGTCAAGAGTAACCTCAGAACTCCTTCCCAGAACTGGGGCAACCAAAGAGAAAGAGTTTCGCCTCTCAAACTACTGCAGCAGCCAGAGCAGTCACAATAGCAGAAGTAGTGGAAGAAGAAAGAGGACAGATTTATGCAACAATTGAAAACCAAGGGCCAAACCGTCAATTCCCCGTCATCCATATCCAGCTGAGTATCAGGGTAAGCCTTTTAAGCTTTTGATTGATTCAGGCAGTACTCATTACCAAAGTTTCCCATCATCTGATTCCAGTAAAAGAAACGTACACTACAGTGGATGTGGCCAGAGTGTTCCTCAAGGAAATCTTCAGATTGCATGGCCTACCCAGAATAATAGTAAGTGATCGAGATCCCAAATTCACATCAAGATTCTGGACTGCATTTTTCGAAGCAGTAGGAACTTCCTTGGATCTCAGCACAGCTTACCACCCCGAGACCGATGGTCAAACTGAGAGGGTGAACCAAGTAATCGAAGATATACTTCGGTCATGCTGTGGGGCAGGGAACCCAAGAAGTGGCTAAGCTATCTGCACCTAGTCGAGTTTGCCTACAATGCTTCTTATCACCGAAGTATTGAGATGAGCCCTTTCAAAGCTTTGTATGGACAAGATTGCTTAACTCCATTAACTTGGTCCGACCCATTGATTAGGGTCAAGATGTCCAAAAACAGATGCTTGATGACATGGAGCAACAGATGCAGTAAATTTACAAAGATATAAAAGCTGCGCAGGATAGACAGAAGCAATATGAAGATAAGAAGAGGTCAGACAGAAAATTCACAGAAGCATATATGTTCTTCATTCGAGTACGCCCCAAAAAAAGTTCTCTATCTCTTGGGAAGTACAAGAAGTTATCCCCCAGATATTGTGGACCATATCTGATTACAAAGAAAGTAGGTAACTTAGCCTATGAGCTTCTTTTGCCTCCTCATCTCAAAGTACATAATGTATTTCATATCAGCCTTCTTAAAAAGTATATACCAAGCCCAAATCATGTGCTTGATGATGAAATCTTAACTTCTTCAACCCAAGGGCAGATGGAACTCCATCCTGAAGAAATCCTTGATGTTCGAGAAAAGGTTCTCACGAACAGAATTCTGAGAGAATTATTGGTCAAGTGGAAGTTCTATCCTTTTGAAGATGCCACCTGGGAGAAAGAGGCCGATCTGTTGTTGCAGGATTACCTCCAGTTTGCGAGATGAGGACATCTCGCATTTTTCAAGTGGGAGAGAATGTAAGATTCCTCCCCAGTCCCTCAAGATGTCCAGTATCTTCCCCTGATCAAATCCCTCTTCAGAAATATAAAAGATCTTAATTCTACTTGTTTTTGTCTAGAGAGAGAAAATGTTCTAGAGAGAGGCTATTCAAATTTTAGATATTTTTGGATGGAAAAATATATCTTCTTATCAAAATAAATTTCCTCGAAACAGAAGTTCAAAAAGATTTTTAGAAGGTGCATTAGAAATCAATTATAATCTGTTCAAAAGGCCTTATCCTAGGGGTCTAGATTTTCTGAAAATTTTAAATTAAGTTTCTGAGGGGCCAATCAGATTCATCCAAATGTGTGGAGGAGATAAATAGAAGAAATAAAGAAAATCCCCCCAAAAATGAGTAAATACTCACATAAGATTAAGAGTGGACTAAGGACGAAAGGAAATACTAAAAAAATAAATTTTTGACTCCTCTCAGATGTGGGGATTCCCCCTCATGAAGGAGGCACCTATTTCACATGTGTGGTGGAGTTTTAAATTCCCAAAAATTGAGATATTTCATCTCTCCTCTCTCCTAATTCAAGTCTAGTTCCAAAAAGTAAGCTAAACTGACCCAAAAATGGTCAAAAATTGACCAAACTAATCTAGAAAATTCTAGAATCAGTTTGCTTGGTTAGAAGCTCTCTTTTT
The DNA here is from genome assembly GCF_041138505.1 of Cibotium barometz. Lineage (NCBI taxonomy): Eukaryota > Viridiplantae > Streptophyta > Polypodiopsida > Cyatheales > Cibotiaceae > Cibotium > Cibotium barometz. The sequence continues at coordinate 21,514,072 of NC_141076.1, read as the reverse complement.
CCTATAAATAGAATCCTCCCTCTTTGTTGAAGCTTAATAGTGTTTTATGCACTGTTACTCTACTCCTCCCCCCAGAGGAAAAAATTATGAATTTCTTAATAATTCATTAGTTTTTTACCTTTCCCTCTTCAAAAGAATTGGTGGCCACTCTTGTTGCAACAAACAAGAGTAGATCCCTCAAACGATCAAGCCAAAGGAAAGCTCCCAGAATTTCATGTAAGTTAGAAATCCTACTTTTTCTTATTCTTTTAATGGTTTTCTAATTTTTTGTTATCTTTAAAATGATAATCTGATGCTATGCCTTGCTGAAAAGGCTTTCCCCCTCTCTCATTCTGAAATTCAGACCTTCTTTATCCTAGTTAAGTAATCAAATTAGTTTAGAATGCTTTAAATAAGTTGGGGATAATTTTTAAGTAAATTAAGAATAGGAAAAATTAAAAATTGGTCAGCCATACAAAGGAGGTTATGGCAAAATTTTCTTAAATTTTGTGAAATAAGTATTACCTTTTATTATTCAAAAAGAGTAATCCCGATTGTTTGTGTATTCTAAAAGTGTTATTTTCATTCTATGCATAGGAAAATACATAGTAGAAATATTTTTATTACAAAAGTGTTATTTCTATTAGATTTAAATTCTATGCATAGAAAGATGCATATTGGCTATTTTTTTAATTATAAAAGAGTGATTTCTATTAGATTTAAATTCTATGCATAGAAAGATGCATATTAATTATTTTTTTATTATAAAAGTGTGATTTTCATTAGAATTAAATTTTATGCATAGAAAGATGCATATTGGATATTTTTTTTAATTATAAAATTGTTACTTTCATCAATATTGATTTTTATGCATAAATAGATGCATAAAAGAATTTTTTTATTATAAAAGTGTTACTTTCATCAATATTGATTTTTATGCATAAATAGATGCATAAAAGAATTTTTTTTATTATAAAAGTGTTACTTTCACCAATATTGATATTTATGCATAAATAGATACATTAAAAAAAATTTATTATAAAAGTGTTACTTTCACCAATATTGATTTTTCTGCATAAATAGATGCATAAAAGAGTTTTTTTATTATAAAAGTTTTACTTTCACCAATATTGATTTTTATGCATAAATAGATGCATAAAAGAATTTTTTTAATTATAAAAGTGTTACTTTCATTCAATATTGATTTTTATGCATAAAATGATGAACAATAGAATTTTTTTATTATAAAAGTGTTACTTTTATCAATATTGAATTTTATGCATAAATAGATGCAAAAAAGAAATTTTTATTATTATAAAAGTGTTACTTTCATCAATATTGATTTTTATGCATAAAAAGTGTTACTTTCATCAATATTGATTTTTATGCATAAAAGAATTTTTTTTATAAAAGTGTTACTTTCATCAAAATTAATTTTTTATGCATAAATAGATACATAAAAGGATTTTCTTTTATATAAAAGTGTTATTTCTGTAGAAGTTGGATTTTATGCATACATAGATGCATACAGAATTTTTTATATCAAAATAAGAGTTCTCTTTAATCCTATGTTTAAATCCCATGAATATTGAAAAATGAATAAGTAAATACTGAAAGAAGGAACATTATACCGTTTCATATTCTCTAGGATGGTAATGAGAAAATTCAGAAAAACTATCGAAGTTGGAATTTTAAATAAATGATTAATTTATTTCTCATAGGAATTCGTGACTAGTTTTGAATTCAGTTAAGCAAAATACTCAATGAATGAAATTCAGTAAAGTAGTAATTGAAATATTACCCTTCGAGAATGATAGTTCAGGGAGAACCTTTCAAGACTCAAACCCTGAATCAGACTATGACCAAGACGTAACTCCTTTGTCAGTTTCAACAAAAGATGATGTGACCAGTTCAGTAATCTTCACTCAAATCACCCACCGAATCTGAAACTAAGTTGAGACATTTGATTTTGATCTGAGGATCAAGATTACAGAATTCGAGGAATTTTGCTTGGGAATCCAGACCTGTGATCTAGAAGTCTTGGGATACAGAATTAAGATAAACTCATTGTATTCAAAAGAAAATCAAAACTGAAAACTTGCATAGAATCCCTGTTTTCTTAAAGGACTGTCTTACGCTTGAATGCTGGAGGGAGCATTTGGTATATGTGTTTTTCTAAGGGAAGTTTGGTTGCAACAGCTAGCGCAGGGAGTGTTCAAAGGACGGCTCATGCGGTAAAAATCTGCCCAGGTCTTGACCAGCCTAGGTATGGTGTAAAATGGTGTGCTTCCAGTATGATGGGCGAGGGCCGACGAAGCGGTCCCTGAGTGAAATGCCAGGACACCTAAGGAGGATCCTGGAGGATTCTGACCAGGCGATGCACAGGCTCGCGGTGCTTAGGACACCCATGCGTATGTCGTGGAAGATATATATATGTATGATGACGAGAAAACTATTGTAATCTATTACTGGATCTCATTGCTGACTTGGTGGTCAGAGTGATACTGTTTTGTGAGAAACAAGGATTAAATGGAAATTTTGAGTTATGACATTTGTAACCAATAATTGTTTGTCAATGGATTGTTTTATAAATTAAAATTTAAAGAGGAGTGTGTGCGTATCTGTATTCTAAAGTAAAAGTTAAGAAAGGCATTCAATTATGGGTGGGTGAGTACTTGTCTGGTTCTACCAATTCTAGTGGTTGGGCGGTGGCCCATGGGCTGGATGGGGTTAGGCTGGAATCAGTAGAGTTTTAATAATAAAATTGATCAATAGGAATACGGTTAGAACTCGAATAGTTAAATAATAATCTGAAGACTTCTCAAATGAATAGATTAACGACTGTGCCTGATTCAATTAGGAAAAAAGCGTTGGTTCCTTCAAGTTAAGTCTGTAATAGTTTCCCTTCTATCTGGTTTATTCAGATGAAGGTTAGTTCAGTATCTTGACCTCGTTAGAAAAATTCGTTAAAAAATTCATTATGGTGGAATCGTCCCCATTTTTCGGGCATGGGAGATTTTCCCGATTTCGGTTTTCGAAATGACCACCAGCTTAGTCTCGTGCCCGGACATTCGAGAGCGAGGCCCCGAGTGGGAAACCCTGCCCTGCACATGAGGGAGCTGCTTCCGCTGCCAGGTATCAGGAATCCGGTGCATGGAGGGGGCAGTGGGATCTCACAAAATTCTTGCAGGGTCTGCATCCACCTTCTTTGGTGCATGTTGAGATCCTTCTGAGTGAAGATCCACTTTAAGCTTCGATGATCTGTCATCAAAGTGAATCTTTGACCCAGTAGGTAATGTCTCCACAACTTCAGTGCATAGACTACTGAAAGTAGCTCCAGGTCTTGGACAGCATAATTTCTCTCATGTGTTCTGAGTTTTCAGGATTCATAGGCCACTGCATGACCTTCCTGCGCATGAGTGCACCTCCCAGGGCAAAACCACTAGCATCAGTTACTACCTCAAAGGGTAGAGAGAAATCTGGCAACTTCAACAGGATACGCATCTATTTATGCATAAAAATCAACTTCAGTGGGAATAACACTTTTATAAAAATCCTTTTATGCATCTATTTATGCATCTATTTATGCATAAATTTAATTTTAAGGAAAATAACACTTTTGAAATAAATTTAAATCCTTTATGCATCTTTCTAGGCATAAAATCAGTTTTAATGAAAATAACAATTTTGAAATAAAAATAAATCTTTTATGCATCTTTCTATGCATAAAATCAATTTTAATGAGAATAACACTTTTGAAAGAAAAATAAATCCTTTATGCATCTTTCTATGCATAAAATCAATTTTAATGAGAATAACACTTTTGAAAGAAAAATAAATCCTTTATGCATCTTTTTATGCATAAAATCATTTTAATGAGAATAACACTTTTGAAAGAAAAATAATTCTCTATGCATCTTTCTATGCATAAAATCAATTTTAATGAGAATAACACTTTTGAAAGAAAAATAAATCCTTTATGCATCTTTCTATGCATAAAATCAATTTTAATGAGAATAACACTTTTGAAAGAAAAATAAATCCTTTATGCATGTTTCTATGCATAAAATCAATTTTAATGAGAATAACGGTTACCAAGGCGCGGTCTTCAACTTATCAAAAGCGCTCTAACACCTGGCAGATCAATGAAACGGGATATTCTTCTTGAGAAGATTAGTCAGAGGGGAAGCTATGAGAGCATACTTAGGTAAAAAATTCTGTACCAAACCAGTTAATCCCAAGAATCCTCTGACTTCTTTCACTGTCTTTGGTTCAGGCCAATCTATGACTGCTTGGACTTTTGCAGAATCTGGAGAAATTCCATCTTTAGATTCCAGAAAGCCCAAGTATTCAACATGGTCGACACACAGAAGGTGCATTTGCTCTTTTTTGCAAAGAGTTGGTGCTTCCTTAAAATCTCAAGAACTTTTCGGACGTGAGCTTCATGGTCAGCTGCATTCTTAGAGTAAATCAAAATATCATCAAAGAAAACAAGAACAAAATCATCCAAGTATTCTCTAAGAATGTCCTGCATTAGGCGATTGAATGTAGCTGGGGCATTTGTCAATCCAAATGGCATGACTGTAAATTCATAGTGCCCATATCGAGTATTGATGGCTGTCTTCGGGATATCTTGCTCATTAGTCCTAATCCGGTAATACCCTAATTTGAGATCTATCTTTGTGAAGACCTGGGCTCCACTTAGCCTGTCCAGAAGCTCATCAATTCTGGGGATAGGATACTTATTCCTAACTATTAGCTAATTGAGACCTCTGTAATCCACACAGAGTCTTAGTGTTCCATCTTTCTTTTTCTGAAAGAAAATTGGCGCTCCCCAAGGTGAAACACTGGATCTTACAAACCCTTGTTCTAACAGGTGCCTAAGCTATTCCTTGAGTTCAATGGCTTCAGTGACTGGCATTCTGTACGTGCGCTGGGCTAGTGGCTGAGCTCCAGGGGTCAATTCTATCACATGATCTACTTCTCGAATTGGAGGCATCTCTGTTAGCCCTACTGGGAATAAATCATCATACTCACTTAACCATTCTAGTTCTTTAGCCTCTAACTTTGTGTCTACCGGATTCATTTTGGCAACGTAAATGAGCTACTTCTTTCTAAGTCCTTTCAATAACTTAGAAGCTTTTACTAATTGCAGACCTGGGGATCCTGAAATTCTGGTTCCTTGAACTTTGTTTCCGTAAAGGTCACAGAAGGAAATGGTTCCATTATGACAGTGAATGTCAGCTTGATTTTTGTGGAGCCAATCCATTCCCAAGGATTCCGTCGAAAATTCCCAAAGGTAGGACTCTGAACTGACAGTCAATTATAGTTCCATCTACATTGAACTGAATATGATCAGTGATACTATAGTTTGATTAAAAGATTGTTTTAAAGACAGTTTAATCTGTGAAAAAGGCAATTTCATATTGGGTGTGTAAGTGGTGTGACTAGTTTTAAGTTTGTATGAATATCTAGCTAGGGGGCCTGGGAACTCTTTTCCCTGGTACCCGGGACAAAACTCTCATGGTGAGTGAAAAGGATCTTCCCAGTGGCCAATTCAACTTGCATAGGTTTCCCTGATTTCTATTCTAAGACTAGCGTACGTAAGCATCCAAGGAAAATAAATGAATGAATACTGCCTGAATCAATCAAAAGTTTGAATGACTTACCGTTATACTCAGCTCGAGTATGGATGACAGAGAATTGACAATTTGGCCCTTGGTTCTCAATTGCGACATAAATCTGGCCTCTTTCCTCTTCCACTACTTCTGCTATCGTAACTGCTCTGGCTACTGTAGACTGGGGTGGAACTCTTTCTCTTTGGTTACCCCAGTTCTAAGAGGGATTTTTGAGATTACTCTAAACAGAGGTAGATGACAGAGCTCGATTCCTCCTGGGATTGCCTCGATTTCTGAGATTACTCTGAACAGAGGTAGATGGCTGAGCTCGATTCCTCCTAGGATTGCCCTAATTTGACTGATAGGAAGGGGTTGGTCTCTGCATTCTAGGTCCTTGACTTCCCTGTCCTCTTGACATGGTAGGAGTTGGGCAGTCTTTAAGCTGGTGACCAAAACCCTGACATCCAAAACATCTGTTCTCACTTCTAAGCTCATCCCTCTGAATCCTTGAGAAAGGTGGGGCTCTTGAGAAAGTGTTCTGAGGGAAGGGTCTTCTTTCACTTCTAAATCTACCAGCATCTTGATTCTAACTAGGGCCTTGCTACCTCTTTGGGGGAGGAAAGTTTGAAGTACTTCCCGGGGTTTGGAACCTTTTAAAGTTTGAGGGTGCAGGCTTTGTGGTGGGACCTTGACAACAAATGCCTTGGCAAAGTCTTTTGCCATTCTGATAGCTTCCGCCATTGAGACTGGTTTGGCATTTTTCACCAAAGTGTCCAATGGCTCGTTCATTCCTCGAATGAATCTGGCCATCAGCAGCTGCTCTTCATCCAAAAGTGGAGAATATTTGAGGAGAAGGGCAAATGCCTGATGGTATTCTTCAATTGTTTGGCTATCTTCCTTCAATTCCAAGAACTCATTCATTTTGGTTTCCAGGAAGCCTGGAGGATAGAACCTTTTCCTGAGGTATGCTTTAAGATCTGACCAGGTCTAGGTATTTCGGTCAAGACGGTTTGCAATGGTTCCTCCATGCGACCCTGGCCATTTCCATAATTTTTAATCTGGCGAGAGCCATCTTGCTCCTCTCATTATAATCGGCTACATCAAAGTACTCTTCCATTGCCTCGATCCATTTTTGCACTGTTTCTCCTAACTGTTCCCCTTCACCCTTAAATGGACCAGGTTGGGAAGGATTAGTGTAAGGCTTTACGAATGTTCGGATCTAACTCTTCATCATCGGTAAGAGGATCCAGTTACGATAGCAGAAGTAGTGGAAGAGGAAAGAGGCCAGATTTATGTTGCAATTGAGAACCAAGGGCCAAATCATCAATTCTCTGTCATCCATACTCCAGTTGAGTATAAGGGTTATCATTAAAACTTTTGATTGATTCAAGCAGTATTCATTGATTTATTTCCCCTGGATGCTTGCGTACGCTAGTCTTAGAACAAAAATCAGGGAAACCTATGCAAGTTGAATTGGCCAGTGTGGAAAGATCCTTTTCACTCACCACCATGAGACAGATCGTACTCAGTTCAATCTAGATGAAAATATAATTGACTGTCAGTTCAGAGTCCTACCTTTGGGAATTTTTGACGGAATCCTTGGAATGGTTTGGCTCCACAGAAATCAAGCTGACATTCACTGTCATAATGGAAACAAAGTTCAAGGAACCAGAATTTCAGGATCCCCAGGTCTGTAATTAGTAAAAGCTTCTAAGTTATTGAAAGGACTTAAAAAGAAGCAGCTCGTTTACGTTGCCAAAATGAATCTGGTAGACACAAAGTTAAAGGCTAAAGAACCAGAATGGTTAAGTGAGTATGATGATTTATTCCCAGTAGGGCTAAAAAAGATGCCTCCAATTCGGAAAGTAGATCATGTGATAGAATTGACCCCCGGAGCTCAACGACTAGCCGAGTGCATGTACAAAATGCCAGTCCCTGAAGCCATTGAACTCAAGGAACAGCTTAGGCAGCTGTTAGAACAAGGGTTTGTAAGATCCACTGTTTCACCTTGGGGAGCGCCAGTTCTCTTTCAGAAAAAGAAAGATGGAACGCTAAGACTCTGTGTGGATTACAGAGGGCTCAATCAACTGATAGTTAAGAATAAGTATCCTATCCCCAGAATTGATGAGCTTCTGGACAGGCTAAGTGGAGCCCAGATCTTCACAAAGATAGATCTCAAATCAAGGTATTACCAGATCAGGATTAATGAGTAAGATATCCCGAAGACAGCCATCAATACTCGATATGGGCACTATGAATTTATAGTCATGCCGTTTGGATTGACAAATGCCCCAGCTACATTCGGGCGGTGCGCTTTCGATACGATGGACGAGGGCCGATGAAGCGATCCCTAAGTGAAGTGCCAGGACACCTAAGGAGGATCCTGGAGGGTTCTGACCAGGCGATGCACAAGCTCACAGTGCCGAGGACACCCATGCGTATGTAATGGAAGATATTGTATGATGGACCAATGATTATTGTAATATGTTACTGGATCTCGTTTTGCTAACCAGCTGGTCTCAACGGAGAGTTCAGAGTGATACTGTTTTTTGTTGAGAAACAAGGATTAGATGGAACTTTTGAGTTATGACATCTGTAACCAATAATTGTTTGTCATTGGATTGTTTTATAAGTTAAGTTTTAAAGAGGAGTGTGTGCGTTTTTGTATTTGAAAGCAAAAGTTAAGGAAGGCATTCAATTATGGGTGGGTGAGTAATTGTCTGGTTCTACCAATTCTAATGGTTGGGCGGTGGCTAACCCATGGGCCGGATGGGGTTAAGCTAGAATTAGTAGAGTTTTAATAATAAAATTGATTAATAGGAAAACGCTTAGAACTCGAGTAGTTAAATAAAAGCCTGAAGACTTCTCAAATGAATAGATCAACGGCTGTGCTTGATTCACTTAGGAAAAAAGCGTTGATTTCTCCAAGTTAAGTCTGTAATAGTTTTCCTTCTATCTGGTTTAATCAGGTGAAGGTTTATTTAGTCTCTTGACACCGTTAGAAAATTTGTTAAGAAAATAAAAAAGGTGGAATCGTCCCCGTTTTTTGGGCAAGGGAAATTTTCCCAATTTTGGTTTCGGAATGACCACCAGATTAGTCTCGTGTTCGGACATTCGAGGGCGAAGCCCCAAGTGGGAAACCTTTCCCCCCGCAAGAGGAAGTTACTTCCGCTAGAAACCGGGAATCCCGGTGCACGGAGGGTGCAGTGGGATCCCATAGCTGGTATCAGAGTGCTGTTGTAAACTTATGAGATAGCAACAGAAATTGCCTAAAATTTTAAAGTAAATCTATAAAAAAAATGTTTTCACTTGCTAAGATTATGTTTGAAATGAATTCATAAATTGAAAACTCATAAACTAAATTGGATTTTTAGATGGATACCCCAAATCTGTCTAGCATTCCTAGACTTTCCTAGAGTCAGGATATGATCGCCTTTGCTTTCGATCATCTCATCAACTCTTCTACAACCTGAGAAAGCAGAGTGAGGCTCGCTCGTCACTTTGAGGATCTATACTTCCCTGATCCAGTAGAGCGACGTCAGCACATGTGGTTCTTTGGAGGGCGATCTATTAACGTCAATACCAATCAGCTTCAAAGACTCAAGCAGAATATCACACTAGCCATGATCTTGATAAGGCTAGGAGTTGTTCATTATGTCCAACTCTTTATTTGTCGGAATTTTAGAAATTCTTGCTTAATTTTTAGACTTCTGAGTCGCTTTATTCCTTGAAGTAGAATTACGGCACCTTTATCAATGATGGATTGTGTATATCATAGCATGTCTCCATCGCAGTATCCCCTTTTTATGCGTACGCGATTGAGGCAGTGACTTTTGGAGCCGAGACGCTCTATGTATATATCAAAGACTTTTGATAATAAATGATGTATTGCAAAAGATTCCAAATTGTTATCGTGGTTGTGAATATTGGTTAGCAAAATTATCAGAGTGAAATCTTGTTTTCAAGAATTATGATGGAATAATTAATTATCTAAGAGAAAAAATTAAATAGTCATAAATTTGATGACGAAGTTAAGTTGACAAAAATCTTATTTTGTCAGAATCATGAGGCGCGTGGCCCGTGCTAGGCAGCCGAAAGTTGGATTTTATGCATAAATAGATGTATAAAGAATTTTTATATCAAAAATTTGATTCTCCTTAATTCTATGTTTAATTTCCATGAGTATTTGATAAATGAATAAGTAAATATTCTAAGAGAGAAATTTCCATCGTTTCATATTCACTCAGATTATAAAGAGAAAATTCAAAAAATCTATCGAAGTCAAAATTTTAAATAAATGATTAATTTATTTCCTCATCGAAATTCGTAAATTATTTTGAAAATCAGTTAAGTGAAGATTCAATGAATGAAATTCGGTAAATTAGTAATTGAAATATCACCCCTCTTTTAAAGAAAGATAGTTCAGGAATAACCTTATCAAACTCGAACCTAGAATCAGACCCTGACCAAGACCAAACTCTTTCGTCAGTTTCAAGGAAAGAAGATGTGACCAGTTTAGGAAAATACACTTAAATCTCCCACCAAATCTGAAACTAAGTTAAGACCCTTTGAATTGATCTGAGGATCAAGGTTACAGAATTCAAGGAATTCTATTTTGAAATTCAAAATTACGAGTATGAAGTTTTGGGGATACTGATTTAAGATATACTCATTGTATTGAAAAGAAAATCAAACTAAAAACTTGCATAGAAACCCTATTTTTTTAAAGGAGTGTCTTATGCTAGAATGCTGGAGGGAGCATTTGGTATGTGTTTTTCTAAGGGAAGTTTGGTTGCAACAGCTGGCAGGGAGTGTTCAAAGGACAGCTCACACGGCAAAGCCTACCCAGGTCTTAACCAAAATGGTGCGCTTCCGGTACGATGGACAAGGGCCGTCGAAGTAGTCCCTAAGTGAAGTGCCAGGACACCAAAGGAGGATCCTAGGGGTTCTGACCAGGCGATGCACGGGCTCGCGATGTCGAGGACACCCATGCGTATGTCGTGGAAGATATTGTATGATGGACCAATGATTATTGTAATCTATTACTGGATCTCATTTGCTGACCAGCTGGTCTTAACAGAGAGTCCAGAGTGATACTGTTTTTTGTTGAGAAACAAGGATTTGATGGAAATTTTGAGTTATGACATCTGTAACCAATAATTGTTGTCATTGGATTGTTTTATAAGTTAAGTTTTAAAGAGGAGTGTGTGCATATCTGTATTCGAAAGCAAAAGTTAAGAAAGGCATTCAATAATGGGTGGGTGAGTAATTGTCTCATTCTACCAATTTTGAGTTATGACATCTGTAACCAATAATTGTTGTCATTGGATTGTTTTATAAGTTAAGTTTTAAAGAGGAGTGTGTGCGTATCTGTATTCGAAAGCAAAAGTTAAGCAAGGTATTCAATTATGGGTGGGTGAGTAATTGTCTCATTCTACCAATTCCAGTGGTTGGGCAGTGGCTAACCCATGAGCTGGAATCAGTAGAGTTTTAATAATAAAATTGATTAATAGGAAAACGCTTAGAACTCGAGTAGTTAAATAAAAGCCTGAAGACTTCTCAAATGAATAGATCAACGGATATGCCTGATTCAGTTACAAAAAAAGCATTGATTTCTTCAAGTTAAGTTTATAATAGTTTTCCGTCTATCTGGTTTAATCAGGTGAAGGTTAGTTTAGTCTCTTAATCCCGTTAGAAAATTTATTAAGAAAATCAAAAAGGTAGAATCGTCCTCGTTTTTCGGGCAAGGGAAATTTTCCCGATTTTGGTTTCGGAATGACCACCAAATTAGTCTCGTGTGCAAACATTCGAGGGCGAGGCCCCGAGTGGAAAACCCTGCCATGTGCAAGAGGAAGTTACTTCCGTTGTGCTAGCAAACGGGAATTCGGTGTGCGGAGGGGGTAGTGGGATCTCACAAACAGTGTAGGTTTTGAAGTGGTATGGTACTAAAAACAAGTCTAGTTTATCCTCATTCTCACTTTTTGTTTTAGCCATGACTTTTTTAGCCTCACGTTCATCGTCTACCAAAGCTTTATTTCGTTTTCAACGCCCAACTTTTGTAAGCTTGGGTGTTTCTTGCTCTTGAAGGATGATTGTCTCCTTTTGTTTTCCTTCCAATGATATCTTACTCAATTCCTCACCCCGATCCTTGGAAAACTGGTGATTGAGGGTTCTCCCCAGGTGTGCGTCTCGTATTCATCCATAGGAAAGGAATGGATGGACTCACCCAACGCATTTTCCTCAAACATTCTGGACATTGTGTTTGCTTGAAATCCCTCGTGTGTTTCTTCTAGAATTGGAGTAGGTACATCCAATTCCCTTTCCCTTGTTGGCTCGTTTTGTGGATACATTGTATCCCGAACCTAATTGGCCCTTAGCTTGGCTTCATGAAGCCGTTGACATTCTTATACTAAGGCACTGGCATCTTCCAGCTTTCTTATCTCCTCATCGACATTGGGGTACTCATCGACTCCTTGAGGAGTTGATGGTTGCTCCCTTTCCTCCTCTAGGTCCGCTGGCCCTTTGTGGTTGATCCCATCTTCCCTCGATTGGGTGGATCCGCCGGTGTCGATTGTATCTTCTTTGGATCCATCTTGGATTGTGACCCTTGTGTCACCCTTACCCACTTTTTTCACTCTTCTCTTGTGGCCAGTTCTAGAAATAGTCGCATCTGCTCGGTTCTTCCCCTTGTCTCCTAATTGGGCTTAGGCTTGGGCTCATGTCACGACATTGAGTGTGGTGTGATATTTCCAGGCTGCACACTAATGGTTTGGATGGTGGCCTAATTCGAAGTGGAACGCTTGTGCAATATGGACAATCCTTGATCAAATGGTCAATACCTTATTTAGTACAAGTAAGTACTAGCATGTCATTGGGCAAAGAAGTCACTTGTAGGGGTTGGTGCATATGAACCACATTCTTGTTTGGGCACTCAGCGATTCGATGTGGCCCTCCGTAGCCAAAACATTGTATAGCGATCCTCTCTTCATGTTTAAGTTCATATCCTTGCTCTTCCAGTGTACCGTGGTTTGAAACACAGGTACTGGTGTGTTATTCTGTAAGACATAGAATTCTGGTGTGAACTCTGTAGCTTCTTCATATAGTACTCTCCACTAAGTTCTACTTCACGCACCATATCGATGTTGAGATATCGAGCTCTAGTGAGGCGGTGGACACTGATGACTCGCCTGGGGGATAGGCCCCGCACTTACACCACTGGCATGGTTGGTGAGATCTTTCGAGCTCTAGTGAGGCGGTGGACACTGATGACTCGCCTGGGGGATAGGCCCCGCACTTACACCACTGGCATGGTTGGTGAGATCTTGGGTGATATGCGGCCAGTGGGATGACAGGCTGTGTGACAGCCACTCTAGAGACTGGCATAGTTATAACGCCAGCTCATTTAGTCGGGTTCACACTATAGAGAACCCGTGTATGTATTGGTTGAGTACCTTTCATATTATTGTGTACTCTTATTCTTGTATATGGTGTGTTGAGTGTTGAGTAGAGAAGAAGAAGATTTTCAGCCTCTCACCTTGTGTGTTCTCTATTAGGGTTTTGTGAGTGTGTGTGTGTGCTTGCAAGAGCTCAAGCTCTCTTCCCCCTTGCATCTTTTGATGGTATCAGAGCCTGGTTCGTGCTAAGGGCTGAGCTGCAAGCAAGAGAACCACAGGAAGCGGTACGAGGGTAAGAGCTGCAACTACTCTTCCCTATTGTGTTGGTGACTACACCCTTGTCGGGAGCTCTACGGGAGGCACCGGCAAACAATCTCCGATTGAGGAGCTTTCTTCGCGGGAGTGAAGCTACAGGGCAACTATATAGTCCTTCGGACTGAATATTTCGGGCCGAAAACGCGTTTCGGGCGCGTCTGGACCTCCGTTTTTCAGAAAGCAGGCGATTTCGAGCACTGCGGGTAAGTCATCGATTCTCTGCAGAACTCTGTTTTACGAACTGCAGGAAGACAGATTGACTGTGCAGACACTGTGGGTGCTGCAAAGAGGTCTACAGTTGCCATTGGGTGTATGTATGCACATTGAAGTCACTGATTGTGACATTTGAGTACTCCAGTACCGCTGTGCAGAAAATACTGCAGGTTGTGCAGAAAAACCAGAGTGCAGTTTCTGGTAAAATTGTGTGTTTGGCAAGATGTCTAATGATGGCATAACACAGATTGTGGCTGAGAAGCTGGACAAGAATAACTTCCATGCTTGGAGGTTCAGGTTAACGAATTTCCTGATGGGAAAAGGTTATTGGGACTACATAGAAGGTGAGCATGAAGAGGCACCGGAGATACCGGATATAAATCCGACTGCTGCAGATGTGAAAGAGTTTAAAGATTGGAACCAAGGAGCCAGGAAAGTAATGTATTGGCTTTCCATTAGTATACAGGACACCATGATTGGGCACATTCAGGATGCCAAGTCCCCCAAGGAGGCGTGGGACACCTTGGTAAAGCTTTATGAAACAAATACCAAGGCACGTAAGATACAGTTGAAGAATGAACTTCATACTGTGGAGAAAAAGAGCATGTCTGTGAATGACTATGCGTTGAAGATAAAGGGCATTGTGGAATCCCTTGCATCTATTGGTGTGTCAGTAGATGATGATGACAAGGTGGAAGTCTGTTTACGTGGTCTCGGGCCACAATACAAGGCGTTTAAGACGTCTATACAGACTCGGGAAAACATTCCCAACTTTACAGATTTGGTGTCTATGCTGATTATCGAAGAGAAGAGCTTGGGTGAAGACCAACAGTCTTCACAAAGCAAGAACAGTTCAGAGCAACAGGCCTTCTACACGAGTTCAGGAAGAGGACGAGGTAGAGGAGGCCGTGGACGCGGTCAAGGAGGTGGCCGAACAGGTAATCAGAATTATGGTCAGCAGCAGCAGCAGCAACAACAGTCCCAGAATCAACAACAACAACAACAACACGCAGGTGGAAGAGGCAAATTCAGAGGCAGGGGGAGTCAAAGAGGCCGTGGAAATTGGCAAAGGCAATATAATGATGCACGTGAATGCTACTATTGTGGTAAGCCAGGACATGTGCAGTCAGAATGTTATAAGAAGCAGGCTGACATGCAAAATGGGAAAGTACAGCAAAACAACTATGCATCCTCAAGCAGAAATAATGAGGACAATGAAAGGTTGTTTGTTATGCAGCATGTTGTGAATGCCATGTCTGAAAATGCTGATGCAGCACAAAAAGATAATGTATGGTATGTGGATTCAGGCGCTTCGAACCACATGACGAGTCATGGGGAGTGGTTCAAGGAGATGAAGAACCCGGAAAGACCAGGTTTTGTGGAAACAGGGGATGACACTGCTCATCCAATTGCCCACGTTGGAGATGTGCCATTATCTATGCAGGATGGCAAAGTGAAGTACCTTGCAGATGTACTTCATGTACCGAACATAACAAAGAATCTGGTTTCAGTTGGCCAGATGATTGAGCAGGGGTTGCAGGTTCGGTTTAACCCTGATGGGTGTTATGTTGAAGATTTCAAAGACAAGTGCAGGTTGGTTGCAAAAGGCAACAGAGTGGGCAGAATGTTTACGTTGGATGTAGACATACCTGAAATGAGTGCTGCGATGTTTGCAAATGGTTCAGGAGTTGTTGCAGACACAGACATATGGCATAAAAGAATTGGACATGTAAATGTGCAGAGATTGAAGTCTATGCAGACAAAAGGAATTGTGACAGGGCTGCCAAAATTTAAAGTGGAAGGTATGCAGAAAATCTGTGAAGCATGCCAATTTGGGAAGCAAACAAAGCATGTGTTTCCACGTAACAGATATGTGAGCAGAAATGCACTAGATGTTGTGCATTCAGATGTATGGGGTCCTACGAAGACCGTTTCTATGGGAGGCTGCAGGTACTATGTCACTTTCATTGATGACCACACAAGGAAAGTGTGGGTATATTTCATGAAGGAGAAGAGTGAGGTATTCACTCACTTTCAGAATTTCAGATTTTTGGTTGAAAAGCAAACAGGGAAATATGTTAAGTGCCTAAGGTCAGATGGAGGGGGAGAATACTTCTCCAATGAGTTCTCTGAATTTTTGAAGAAGAATGGAATTCGGAGACAGTATACATGCAGATACACTCCGCAGCAAAATGGAGTTGCTGAGCGGAAAAACAGGCACATTGCTGAGATTGCGCGGGCATTGATGGAAGAGAAAAATATGCCGCATTGCTATTGGGCTGAGGCTGTTTCTACAGCAGTATACATCATGAACAGGACTCCAACTGCAGCCATACATGATGTAACTCCAGAGGAGAGGTTTACTGGCAGAAAACCAGATTTATCTCATCTGAAAGTTTTTGGATGCATTGCATATGTGCATGTGCCAGATGAGCTGAGAACCAAGCTGGATCCGAAAGCTGAAAAATGTGTGTTTATTGGATATTTCCTTGAGCAAAAGGGATACAGGTGTTATAACCCTGCTACACGTGAGTTGAGGGTAAGCAGGGACGTTGTCTTTGATGAGATGAGCAGCTGGTATGCTGCTGAAAAAGAAGCTGTTGGGGCTGATTTGAGTGGAAGTGTGGTTGCACAGAATGCAGGTCAGCAATCACAGTCTTTGAGTGGACCAGGAGAGTCCTCATCTAGTGGGTCTGTTGATAGACCATGGAGTGGCAGGCTGCGTCATAATACCAGCCCTGCAAATGTGATTAGTACATCACGTAAAGGAAAAGAGAAAGTGGTTGAGCCCCTTGGTATGCCTGACATTTCTGCAGGGCATTCTCATGTTGATGGAGAGTCTAGTGGCTCAGATATGAGCCTTGATGAGGAGCTTGGGATCCCAGCTATGAGAACACCTGGTGTAAAGAAGGCTATGGAAGCCATGAATGAAAAGCTGCGAAGATCAGGGAGAGTGAAGAACCCTGTGCAGAGATTTACATATGACGGTTATGTGGCACATCACTATGCATATATGGCAAAGGTTGTGCAGGTTGTTGAGCCCACATGCATTGATGAGGCTGTTGGAAATGTGAATTGGGAGAAAGCTATGGATGAGGAGATGGATGCACTATATGGAAATGAAACTTGGGATTTAGTGCAATTGCCTGAAGGCAAGAAAGCCATTGGATGCAAGTGGGTGTACAAAGTTAAACATAACAGTGATGGAAGCATAAACAGGTACAAGGCTAGATTGGTAGCCAAAGGATATGCGCAGACATATGGGATTGATTATGAGGAAACTTTCAGCCCAGTTGCCAAGATGGCAACGGTGAGAGTTGTGATAGCAGTGGCTGCGTCAAAGCAATGGTCTTTACATCAGATGGATGTAAAGAATGCATTCTTGCATGGGGATTTGCAAGAAGAGGTGTATATGTTGCAGCCACCTGGTTATGAGGATGTGGGTCACCCCGAGCATGTTTGCAGGTTGAAGAAAGCCTTGTATGGCTTAAAGCAAGCACCAAGAGCATGGTCTGACAAGATTTCTGAATATCTTGTCACTATTGGCTTTCATGTAGCCAATGCAGATTTCTCATTGTATGTGAGATATGGTGATAGAGGAGTTGTGCTTGTTGTCATCTATGTAGATGACTTGATCATTACGGGGGACCATGATGCAGAGATCTTTGATGTAAAGATCTTGCTTAGACAGAAGTTCGAGATGAAGGATCTGGGGGAGCTCAGATATTTCTTGGGCATTGAGGTGATTAGGTCACCACATGGTATTGGATTACTGCAGAGACAGTATGGCTTGGACATGTTGTCCAAGTATGGTATGACAGGCTGTAAGCCTATTTCTGTGCCATTGGATCAGAATGGCAAGTTGAGTGCAGATTCAGGAGAGATCTTGGAGGATCCTACTATGTACAGACGCATAGTAGGAAGTTTGATCTACATGACGATCACCAGACCAGATTTGAGCTATGCTGTTGGGTTGGTGAGTCAGTTTATGCAGGTTCCACGGAAACCGCATTTGGATGCAGTGAGACGCATACTGAGGTATGTGAGGTCTACTTTGCATTGTGGACTATTCTATGAGACTGGGACAGAGATATGTGTACATGGGTACACAGATGCTGACTGGGCTGGTAGTATCTCAGACAGAAGATCTACCAGTGGATTCATGTTTTCTTTGGGGAGTGCTGCTGTGACTTGGAGCAGCAAGAAGCAGCCTACGGTTGCTCTATCGAGTACAGAGGCCGAGTACAGAGGAGCTGCTATGGCAGCATGTGAGGTAGCTTGGTTGAGAAAGCTACTTGCAGATTTGGGTCTATCAGTGGATAGACAAGTTGTCATTTTCTGTGACAACATTAGTAGTATACAGTTGGCCAGGAACCCAGTCTTTCATGCTCGTACGAAGCACATAGAGGTCCACTACCACTTCGTCAGAGAGAAGGTCTTGGCAGGAGACCTTGACCTTGTTTATGTCAGCACAGAGGATCAGGTAGCTGACATCTTCACCAAAGCATTGGGTACAGAGAAGCTCCGCAGATTCAGGGCTTCGCTTGGTGTACATGAGATGGAGTTGAGCTCGAGGGGGAGTGTTGAGATATCGAGCTCTAGTGAGGCGGTGGACACTGATGACTCGCCTGGGGGATAGGCCCCGCACTTACACCACTGGCATGGTTGGTGAGATCTTTCGAGCTCTAGTGAGGCGGTGGACACTGATGACTCGCCTGGGGGATAGGCCCCGCACTTACACCACTGGCATGGTTGGTGAGATCTTGGGTGATATGCGGCCAGTGGGATGACAGGCTGTGTGACAGCCACTCTAGAGACTGGCATAGTTATAGCGCCAGCTCATTTAGTCGGGTTCACACTATAGAGAACCCGTGTATGTATTGGTTGAGTACCTTTCATATTATTGTGTACTCTTATTCTTGTATATGGTGTGTTGAGTGTTGAGTAGAGAAGAAGAAGATTTTCAGCCTCTCACCTTGTGTGTTCTCTATTAGGGTTTTGTGAGTGTGTGTGTGTGCTTGCAAGAGCTCAAGCTCTCTTCCCCCTTGCATCTTTTGAATCGATATCTTCAGATGGCTCTTCAATCAATACTTGGTTGATCTTAGCATGTGGTGGTTGTGGTGAAGTGTCATGTACCCGAAACATCCCCCTAGGTAAATAGGAAGAGTTGGGTTATCCTACAGCTACAGTGATAAGTGGTGCAGGTAAAGCCAATGGAGCTCTAGGTGCTAGCAGATGTGCAACAATTTGGAACCTTGGATATCTGCACATTGAAGTGTCATGATTCCCTAATTTTATACAGTGTGCACAATAGAGTAATGGCCTTGCTCTTAATTGCAGACATTCGGTGTGGAAGTGTGATTCAATCTACACATAGAGCACCACACCAATTCCCTGCAGGGGTAAAGATGGCTATGCCCATGCCTAGATGTTTCTCTTCCCTCCTTTACCTTCAATTTCTCTAGTATTGTATTACTAAGCTCGTCTACAGTCATGTTTCCGACTGCTTGCTCTGAGTTCCAATCTCTTGGTGACTCGAAACACGCAAAGTCATTGTTGCTGAAGATATTCTGACATCTTTCGGTTGTGGCGATTCCATCATATTATCTTCATATTCAATTGCTAGTTTGCAACATGCATCTAGAGTGGCTAGCCAGGCTAGTACCAGATAATCATGCATCTTGTGGTCTCTAACCCCTCTCTAGAAGCAAGGTAATAACTAATCGTTAGTTAATATCTCCCGTAGTTTGCACCTTGAATTTAAGTGCTTAAGTCGAGACACGTAGTCTCTCATCGATTCCATTTTCTTTTGGTTTGATATTGTGCAGCTATGCCACAGGGCTCTATCTGTCACCACTTCTCGCAAAGCTGGGCACAAACACATTCTTGAGTCATGCGAAGTTAACCTTATCCTTAGGTTTGAGGGTTCGGAACCACTGATGTGCTTTCCCTTCCAGGGTCAGGTGATAAAGCATGAATCATTGTCACATCACGATAGCCCCGCATGTTTCGCATGTGGATTCAAAAATCTCTACATGTTGGATAGGATCTCCGTCCCCAAAGAATTTTTGGACAAGTTTGGAAATGATGTGTGTGTGGCTTCATCTGGGAGGGTCGGGATTCTAGAGCAGTGCCTAGTTCCCTGAACATTCCTCAGCCCCATCTCTGTAGCCATATTCAATAGATCCGTCCTTGTGGCTGCATTAAAGTCAATGGTTGGATCCACCGCCGCCGTTGGTCTATGAGGAATTGCTCCCCCCTATCTAGACCTCGTTCTCTTCCTGTGGTGTTGGCTCTTCTAGGTATCTCCAGTCCATGGGATGGTCCTGCCAATGCACCTTGGAGTGGCCTGCTACCTCTACCTGCCTTTGCAGAATTAAAAGTTCCATGTCCTATAGGAACGTAGGATGATTGATCATCTGCTCAATATCTTTTTTGGTGTACAGGCGGTCCTCCACTTCACACGCTGCTCTTGCTAGATTATCCTCTTCTTCTAGGGTGACAAACCCTTCCTCAGCTCTAGGCTCTTCATTTATGGGTTCTAAGTTTGGATTTTCTCCCTCACTTCTTCCCATGACTATCTCTGGCTCCTTACCCCATTAATGGAGTAGGTTTGAACCTCCCATCTCCTTCTGTTCAGCTCTCACCCTTTGAGTATCGAGCTCTTGTTTCCTTAAGCTCAACTCTGGTAGCTGTCGTTCCACCTCAATCCTTTTTAGATCTAACTCTACTTCTTCTAAGGTGGGGAAGAATACTTGACCCATACTGGCCACACTTTCCATCTCTCATCTAATTTGAGGGGTGTCGGTGTTCGACAGCCTTGAATTTGATGCTTGGATGGGCACTTCTTGCCTTGGACCAAGTCCAGCGCTGGTTGATGGACCCCGCAAATTGCGCTTCTTCTTCATGCTGATTTGGAGACCAAAAAATCCTCAGGCCATATCAATGATACCACTGGCTCTGGTGGTTGGGGAGGGTGGTTTCTCCTCTTTCCCAAACCCAGAGTACCTCACCCAAAGTACCTCACTACTAGTTTCAACGCTGGTTAGGTTCCTTAAGACACTCAAGTGAGTGCTCACTGAGTGACCTGAACCCACATTTTTTTGATAGGAAGATCCTGGGTGATTTGATACACTATCGTCAGGTGTAAGATCATCTCCAATGAGCTTTCCAGATCTTAAGTGCATGTATGTATGATTTGATAAAAGCTACTTTGATGTCCCAACAAAGTTTTGATCAGATTCTGTCGATCTATTCGTGAGATTGTAAAGAATAGTTCACAGCTGAAGTGTCAGAAAACAATTCACATCGTGAACTATTTTCTACACTCACGTGTTTAAAAAATTTTTGTTCTTGGAATTAGAACTCCTCGTTACCTTGTTATGGGTGTCAATCTTTTCAAGACTTCCTTAGCCTTAACCTGACTATACCAAGCTCGTGAGTTGGATTTGATGAAGGTGTGAGATTGTAGGGAAAAATTCACATCGTGAAAAGATAAGGTTTCACGTCGTTCGTGAAAAATAATGGGTTCACATAGTGAACAAAAAATGGTTCACGCCATGAAAGTTTCAAAAATGGTTCACGCCGTGAAGAGTTCTGAAATAGTTCACGTCGTACGATTTTTTGCACTTTCACGATTCTTAATTTTATCAGGCCTCATGGCGTTAGAGGTGTCAGGATAAGGTTACCTATTTTGGCAAGGTAATCCCATGAATTGTGGCACTGATGTCAGGAGCGGTTCACAGCGTGAAGTTGCAGAAAACGGTTCACAGCATGAACTTTTTCTGCAGTTTCATATGGGAACTTCCCGTGCCGACTATTATGATTTTGGATGCAAAATAGTTATTCAACAGTTCCCAAAATGATTATGGCACGTCTAAGGAGTGGAATACAAGTTTAAGGCACAGTCAATGGCTCCTTATTTTTTAGATTTTTGTGAATTTTTGGAAACGAAGAAAAATAGAACACCAACCTGCTCAATCACGTTGATGCTCCCAATGATGCAAATATCAAAATTAACTAGAAAAAACAGTGAAGCTCTATTCTAAGACCACTCCACCACACATATACACAACAAACACAACCAATTTCACACAATTTTTTACTTCCACACAAATCTTATCCATTCATTTCCTACACAATGCACTACCAGAATGCAAAGGAAATCATGAATCTTATGCAATGGGAGCTGAAACTCCAAGAGGAAGGAAGAAACAAAGGTGTTTTCCTCGACAAAGGCACCAAAAATGTTATGGGCTACCACACCTCCAAGAGGGAACTCAATGCATTTACCTAAAGGATGAGCAATAGGACACAACTGTCGTAGGGCACTTACCAATGTTCCAAACTTGAGTCCCTTGAGACCTCTAAGCTCACTTGTTAAGCTCCAAACCTCCAAGCTCCACCTCCACGTTGTCACCGTAGAGTTGCTCACACCGTCATATCATAAGGCAATCACTCTCTCTCACTCTCCCACACAAGCATGAATCATACAAGCATAGAAGAGGCACAAATGCTAGAATGCTCTCTCTCAATCTCTCTCAAGACACAAAGAAGAACTCTCAATAGCACAAAGGGGGATTCTCTTTTCATTATTATGAGAAAATGCCTTATATACATTTGGCCCTTATTCACACTTGGACGCCCAAAACTTACTTAACTAGGCCTTGGGTGGCCAATATCTCATAATGTACAACTTTTATAGTGTCATTTAATGACACTTATTAATGTCCTCAATTTGGAGGAGCATACTTGTTAATCCAAAATGGAATTAACACATTGTAAGTAACATGCGTAAGTAATATTATACATACATCTAATCATATTTTCCCTTTTCCTTTTAGTCCATGATTGAAGAGCTGAATTCCACACCCATTTGCAAGGGAAATCAACATATAGCAAGCTACTTGCATCCATATACAATTGATTAGCTCTGAACCATTCGGTCAAATGTTCTTTGGTTGCTGTCACAACTAATCACATCACGCAAATCATCTTGATCATTAAATATCACATTATTGTGCATCGGGAGATGGACATGCCACCTTTGCATATCGGGCTTTTCATCATGCAAATCAAATTGGTATATGCGTTAGCATACCTCTGACGCGTACATGTACCATGCATCCAAATATTGACTAACCTCATCAATAACCCCGTGTGTGTCTTGCAACTCTATAGTAGCTCTATCATGTCCTTTGTATACATATACAAATACTTTACAGCTATTATGGTAGAGCATACTTCTATGTTGATATGGGTTTTGTACCTCATAAAGAGAAAAGGGTTATATGGAACATCCCATCAACTATCCACCCTATGATCCTTTACCTGTATGAAACTACCATCGTCTCTCCGCATGTAAGTTGGATATCCATTGTTATCAATGCTAGTAGCCTCGAAAAACTTCCGAGGGTGCCGATATTTGCACCTCCCATTAACCATGCAAGGAGAGCGCATATTTAGTTCCCCACATGGTCCATGGACATTACAACAATGACTAATTATGTTGTACAACTCAGGAAACATCACCTTATCAAAAAGTTCAGCACATACCAACATATCATAGTGAGCAATCTCAACCGGTTTACATCCACTTTCTAATATCAATAATATATGTGCATGTGCCAAGCCTCTTTTTTAAAATTCAATAACAAAAACAAATCCCAAAACCCTTCTAAATATTGCTTTTATCACCCCAATAAGTGCATCATGTTCTTATGCTTCTCATAAAAGACCCATGCTGTCAAGTCGATCTTTGGGCAACCTCAATCTTTGGGCAACGTGACCCGGAAGTAAAGCATTGGTTATTTCATCCCACTTAGGATTGCAAGTGAAGGTAATAAAAAGATTAGGTTTACCCATCTTCCTAACAATTTCCATTGAATCCTGGTACAATTGATGCATACATCTAGGCCTCCCAGTATATGAAGATGTTAGAACTACCCTACATCTAGCAATGCCCCCAGAGACTCTATTGACTCCATCGCTTAAGTTAACCATATCTGCAATACCTTGGTATACTTTAGCACACAATGCTTTTTGATTATTGCATATCCATACTAATCTAGATGCTTCCATGCTACTATATGCATTAACAATATTATGCATATAGACTACAGATAAGGGAAGATGCAAATGCTTGTCTTCTGCGCGGTGGTTGACTTTTGCAAGGATAGTGGTATCTCTTTTCTCAATTAATTCCTTGTGGGACTCCCAAGGGGAGAGATGGGGTCACATCCGGAGCATTCCCTCTAGGGTCTTTGTAGAAGCAGGAAACCTGAAGACACACAAGCATCATGTCTTCTAAGGAGGTTCTTGAGCAAGCACGAACAACTAGGTGCTCTCGAAAGAAAAAGGCCACTAAGATCAGCAAGGGAGATAGCCATGTTATTATAGAAAGTGGATCTAATGAGGGGACAACTACAAATGTGTCATCTTCCTCATTTAGTTTGAAGAAAAGATACTACCATCCTCCCCTCAAACAAGGGATCAAATAAACCCCATCCAGAGATTGATGGGAGAGTCAATCAGCTAATTGAAGACATTCTCAGAGCATATTGTGGACGGGAACCAAGAAGATGGATTCAATACCTTCCTCTGGTAGAATTTGCCTACAATACATCTAATCATCATCAAAGCATAGGAATGTCACCATTCAAAGCACTCTATGGGCAAGAATGCTTATCTCCTCTAAATTTCTTTGATTCGACCATAAGAGTTGAGGCATCCAGGAAAATGCTCGAAGAGACGGAGGAACAAACCAAGGCAATCCAAAAGGATACTAAAGCTGCTCATCAACATATCGGCAAAAGCATTATGCTGACACATCAAGAGATCTGAAAGGATATTCAAGGAAGGAGACAAAGTTCTTCTACGAGTAGGACCAAAACAAAGTTCTCTATCACTTGGGAAGTATAAGAAGCTCAGCCCTAGGTATTGTGGTCCCTATACAATTATCAAGTGTCTAGGTAAAAGTGCCTATAAACTCCAGCTCCCAACCCATATCAAAGTCCAAAAATGTATTTCATGTAAGTTTGTTAAAACCTTATGTACCCAGTCTCGATCATATTCTTGATGATGAACAAGTTGTAATTCCTACTCAAGGAGTCCTTGAATTACAACCCAATAGGATCATAGATTCTAGGGAAAGGCAACTCCGAAATAGAACTCTTGTAGAACATCTAGTACATTGGAAAGATTACCCCTGAAGAGGATGCAACTTGGGAAGATGAAGCTACACTCTTAAAGGATTATCCCCAATTCATCATGAGATGAGGACATCTCGATTTCTTTAAGGGGGGAAGGATGTAACATACCCATCTTCACTAATAAAGAAATGTCCATGTAATAGATGAATTTATGAGTTTTTATGGTATAAAAATCAATAATTTTATTAAATGAGCCATTTCTACTTAGAATCATCAAGTTCCAAGCCCAAATTTGGAATCTGTGCATGATTTTACCCTAATATAGGATTTTACAGCATCCAAAACAGATACCGGATCAAGCTTATAGGCAAATTTTGGTTATTCTTAGTTAAAAAACAATGACCTTTAAATAAATGCACGACTAGGCGTCCGATTGACGAACGGTCTGCACCCCAACAACCATGGGAACATCTCGGACAAAAAAAAAAATCACCCCCTCCCTGGGCGGTCCGACATGCAAATCAAGGTTGGTACCCCAAATTTGGAGGCTCGCCACAAAAAAGGGACCGTACACACTCACCAGGGTGCCCGTACAATGGCTGCACAAGAACCAAAGGTCGGCCACCCACTGTGTGGTTCACACGCACCGCTACGTGGACACCCATGCTGCCTCTAACCAGATAAGCTACATGCATACCACTCCTTTCCCTGTTAATCTCGCCACCGTACCTTTCCCGCAGAGTCATGCAGGGCCACTGATCCACATCCTTTGCCGGCACACCGTCCTTTCGACCATACTTTGCGCAGCACCACCCACACCCGTAACCCACAGCTATATAAACCCCTGGGGTGCTCCATGGACAGCATGCATTTTCTACGTAGCCTATACTCTGCCATATCGCCGTTTGTACCGCCCTCTGTCCCTCCGCAGTGTACTTGCTACACTGCAGCCACCCCTTGCTGTCGTCCCTCTCAACACCCCCTCATCTACCACTTTTCAAGTAAGGCAACTTTCCTCTTGTTAGAAGACAATGTCCTTAGCTATTCTCCCCCCTCTCCCCCTGTGTGAAGAGACTTATAGCAGCACCCCTCTCCCCTTTAGCAATGTCCTTAGCTATTCTCCCCCCTCCCCCCTCCCCCCCTGTGTGAAGAGACTTATAGCAGCACCCCTCTCCCCTTTAGCAAAACGTTTTTGTTAAGGACATCTCACAAATCCCCCCCTACATTTGCGTAGACTTTAGCAAGAGGTTTTAACCTTAGAGAGGGTTTATGCGCTATGGTTTTTTGTTCATATGGTGAGCAAACAATCTCGGAATTGAGATCTAACTGGAGCATTACGACCGCGATAGCGAGCACTACAAGGCGACGTCCAAGATGGCCCCATCCCGAAAACACCAGAATATTACCTCGGGAGAAGCACGCAACAATGAGATTAGAGAAGATGCTTCTAATGCGGCTCCAACCCTCCCATTACAAGCTTCTCAAGGAAATGGTGGCCAGGTTAGCTTGGTTATCTTTTAAAGAAGAGTTTTTTTCCTTAATATTAATGTTAATAAATGTGTATCTTTTTCTTTTTTTTTTAAAAAATGTATGAAGCTGCAATTTGAAGTGATGTTGTATTCAATGAATTGTATTAAAATTGTTATCTTTAAGAGAAAGAGTGCAAGTTTTTCCTGGCTTCGACACTAACTCCATTCCATGCTTGTGTAACCGAGCGACATTGCTAGCAAAGCTTGGAATGGCCCAAGGTATCCCTCACACCATTGGGAGAATAAGGTTTGCCGATTGAGGTAAGAGATTGTGATGCTGTCTAGTTCTGAGGGCCCATGCTAGTGCGGTGAATAAGCCCACCCTAGTGCGTAGACATCCCTGAGGGGGGCGGGAGGATCGAGTGATGGAGCCTGAGAGAGCAACAGGCTAGCTTGAGTCCTTGTCGGCGGCGGCCGACAATG
Organism: Cibotium barometz; assembly: GCF_041138505.1. NCBI lineage: Eukaryota > Viridiplantae > Streptophyta > Polypodiopsida > Cyatheales > Cibotiaceae > Cibotium > Cibotium barometz. The sequence goes on along the minus strand of NC_141076.1, from coordinate 21,487,451 downwards.
AGGTGTATGGTCCCATAGGGTTTTGCCCAGCATGTAGAGGCTGGAAGGCTAAATTCTAGATCATCAACATTATAAAGGAAAAGAATAAGAGAGCCGGTTTGGCTGTATGGGATTGATTCATATATAAACTTTTTTTATAAATCTTGTCTTTAGCATTATTATACTATGGCAAAGGGCTGTTTTAACAAACCTTGTGAAAAGGGCCTTAATTAAGGAACATGTTCATTTATGTCAAATAGTGTGGTAGAATTAATTAGAAAATAAAATTGACGTGTGAGTAGGGTGGAAAGTGGGAGGATGGAATGCCTCCTACGGGTGGACCCGATTAGTCGGGCAACTTTTCAATAGATTAAGTGAAAGCCCTACGCTAGATAAATAGGTTCTCGGGAAATTCTATTCTAGAAGACTAGGCCAGCGGGTGATTTGATTTTTAGAAGATCACGCTCCCCCTGCTGCTGCGGGATAGGACTAGGTCTTACCTATGAATCGTATCCTTTAATCTCTGCATGGTCAATGTGTCCATGAATATGAAAGTTTCTCCAAGTTAAGACTTAGTGGACTATCTTAAGTGTTTCCCCTATTTTGGAAGGGGGGAACCTTACAACTTTTTAGATGGTTGGGTTGATTTTCACTCCCCGAGAGGGTGTTACTTTGGCTACTCTATGGTGGTCAAGTATTTTACAGTTGCATCATTTTCCCCAGGTGCTATGAGAAATTTTAGCTCATGTGCTACTTTGGCACTTCCCCCCTAATGCTACTTTGGCTCTAGGTGAGGGATGAATTTCCAGCTTGTGTATATCATCGGTGCTAGACTTTTTGTAGGAATTTTTTTTACAATAATGTTTTGTTTAAGGAATGGGTATTAAGATGAATTTTTGATGCGAGGCTTTTCTCTTTCTCTTTTGTCGTAGATGTCGTGTCTTTCTTCACATTGTTGAATGCTTCTTGGCTCTTGGTCTTGGCTCTTTAGCTTGACTCTTGGCTCTTTAATAGGCTCTTTGATGTGGACTTGGTTCTTCTTTCTACCACTTTGTATTTGGTTCTTTGATTCTTCATCTTTAAGTGCCATTTGTGCTTTTTCTTACACACTAATGTGACAATATGTCATGCAGTAGGTGGTTTTACCACCCATGAGCTTCTTGAGTCTCTATGGTAGTGTCTAAGACCAAATAAATGTGAACACAAATGCAATATTTTATGGGAAGGTCTTAGCCTATATGGCTAGTGTCTAATTCCAATATAAAACATGGAAATATGCATCGCTAGGACGTGCAATATGTATAAGGGATACACTTATGTTTAATGCAAAAAATGTGTGATTATAAATTAAGTGCACTGACACGAAGGCATGTTGTCCTCCTCCTCCTTCTCTTCCATGCAACCCTAGCTTGGAGCATAGTCATGAATGATGAACAACCACCATGATGAAATCATTGAAGCACATTGTACAAGGCATTGGTGTGCAAGGCTCACAACTCATAAACATCCATCTGTGTGAAAAATCCATATGTGCAACCTTATGATTTAGCCTTTTTATAATTATCCCTTGCATTATAAGCTTGAGGGCTTGTAAGACTAGCACTTTGATTCTCCACACAACCATATCCCAAATAGTCCCTAAACTCATGGTTATATAGACCTAAGTGATACATGACCTTCCAACTTCAGCCCCTTGACCTTTCATTACGGCTAGACATTGCCTTTTCCTTGTCCAATGCCTCAAAAGGCCTTATCCTAAGGGTCCAGATTTTTTGAAAATTTTCAATTAAGGTTCTGAGAGGCTAATCAGATTCATCCAAATGTATGGAGGAGATAAATTGAAGAAATAAAGAAAATCCTCCCAAAAATGAGTAAATACTCACATAAGATGAAGAGGGGACTAAGGACCAAAGGAAATACTAAAAAAAATGAATTTTTGACACCTCAAGAGTGGGGATTCCCCTCATGAAGGAGGCGCCTATTTCACATGTGTGGTGGAGTTTTAAATTATCAAATATTGAGATATTTCATCTCTCCTCTCTCCTAATTTATCTCTCCTCTCTCCTAATTCAAGTCTAGTTCCAAAAAGTAAGCTAAACTGACCCAAAAATGGTCAAAAATTGACCAAACTGATTTGGAAAACTCTAGAATCAGTTTGTTTGGTTAGAAGCTCACTTTTTCCTATAAAATAGAAGCCTCCACCTTTGTAGAAGCTTAATAGTGTTTTATGCATTGTTACTCTACTCCACCCCAAAGCCAAAAACAGTGAATTTATTGATAATTCATTAGTTTTTGACCTTTCCCTCTTCAAAAGAATTGGTGGCCACTCTTGTTGCAAACAAGAGTAGATCCCTCAAACCATTAAGCCAAAGGAAAGCTCACAGAAATTCAAGTAAGCTAGAAATCCTACTTTTTCTTTATTCCTTTTAATGGTTTCCTAATTTTTGTTTTCTTTAAAACGAAAAAATGATGTTATGCCTTGTTGGAAAGGCTTTCCCCCTCTCTTCATTCTAAAATTCAGCCTTTCTTTATCCTAGATAAGTAATCAAATTGTTAGAATTAAACTTTTCAAATTGTTTCTCTTTTAAAAGTGGAATTTGATTAGTTTAGAATGCTTTAAACCATTTGGGATAATTTTTAAGTAACTTGAGGATAGAAAAAATTAAAAAATGGTCAGCCATACAAAGGAGCTTATGGTAAAAAAAATTTAAATTTTGTGAAATAAGTTTTATCTTTTATTATTCAAAAAGAGTAATCCCCACCATTTGTGTATTCTAAAAGTGTTATTTTCATTCTAGGCATAGAAAAATGCATAGTAGAAATATTTTTATTATAAAAGTGTTATTACCATTAAAATTTAAATTCTATGCATAGAAAGATGCATATTGGATATTTTTTTTTATTATAAAAGTGTGATTTTCATTAGAATTAAATTCTATGCATAGAAAGATGCATATTGGAAATAATTTTTTTATTATAAAAGTGTTACTTTCACCAATATTGATGCTTATGCATAAAATGATGCATAAAAGATTGCATAAAAGTTTTTTTTTAAATTATAAAAGTGTTACTTTTATCAATATTGATTCTTATGCATAAAATGATGCATAAAAGAATTTTTTTATTATAAAAGTGTTACTTTCATCAAAATTGATTTTTATGCATTTAATGATGTTTTTATTTATAAAAGTGTTACTTTCATCAATATTATTTTCATGCATAAAATGATGCATAAAAGAACTTTTTTTATTATAAAAGTATTACTTTCATCAAAATTGATTTTTATGCATAAAATGATGCATAAAAGAATTTTTTTTTAATTATAAAAGTGTTACTTTCATCAATATTGATTTTCATGTATAAAAGAATTTTTTTATTATAAAAGTGTTACTTTCATCAAAATTATTTTTTTTACATAAATAGATGCATAAAAGGATTTTCTTTTATATAAAAGTGTTATTTCCATAGAAGTTGGATTTTATGCATAAATAGATGCATACAGAATTTTTATATCAAAATAAGAGTTCTCTTTAATCTTATGTTTAAATCCCATGAATATTGGTAAATGAATAAGTAAATACTCTGTGAGAGAAAATTCTACCGTTTCATATTCTCTCATAGTAATGAGAAAACTCAGAAAAACTATCGCAGTTCAGAATTTTAGACAAATCATTAATTTATTCTTCATAGGAATTCGTGATTAGTTTAGAAATCAGTTAAGCAAATATTCAATGAATGAAATTCAGAATAATAGTAATTAAAATCTCACCCCCTTTTGAGAAAGGTAGTTCAAGAAGGACCTTACCAGACTCGAACCCAGAATCAGACTTTGACCAAGACTTCTTTAAAGTCTTCAACATAACAACCATCGGGGTTAAACCAAACCTACAAACCGTGCTCAATCATCTGGCCAACTGAAACCAGATTCTTTGTTATGTTCAGAACATGAAGTACATCTACAAGGTACTTCACTTTACCATCCTGCATAGACAATGGCACATCTCCAACATGGGCAATTGGATGAGTAGTGTCATCCCCTCTTTCCACAAAACCTAGTCTTTCAAGGTTTTTCATCTCCTTCAACCACTCCCCATGACTTGTCATGTTTTGAAGCACCTGAATCAACGTACCATACATCATCTTTATGTGCTGCTTCAACATTTTTAGGCATGGCATTAATGACATGAAATAACCTTTCATTATCCTCATTATTTCTGCTCGAGGATGCATAGTTGTTTTGCTGCAATTTCCCATTTTGCATGTCTGCCTGCTTCTTATAACAATCTGCCTGCACATGTCCAGGCTTACCACAATAAAAGAATCCACGTGTATCATTATACTACCTTTGCCAATTTCCACGACCTCTTTGACTCCCCCTACCTCTGAATTGGACTCTTCCACCTGCATGTTTTTGTTGTTGTGAATTCCAGGACTGTTGTTGTTACTGCTGCCTGCTGGCAATAATTCTGATTACCTGTTCGGCCACCTCCTTGGCCGCGTCCACGGCCTCCTCTACCTCGCCCTCTTCCTGAACTTGTGTAGAAGGCTTGTTGCTCTGAGAACTATTTTTGTTTTGTGAAGGCTGTTGATCTTCACCCAAGCTCTTGTCTTCTATAATCAACATAGACACCAAATCTGTGAAATTGGGAATGTTTTCCTGAGTCTGAATAGACATCCTGAACGCCTTGTATTGTGGCCCGAGACCACGTAGATAGACTTCCACCTTATCATCATCATCTACTGAAATGCCAATAGATGCAAGGGATTCCACAATACCCTTGATCTTAAATGCATAGTCATTCTCACAGACATACTCTTTTTCTCCACAGTATGAAGTTCATTCTTCAACTGTATCTTTCATGCCTTGGTATTCATTTCATAGAGTTTTACCAAGGTGTCCCATGCCTCCTTGGAGGACTTGGCATCCTGTATATGCCCAATCATAGTATCCTCTATACTGATAGAGAGCCAATACATAACTTTTCTGGCTCCTTGGTTCCAATCCTTGAACTCTTTCACATCTGCAGCAGTCGAATTAATCTCCGGTATCTCCAGTGCCTCTTCATGCTCACCTTCTATGCAGTCCTAGTAACCCTTTCCCATCAGGAAATTTGTCAACCTGAACCTCCAAGCCTGGAAGTTGTTCTTATCAAGCTTCTCAGCAACGACCTAGTTTATGCCATCATTTGACATCTTGTCAGACACACAAATTTACCAGAAACAGCACTCTGGTTTGTCCTGCACAAACTGCTATATTTTTTGTAGCGGTACTGTACTACACTCAAATGTCATAACAAGTGACCTCAATGTGCATACATACACCCAATGGCAACTGTTGACCTCCTTGCAGCACACACAATGTCTGCACAACCAATCTGTCTTCCTGCAGTTCTTAAAACAGAGTTCTGCAGAGAATCGATGACATACCCCCCACAGTGCTCGAAATCGGTTGCTTTCCAAAAAATGGAGGCCTAACGCACCCGAAACGCATTTTTTGGCCCGAAAAAGTCAATCCAATAGGACAATATAGTTGCCCTATAGCTTTACTCCTGTGAAGAAAGCTCCTCAATCGGAGATCGTTTGCCGGTGCCTCCCGTAGAGCTCCCGACAAGGCTATAGTCGCCAACACAAATAGGGAAGAGTAAATGAAGCTCTTACCCTCGTACCGCTTCCTATGCTTCTCTTGCTTGTTGCAGCTCAGCCCTTAGCATGAACCAGGCTCTGATACCATGAAAAGATGCAGGGGAGAAGAGAGCTTGAGCTCTTACAAGCACACACTCACAAAACCCTAAAAGAGAACACACAAGGTGAGAGGCTGAATATCTTCTTCTTCACACAACACTCAACACACCATATACAAAGATAAGAGTACACACTATGAAAAGGTACTCAACCAAATACATACTAGGGTTCTCTATAGTGTGAACCCAACTAAATGAGCTGGCGCTATAACTATGCCAGTCTAGAATGGCTGTCACACAGCCTGTCATCCCACTAGCCGCATATCACCCATGATCTCACCAACCATGCCAGTGGTGTAAGTGTGGGGCCTATCCCCCAGGCGGGTCATCAATGTTAACTGCCTCACTAGACGAGCTCGATATCTCAACACTCATCTCGCAAACTGGTAGTTATCCCGCATCAGTTCGGCTTCTTTCTCCCAGGTGGCGTCTTCAAAAGGATAGAACTTCCATTTGACTAATAATTCTCTCAGAATTCTGTTCCTGAGAACCTTTTCTCGAATATCAAGGATTTCTTCAGGTTGGAGTTCCATCAGTCCTTGGGTTAAAGAAGTTAAGAGTTCATCATTAAGCACATGATTCAGGCTCGGTACATACTTCTTAAGTAGGCTGACGTGAAATACATTATGTACTTTGAGATGAGGAGGCAGAAGAAGTTCATAGGATAAGTCACCTACTTTCTTTGTAATCAGATATGGCCCACAGTATCTGGGGGATAACTTCTTGTACTTCCCAAGAGATAGAGAACTTCTTTTGGGGTGTACTCAAATGAAGACCATATCTGCTTCTTCGAATTTTCTATTTGTCCTCTTCTTATCTACACACTTCTTCTGTATATCCTGGTCAGCTTTTATATCCTTGCAGATTGACTGCATCTGCTGCTCCATGTCCTCAAGCATCTGTCTGGACATCTCGACCCTAATCAATGGGTTGGACCAAGTTAATGGTGTTAGGTAGTCTTGTCCATATACAGAGCTTTGAAAGGGCTCATCCCGATGCTTTGGTGATAAGAAGAATTGTATAGGCGAACTCGACTAGGTGCAGATAGCTTAGCCACTTCTTGGGTTCCCTACCACAGCATGACCGAAGTATATCTTTGATTACTTGGTTCACCCTTTCTGTTTGACCATCTGTCTCTCAGGGTGGTAAGCTGTGCTGAGATCCAAGAAAGTTCCTACGGCTTTGAAAAATGCAGTCCAGAATCTTGACGTGAACTTGGGATCTCGATCACTTACTATTCTCCTGGGTAGGCCATGCAATCTGAAGATTTCCTTGAGGAACACTCTGGCCACATCCACTATAGTGTAGGTTTCTTTTACTGGAATCAGATGGGCAACTTTGGTTAGTCTATCAACTACCATGAAGATGAAGTTGTAACCTGATTGCACTGAAGGTAGTCCAGTAATAAAATCCATATTGATACATTCCCACTTCATCTCGGGGATGTCTAATGGATGTAACTTCCCAAGCATTTTTACTCTCTCTGCTTTGACTTTCTGACAATTCAAGCATTGACGTACATGATTAAGTACATCCTTTTTTAGTCCAGGCCAAAAGAAGCTTTTCTTTACAGACATGTAGGTCTTGATGAAACCTGGAATCATCCAGGCTGTACCCTTGAACTCGATTCAACTCCTGATGAGGAAATTTTCTTTCCTACATAAGTAGGGGAGAAATAGGGCCAAAGAATCTATCCTGCATGATCTTCTCTCTTGCTTCATTAATGAATGGATTTGACACCACTGTGATTGCAAGCAAGGAGGCTTTTCTGGTGAGGGCATCTGCTACCACATTTTCTTTGCCCAGTACTTGATTTCAAAATCAAAATCCTACAGGGACTACATCCACCTTCTTTGGCACATGTTGAGATCCTTCTGAGTGAAGATCCACTTTAAGCTCTGGTGATCTGTCATCAAAGTGAATCTTTAACCGAGTAGGTAATGTCTCCACAACTTCAGGGCATATACTACTGCAAGTAGCTCCAGGTCGTGGAAAGACAAATTTAGGAATTTTGGGAATTATTCGAGTCCCATTTCTTATAGGATTGGTTGGAAACTCGGTATTTTTGTGTAGTTTGAGCTAACATCTATTTGTTGGTGCACTCTTTGTGCCAATAGATTATATCTTGACACAACTATTTGGCGTATTTGTTTGTAGTTGTATAGATACATACGTGACACTAAACTTAATTGAGATTATACAACACCTTTCATATGAAGAAGATAATGTTAAATACTATCTCCACTTTGAGACATTGAAGTAAAAACATGGGGTTTATTTAATTTGCCAAAAGAATTCTAAATATCATTATAAAAAGGAACCTTAAAAATGAGAGATCTCTAAAGGGTGTGGTGTTAGAAACAACAAAACAAAAAGTAAATCTCAATGACAGTAACAATATGCTAAGTTTACGATTGATCCACAGATAAAAACCCATCTTAGACACTATATCAAGATTATAAATCATGATATATATGCTCAAATTTGAGGGACATTGAAGTAAAAACATGGGATGATAATGCCAAAGAACACTTGTTACATTCAATGAGATTGTTACATTCAAGTTTACAATTTATCCGAAGACAAAAATCCTTCGTCAAGATAATAATTGAGTACAAATTGTATCTCAAACATAGCGTTTTCTCATGTATTGCTCCAATACATACAAAGTTTCTCTATCATAAGCTGCTTCATTTACTAAAGTGTTGCAAGTATACTCCCGTTTGTTCTTTGCATAAATCCAACCAAGTAACCATGCGCTGATTGTTGTCTCCAAAAAACTTTGAAGCTCCTCTATATTTTGATTCCACATCTTTGGAAAAATCAAGTAGGTTCCGGGCATATTCCACATTACATTGTAGAGGGTATCATCAAAAATTAGTGTGTTATTTCCATCAGGTCATGAAAAATTCTCCATGCTACATCTAAGTTTTTGTGGTATACAAATCGATATCCAATAAGAAGATCCGTCTTTTGACATGCTGCATGCCCTGCTACGACCTTAAACTTTTGATGGTGCCGAGGAAAGCACAACTCAAGAATGCGTCGAGTCCTTTGTAGTCTATTAGTACTCCAGATCCATACCTCAAACCATTGCATACAAAAATCAAGGAAAGTGAATGCATCTTTGCGAATCAAATGCCAAACACTTGTATTCTCTTCCACAAGATGCATATGTTTGGCCCAGTCTGGACATACATCACCATGTTGCATCTCAATGGTCTTAAGTAAAACACCATTGAGTTCAAGTATCAATACTCTTCTTTGTTAATTTTATGATTGCAAATGCAAGGAACCATGGCGATGTATGGTATGTTGATTTAGGTGCTTCTAACCACATGATGAGTCATGGAGAGTGATTTAGAGATATCAAAAAAATGAAAAAATGAAGGTATGTGTAAACAAGTGATGATATTGCATTGCACATGTTGGTAAACAAGTGATGATATTGCATTGCACATGTTGGTAAGGTGCCATTGTCTATGTCGGATGGCAAAATAAGCTAGGCATAGTTGTATTAGTTAAGTCTAATCCAAAGCCAACTAGGTGGTCTAGAACCACACAAGTGCCAAACATCAATTCTCATTTATTTCATATGTATTCCCATTCTCATCACATCATTTTCCATTTCATCACATCTTTTCTCATTTATCCGCATCAGATCTCATCCACTCGCATCTACCCATATCCACTCGCATCTACCCATATCCACATCTCATCACATCACATTCATTCACATCTCATCCATTCAGACCACATCACATCTCATTCATTTTACCTCACATCTCATTCATTCACATCTATCCCGATTCACATCCCATCACATCCCATTCACATCCCATCACATCACATTCATTCATATCCATCATATTCACATTCATTCATTCATATCCATCATATTCACATTCATTCATATCCATCACATTCATTCTCATCACCATTATATCACATCATGTCTATCCACATCATATCTCATTCATACACATCTCATCTCATTCATCCACATTCATCCAATCGTTCACATCTCATCCACATTCATCGAATCGTTCACATGTACGACTTCTCACATCTATCTATACATCGAATCGTTCACATCGAATCGTTCACATGTACGACTTCTCACATCTATCTATACATTCATATCTATCACTTCACATCCACATATATTCATGACACATCACATCTCTTTACATCACATCACATTCTTTAACATACACATATATATCCATTCTTTCACATACTCATTCACATCCATTCTTCATTTATACATTTACATCCATTTTCATCACATATGATCCACTCATATCCCATATCATTCATTTACATCCTGATTCACATGACATCACATCTCATCCATTCATTATTTACATCCTGATTCACATGACATCACATCTCATCCATTCATTCACATCTATTTGATTCACATCACATCTTATCACATCTACTCACCTCACATCACATCTTATCACATCTACTCACCTCACATCTCATCACCTCTATTCACATCACAACCAGCCAACCATTCATTCACACTTATCTGATTCTCATCACATCTCGTTACATCTATTTACCTCACATATCATCACCTCTATTCACATCACATCCATCCATCCATTCACATCTATCTGATTCACATCACATCACATCGCATCTATTCACCTCACATCTCATCACCTTTATTCACATCAATCCATCCATCCATTCACATCTATCTGATTCACATCACATCTCATCACATCTATTCGCCTCACATCTCATCACCTCTTTTCACGTCACATCCATCCATCCATTCACATCTATCTGATTCGCATCACATCTCATCACATCTATTCACCTCACATCTCATCACATCTATTCACCTCACATCTCATCACCTCTATTCACATCACATCCATCCACCCACTCACATCTATCTGATTCACATCACATCTCATCACATCTATTCACCTCACATCTCATCACCTCTATTCACATCACATCCATCCATCCATTCACATCTATCTGAGTCACATCACATCTATTCACCTCACATCTCATCACCTCTATTCACATCACATCCATCCATCCATTCACATCTATCTGATTCACATCACATCTCATCACATCTATTCACCTCACATCTCATCACCTTCACATCACATCCATCCATCCATTCACATCTATCTGATTCACATCACATCTCATCACATCTATTCATAGAATTTAAACATAGAATTTAAGAGAATTTTAATTTTGATATAAAGATTCTTTACGCATCTATTTATGCATAAAAATCAACTTCAGTGGGAATAACACTTTTATAAAAATCCTTTTATGCATTTATTTATGCATACAAATCAATTTTAATGAGAATAACACTTTTATAAAAATCCTTTTATGCATTTATTTATGCATACAAATCAATTTTAATGAGAATCACACTTTTGAAATAAAAATAAATCCTTTATGCATCTTTCTATGCATAAAATCAATTTTAATGAGAATAACACTTTTGAAATAAAAATAAATACTTTATGCATCTTTCTATGCATAAAATCAATTTTAATGAAAAATAACACTTTTGAAAGAAAAATAAATCCTTTATGCATCTTTCTATGCATAAAATCAGTTTTTATGAAAATAACACTTTCAAAAGAAAAATAAATCCTTTATGTATCTTTCTATGCATAAAATCAATTTTTATGAAAACAACACTTTCAAAAGAAAAATAAATCCTTTATGCATCTTTCTATGCATAAAATCAATTTTATTGAAAATAACACTTTTGAAATTAAAAATAAATCTTTGATGCATCTTTCTATGCATAAAATCAATTTTAATGAAAACAATACTTTTATAATAAAATTTTCCATCATCATGCATCTTTCTATGCATAGAAATTAAATTCAATGAAAACAACACTTTTATAATAAAAATTTCCATTATGCATCTTTCTATGCATAGAAATTAAATTCAATGAAAACAACACTTTTATAATAAAAATTTCCATTATGCATCTTTCTATGCATAGAAATTAAATTCAATGAAAATAACACTTTTATAAGAAAAATTTCCATTATGCATCTTTCTATGCATAGAAATTAAATTCAATGAAAACAACACTTTTATAATAAAAATTTCCATTATACATCTTTCTTATGCATAGAAATTAATTTTTATAATTAATATCAATGATATCCATGCATATTATAGGTGAATATGTACATGGAGTATATTAGAATTTTTTTTTAAGAATGCACAAACGGTGGGAATTACTCTTTTAGAATAACATAAAAATAAACTTGCTTTTCCATAAAATTCTTGAAAATTTTGCCATAACCTCCTTTGTATGGTTGACCATTTCTCAATTTTTATCATTCTATTTTCTATTTAAATTAACCCCAATAAGATATAAAGGATTCTAATCTACATAATTTTTAATTTCAAGAGAGTAAACAATAAGAAAAGTTTAATCAATTTGTTTGTTAATCATTCTAGGATAAAGAAAGGTTGAATTGTAAGGAAGAGAAGGGGGGTGGCCTTTTCATCAAGGCATAACATCAGAATTTAATTTAATCAACTATAAAAAATAAGAAGATTAAGAAAACCATAGATTTAAGATTTAAAAGTAAGAAGAATTTAGCTTACATAGAGTTTGTAAGCTTTCCTTTAGCTTGAGGGATTGAGGGTTCTACTCTTGTTTGGATCAAGAGTGGCCACCAATTACTTTAGAGAGGATTAAGCCAAAAACAATTGAATTATCAAGAAAATTCAATGTAATTGAATTATCAAGAAAATTCAATGTAATTGACTCTGGGTAGGAGTAGAGTAACAGTGCATAAACACTATTAACCTTTTACAAAGGGGGAGGCTTCTATTTATAGGAAAAAATGAGCCTCTAACCAAGCAAACTGATTCTAGAATTTTCCAAATTAGTTTGGTCAATTTTTGACCATTTTTGGGTCAGTTTAGCTCACTTTTTGGATCTAGTTGAAATAGGAGAGAGGAGAGATGAAAATATCTCATTATTTATGAGTTTAAAACTCCTCCACACATGTGAAAGAGGTGCCTCCTTCATGAGGGGAGATCCCCACATTGAGGTGTCAAAAATGCATCATTTCCTCTAAATATCTCTTCTTTTTTAACTAATAAACCTTGTCCTTGGTCAACTCTTCATCTTATGTGAGCATTTACTCATTTTTGGGGGATTTTCTTTTATTCTTCAATTTATCTCCTCCCTACATTTGGATTAATCTTATTGGTCCATAGGAACCTTAATTGGAGCATAATTCAAATTTTTTTGAAAATCTGGACCCTTAGGCTAAGGTCCTTTATACCTATTTTTAATTAATTCCAATTGCACATTAGAAAGTTCTTTTTGAATTTCTGTTTCAGGGGAAATCGTTTTAAACACTAGGAGGAGTTTTATATCCAAAAATATCTCAATTTTGAATTACCTCTCTCTAGACATTTTCTCTCTCTAGGCCAAAACAGGGTAAAACATGATCTTTCTTTTATTTCAGAGAGGGGAATAATTATAAACCTCAAAAGCCAGAGGGAGGAATCTTACACTTGTTGAGAACTAAGTGAGCTACAGAAACTTATACATTGATCTATTAAGCTTTAGAAGAAAAAAATCAAACACGGAGAAGAAACGAGGTTACCCTTGTTCACAAAAGGAGAGATCTCTACACTCTAATATTGAGAACTCTTAGTAGTAACATGAAAAAAAATGTGAGCCACTCTTCATGAAATCACTTGAATCAACCCATACAAGTTTAAAAAAGAAAAGCAAGCTTTTTTGTGAAGCTTTCATTCACAAGAGAGAATGGGTTCTAGGCAATCAACTCAAAGAAGAAAGAGGGAAAAAAGCACCAACTTACAGATTCACAGAGAGAAGTATAAAAACTAATCAATCTTAAACAAGAGCATAAACTAATCTTTAAGTGATTAGCAATAAGAAAATGAAGAGCTTCATCCATATCTTGATCTAAATGAGAGAGACAGCTTCAAAACAAAAGTGAAGGAACCTCACTAAACACAAGCTTACTCTGTAATTAGAGAAAGGATTACATGAACTTGAGAGAGAGTTCCTTTTTATAAGAAAAAAATTAATGCTCTAATTTTCCTCACCCTCTTAATTCCTTCACATGGGCTCATTTACATAGGAGCCATTCCTTGAGCGCCTTGTGACTCATTTGAGGCTTTTCAAATCAAGGCTTATTTTATCTCAGGTTCCCAATGCTTATATTTTTATTTAAGTTCCAAGGTTTCATGGTGATCTTTTATTTACCTCTAACCTTACTATTCCAAGGATATTATAACTACACATTTTTCACACATGCTTTCTTTCTTCTCTAGGGTTTACCATTTCCTAGAATTACATACAAAACTTCACTTTAGAGTCTTTAATTAAAGTAGATGAATTTATAGAGTTACGAGCAAGTGAAGATGAACTTAAGCATTTTATATCATTCATATGACGTTATCGTATAATTTGTTGAGGTTCATGCTAGTCTTAGACACCTTTCCCATGCTCTTAAACAACTAGTAGGGTTAGATATTCATCAAATGCTCCATGGTCTTAGATGCCTTTCCCATGCTCTTTAACAACATTCAGGGTTAGCGGATGCTCCAAGGTGGTGAAACAATTTGTTGGCTTATAAGGGAGTCCACATTGGCCCTATGCTATGGTTCTAAAGTTATAATCTTCGAGCCAATATTTATGTTTTCTCAGAGACGGGTCCTCTATAAGACTTTCGGTCAACCACAATTTACTTCAATCCTTATATCAAAATGTTATAATATTACCTCACTTTTATTTGGAAAAATTCAAGATCTTAGGGATGGGGATCCCATCCAACATGTGGAAATCTCTTTGAATCCCTTTGTGAAACATGTGGACACATTGATGAGATCACAAAGATCCATTATTTTTCCCTAACATTAGGTGGGAATGAACATCAGTGGTATAGGATGCTCAAGCCAGAGGATAAGGTCAATTTTACTCAGCTTAAGAACATCTTAATGCCAAGATTTGCCAGAAGTGGTGAGATAAGTGGAGCCCAATGGCACAACTCTACAACTCTAAGCAACAAGAGGATGAGTGTATGAGGGATTATATCTCTTGCCTTAAACATTTAAACTCTCTGTGTAAGCTTCGGGAGAGTCTCATTAATGAAAAATCATTGCCATGCGTCCCCAGAAGGGAGTAAAAAGACCCTAGAATGCATGGGTATTTACCTTTGTCAAAACTAGCCCCCACATCAAATGAGTGTTGCGAATTGACCATTGAATTTGAAGATAACATGTTAGAGTTACCCTAGCCTAAGGAAAACAAGAATCCATCTTTGGCTATGTTGTCTAGAGTGTTAAGTCATCATCATGACTTAGACACTAGGGAAAGGCAGATAAAAAACGCGATTGTCGATGAAAAGGTCAAGCTAAAGGAACATAGCTAGTTTGGCACTCAATATGTAGGCAAAACCATACAAACACTAAATGCCCACATCTGTGACCCAGACCGTTGCTCTATTTGTGCACAATGTAGATGCTTGGGGAATCATGAAACATCCATGTGTAGATATGGTGCTTAATTGCTATCACAAATGTTGATAACTACACCAATCCTAGATTTACCACCATCGATCCCCCATAATAGTAATAATGGACCTTTACCCATGCTAGAACAAGGTTATGCATGAGGAATGTATAGGGTATCGACGTGCCCTTATGACCAAGGGTCATACTTTGTCAATGAGGTGATTGATTGCCTCATGAAAGGCTTCTTGATAGTTCAAAAAAAATCATCACCTTACTACCTACTGGCATAGAGTACTAACAAAATCCTATGTGGTATTTTGATAAAAATTGTTCAAGCCAATAGAACGAATTGGAAACACGAGCTTAGAGCCACGCTTATTGGGGATGTCATACAGAGTAGCAATTGTTTATACCCCATTTTAGCTGACCTAGGGTTGATGTAGTGATACCCATGGAATAGTTCAAGTCCCACTAGGCTCTCTCGTGTTATAAAGGGACACCTATGCTCGCTTGATGTGTTTGGTTGCTCGGGCTCTTGCCCCTTGAACACTCGAGTGACTCCTCCTCCTCGGGTGGTGGATCACCCGAGATAGGAGGATCCATACGAGACCCCTCCGCTGTTCCAGCGCTCGACTCATCGCGGTGGTCATGGGGGATGCCTAATTCGTGGCTCTTGCCCGATGGTACGTGGCCCTTGCCCGACCATGATAATTGGCTAATTGTTGGAAGGGGAAATCGGCTCCACCCACTTGAGTGGGCCCCGGCGGGTGTGTACAAAAAAAAACACTTTTATAATTAAAAAATTTCCACTATGCATCTTTCTATCCATAGAAATTAAATTTAATGAGAATAACACTTTTGTAATAAAAAAATTTCCATTATGCATCTTTCTATGCATAGAAATTAAATTTAATGAGAATAATACTTTTATTACAAAAAAATTCCTTTATGCATCTTTCTATGCATAAAATAAAATTTAATGAGAATAACACTTTTATAATTAAAACAAATTTCATTATGCATCTTTCTATGCATAGAAATTAAATTTAATGAGAATAACACTTTTATAATAAAAAAATTCTTTTATGCATCTTTCTATGCATAAAATTAAATTGAATGAGAATAACACTTTTATAATTAAAAAATTTCCATTATGCATCTTTCTATGCATAAAATCAAATTTAATGAGAATAACACTTTTATAATAACAAGTTGGTAAAGAATCTGCTCAACCATTTGGGCTAGTAGTGGGGGGCAGGGATAGTCCTAAGTGAAACCCCAAGGCCAACCCCAACCAAGAGCTCAACACCCACATCTATTCCAATAAAGAGATATGATTTGGTGCATAGTCTAGCTATGCTGAAATTATACAAGTATGGACTATCCAATGTTGCGGCCTAAATAACAAATAGATTTGTGCTCACACAATGGGAACCATAACATAGCTTATTATTGGTATACCAGGGAAACCCATCACCCCAACCTATACTCTTGGTGTGCCAAAGCCAAGGAAAAAACTAGGGGCTAGTCGTTGTGCCAGTTGGCTAATTTTGGGGTTTTTTGTGAAAAAAAATTACCTGGTATCTTAAAACATTCACCCAAACTTTGGTCGTCTTGAAGGGTTTCATAAAATATTCGCTCAATTTTTGACATTTTAGGGAATTTTTTACCAACATTTGTTGCATTTTCTATAACTTGATATTTATATAGGAGGAATAATTGCTCGCCAACCCCCTACTCTTATATATTCATGTGGAGACATCTTATTTTATACCATAGGGCCCAAAACAAAACCTTTAGACCTAATGCCCATACCAAATTCTTCTCAACAAAGAGACACAAGCTCCAGGGCCTACATATCAAAACCTAGTACCAAGAGGTATGTATAGAGGTGTATGTATAGACTGCCACTAACACCATACTCACCTTTGATATTAACATCCTAATCGATTCCTCCTAGGACCGCAACAATATAGGTGACTTTGCCACTAGACTTTGAGAGTCTAGAACAAGAGAGATATGAGCCATATGAGCAATATCATTCATATGAATATCTAAAACAATTTGTAAGGTAGATTATACCTCTTTGTTCTCAAAGCCATGGTGCAACAAAGAGAAAGGGACCTCAACAATATGGCATGTAGGTCACTAATGCAATGTTTCCACATTGTAAGGGCTCACTCCATGTTACAGAGTGTCCTCATCATAGGCCACCACTACTAGTTCCCCAACTCCATCCTTGAATTCGGTGCCAAACACCAATGTCATTCCATGTGTTACAAGTGTGGATTTGAACATGCCTTTAAGGATTATCCTAACAAAGTGATAATCACCCTAGTGGTGGCCAGAGCATTAACCACTTCTACAAGCCTTACCCTTGTTAAGTGTACAAGGTGGACTTATTCATATAGTCTCCCTTAATGCTATCACAAGGTGGACTTATTTCTACAGTCCCCCCTTAATTCTATCACAAGGCTCTAAACCAAGTCGAAACGAAATATCCACGACAACAAAGAAGCATAAAGCTCAAGCTTTGACTTCGAAGCCAATAGCCCAAGAGCCAGAGGCACAAGCCCCAAAGGATACATCAGCCCCCTAAAAGGCTAATGATCTAGAACCAAAGGCCCAAAAGAAGAAGACCTCAAAGAGCACCTGAAAATGCAACACATGAGCAATTGTCAAGGGAAACTACATCGTGACCATTGAAAGTGGTTCAGACAATAGCCTTGAAGCTGTCTCCCTCATGTGGAGACAATGAGTGATCTCCCATCCATTCAACCAACTCTTCCTAAAGAGAAGAAACCCATTGACTATGAAAAACTTCCAAATAAATTTGTACGTCAACCTCGTGTGGAGAAAGAGAAAATAAAATAAGCCCTAGAGCTTATAAGGAAGGTGCACACTTAACTAGAGCGACTACTTGAGCAAGTGGTTGAGCACAAACCATTGACCCTTCCTAAGTTGATACCTGACCCCATCCTAGAGCCAATTATAAAATGAGTGAGGGAATCTGAGTGCCTTCTGCTAAAGGCCTTGACTGAGATTGTAACCATTAGAGGTCACAAAGATTTGGAGCCTCTGCCTCTAAAACTAACTCAAATTGCTTTCTCATTGCTAGATGTAGTGAAGGAGGAATCACTAGGAGGTGAAATTTGGCGTTCCATGGGTCATTCATAGTCACCGTAATATTTTGCCTGATGTGATAGGTGATTGACTTCATTTTGGCCCTATTAGAGGCATCACCTTCTTCTAAGGAAGGATCAATACACATCCTTACACATCGGCAAGTCCAAGCCCACTTCTGAGTGTGTGTACAAGCTAGGAGAGCATGAATGTCATACATGAGGGACATAGATGTCCTCACAACCTTCTTATCTTGGAAGACTCATAGTTGGGCAAAATAAATCCAATCCACATCTCAAGGATACTCAAAGGGAACCTAGAGGCTCAAAGCTAGGCAAAACAAATCCAATCCACATCTCAAGCATTCGACAAATTTGAAGATCCCATCTAGTACCTAGAGAAGTTTAATCAAATTTGTGAGGCCATGGAAAGGATTGATGATCCCATTAAGATCTTCTCATTTGAACTTAGAAAGCTAGTGGTTTAGGGCACTAAACCCACTTGACTATGAGGTCTTAAGACACACTTTCACTATGGGATTCTCCCCGAGTGGAGCCAGATGGATCCCTATCAAATTATTACACAACCTCAAGTAGGAGGAGGATGAAACCATGTAGGTATATATTACTAGAACCAAGTATCTCCACTCCACATGACATGCAACACTGAAGAGATTGGATGATCTTCCACTCATTGATCGATGTATGATTGATCTTAAGAAAGAGGCTTCACAACCACCTCTACAGGTCTAGGCACTACTTTTTACGTGAGTGTTGCCAGTCCACAAGGAAATAGACCTAGTGGATAATTTGCAAGACAAGGATGAAGAAGTCATCCACCCAAACTAAGAGAGAGGGGATACATCATCCAAATACTCATCATTGGCTAAGGGTGCCTAGCTAGCACCAGCTAAAGTTCTAGTTAAGGATATGAGCATGGACAAGTTGGCAGGGAATCTGCTCAACCATTTGGGCTAGCAGTGGGGGGCAAGGATAGTCCCAAGTGAAACCCCAAGGCCAACCCCAACCAACATATCAAGTAGGACACCCACATCTATTCCAACAAAGACATATGATTTGGTGCATAGTTTAGCTATGCTGAAATTATACAAGTATGGACTATCCAATGTTGTGGCCTAAATAACAAATAGATTTGTGCTCACACAATGGGAACCATGACATAGCTTATTATTGGTATACCAGGGAGACCCATCACCCCAACCTATACTCTCGGTGTGCCAAAGCCCCAAGGAAAAAAATAGGGGCTAGTCTTTGCCCATTGGCTATTTTTGGGGTTTTTCTGTGAAAACATTTCACACGGTATTAAAACATTTGCCCAAATTTTGGCTGTTTTGAAGGGTTTTAGAAAATATTTGGTCAACTTTGGACATTTTAGGAAATTTTTTACCAACATTCGTTGCATTTTCTATAATTTGAGATTTAGATAGGAGGAATAACCGCTCGCCAACCCAAAACCCCTACTGTTATATATTCATGGAGACATCTTATTTTTTACCATAGGGCCCAAAACACAACCACTTGACCTAATGCCCATACCAAATTCTTCTCAACAGACACAAGCTCCAAGGCCTACATATCAAAACCTGGTACCAAGAGGTATGTATAGACTACCACTAACACCACACTCACCTTTGATAGTACCATCCTAACCGGACCACAACAGTATAATAGTACTTGGCAACTTTGCCAGTGGATTTTGAGGGTCTAGAACAAGAGAGATATGAGTCATATGAGAAATATCATTCATATGGATATCTAAAACAATCTCTAATGTAGATTATACCTCTTTGTTCTCAAAGCCATGGTGCAACAAAGAGAAAGGGACCTCAACAATATGGCATGTAGGTCACAAATGCAATGTTTTTGCATTGTAAGGGCTCATTCCATGTTACAGAGTGTCCTCATCACAGAGCCACCCTACTAGCGTCCCAACTCCATCCTCGAATTCGGTGCCAAACAACAATGTCATTCCATGTGGAGGCACATGTTACAAGTGTGGATTTGAACATGCCTTTAAGGATTATCCTAACAAAGTGACAATCACCCCAGTGGCCAGAGCATTAACCACTTCTACAAGCCTTACCCTTGTTAAGTGTACAAGGTGGAGTTATTCATATAGTCTCCCTTAATGCTATCACAAGGTGGAGTTATTCATATAGTCTCCCTTAATGCTATCACAAGGTGGACTTATTCATACAGTCCCCCCTTAATGCTATCACAAGGCTCTAAACCAAGTCAAAAGGAAATATCCACGACAATAAAGGAGCATAAAGCTCAAGCTTTGACCTCAAAGCCAATAGCCCAAGAGCAAGAGGCAAAAGCCCCAAAGGCTACATCAACCCCCTAAAATGCTAATGAGCTAGACCCAGAGGTCCAAAAGAAGAAGACCTCAAAGAGCACCTGAAAATGCAACGCACGAGCAATTGTCAAGGGAAATTGCACTATGACCATTGAAAGTGGTTCAGACAATAGCGCTGAAGCTGTCTCCCTCATGTGGAGATAACTAGTGATCTCCCATCCATTCAAACCAACTCTTCCTAAAGAGAAGAAACCCATTGACTATGAAAGACTTCCAAATAAATTTAAGTACTTCAACCTCGTGTGGAGAAAGAGAAAATAAAATAAGCCCAAGAGCTTATAAGGAAGGTGCACACTTAACTAGAGCCACTACTTGAGCAAGTGGTTGAGCACAAACCATTGACCCTTCTTGAGTTGATACCTGACCCCATCCCAAAGCCAATTATAAAACGAGTGAGGGAATTTTAGTGCCTTCTACTAAAGGCCTTGACTAATATTGTAACCCATTAGAGGTCACAAAGTTTTGGAGCCTTTGCCTCTAAAACTAACTCAAACTGCTTTCGCATTGCTAGATGTAGTGAAGGAGGAATCAGTAGGAGGTGAAATTTGGCGTTCCATAGGTCATTCATAGGCACCATAATATTTTTCCTGATGTCATAGGTGATGACTTCATTTTGGCCCCATTATAGGCATCACCTCTCCTAAGGAAGGATCAATGCACATCCTTACACATTGGCAAGTCCAAGCACACCTCTGCATGTGTGTACAAGCTAAGAGAGCATGAATGTCATGCATGAGGGACATAGAATGCCTCACAACCTTCTTATCTTGGAAGGCTCGTAGTTGGGCAAAATAAATCAAATCCACATCTCAAGGATGCGCAAAGAACCTAGATGCTCAAAGTTGGGCAAAACAAATCCAATCCACATCTCAAGCATTTGACAAATTTGGAGATCCCATCTAGTACCTAGAGAAGTTTAATCAAATTTGTGAGGCCATGGAGAGGATTGATGATCCCACTAAGATCTTCTCATTTGAACTTAGAAAGCTAGTGGTTTAGGGCACTAAACCCACTTGACTATGAGGTCTTAAGACACACTTTCATTATGGGATTCTCACCGAGTGGAGCTAGATGGATCCCTATCACACATATACACAACCTCAAGTAGGAGGAGGGTGAAACCATGTGGGTATATATTACTAGAACTAAGTATCTCCACATGAGATGCAACACTCAAGATATTGGATGATCTTCCACTCATTGATTGATGTATGATTGATCTTAAGAGCAAGAGGCTTCACAACCACCTCTATAGGTCTAGGCACTACTTTTTACATGAGTGTTGCCAGTCCTCCACAAAGAAGGCAATAGACCTAGTGGATAATTTGCAAGACAAGGATGAAGAAGTCATCCACCCAAACCAAGAGATAGGGGATACATCATCCAAAGCCTCATCATTGGGTAAGGGTGCCTAGCTAGCACCAGCTACTAAAGTTCTAGTTAAGGACACGAGCATGGACAAGTTGGCAGAGAATTTTCTCAATCATTTGGGCTAGCAGTGGGGGGCAAGGATAGTCCTAAGTGAAACCCCAAGGCCAACCCCAACCAACAGCTCAAGTAGGACACCCACATCTATTCCATAAAGAGATATCATTTGGTGCATAGTCTAGCTATGCTAAAATTATACAAGTATGGACTATCCAATGTTGTGGCCTAAATAACAAAAAGATTTGTGCTCACACAATGGGAACCATGACATAGCTTATTATTGGTATACCAGGGAAACCCATCACCCCAACCTATACTCTCAGTGTGCCAAAGCCAAGGAAAAAAATAGGGGCTAGTCTTTGCCCATTGGCTATTTTTGGCATTTTTTATGAAAAAGTTTCACATGATATTAAAACATTCGCTCAAATTTTGGCTGCTTTGAAGGGTTTTAGAAAATATAAGCTCAATTTCAGACACTTTTGGGAATTTTTTACCAACATTCATTGCATTTTATACAATTTGAGATTTATATAAGAGGAATACTCGCCAACCCACCTAATCTTATATATTCATGGAGACATCTTATTTTTTACCTTAGGGCCAAAAAACACAACCGCTAGACCTAATGCCCATACCAAATTCTTCTCAACAGACACAAGCTCTAGGGCCTACATATCAAAACCTAGTACCAAGAGGTATGTACAGAGAGGTATGTATAGATTGCCACTAAAACCACACTCACTTTTGATATTACCATCCTAACTAGTTCCTCCTAGGACCGCAACAGTATAATAGTACTCGGTGACTTTGCCAGTGGACTTTGAGAGTCTAGAACAAGAGAGCTATAAGCCATATGAGCCATATCATTCATATGGATATCTAAAACAATCTTTAATGTAGATTATACCTCTTTGTTCTCAAAGCCATGGTGCAACAAAGAGAAAGCGACCTCAACAATATGGCATGTAGGTCACTAATGCAATGTTTCCACATTGTAAGGGTTCACTCCATGTTACGCAGTGTCCTCATCATAGAGCCACCACTACTAGTGCCCCAACTCCATCCTCGAATTTGGTGCCAAACACCAATGTCATTCCATGTGGAGGCACATCTTACAAGTGTGGATTTGAACATGTCTTTAAGGATTATCCTAACAAAGTGACAATCACCCTAGTGGCATGAGCATTAACCACTTCTACAAGCCTTACCCTTGTTAAGTGTACACAAGGTGGACTTATTCATCTAGTCTCCCTTAATGCTATCACAAGGTGGACTTATTTCTACAGTCCCCCTTAATGCTATCACAAGGCTCTAAACCAAGTTCAAAGGAAACATCCAAGATAACAAAGAAGCATAAAGCTCAAGCTTTGACTTCAAAGCCAATAGTCCAAGAGCCAGAGGGGCAAGCCCCAAAGGCTACATCAGCCCCCTAAAAGGCTAATGAACTAGAACTAGAGGTCCAAAAGAAGAAGACCTCGAAGAGCACCTGAAAATGCAACGTACGAGCAATTGTCAAGGGAAATTGCACCGTGACCATTGAAAGTGGTTCAGACAATAGCCTTGAAGCTGTCTCCCTCATGTGGAGACAACTAGTGATCTCCCATCCATTCAAACCAAGTCTTCCTAAAGAGAAGAAACCCATTGACTATGAAAAACTTCCAAATAAATTTAAGTACTTCACCCTCCTCATGTGGAGAAAGAGAAAATAAATTAATCCCAAGAGCTTATAAGGAAGGTGCACACTTAACTAGAGCCACTACTTGAGCAAGTGGTTGAGCACAAACCATTATCCCTTCCTAGTTTGATACCTGACCCCATCCCAGAGCCAATTATAAAATGAGTGAGGGAATCTCAATGCCTTCTGGTAAAGGCCTTGACTGAGATTGTAATCATTAAAGGTCACAAAGTTTTGAAGCCTCTACCTCTAAAACTAACTCAAACTTCTTTTGCATTGCTAGATGTAGTGGAGGAGGAATCAGTGGGAGGTGAAATTTGGCATTCCATGGGTCATTCATAGTCACTATATAATATTTTGTTTGATGTGATAGGTGATGACTTCATTTCGGCCCCATTAGAGGAATCACCTCCTAGGGAAGGATCAATGCACATCCTTACCCATTGGCAAGTCCAAGCCCACCTCTGAGTGTGTGTACAAGCTAAGAGAGCATGAATGTCATGCATGAGGGACATAGAAGGCCTCACAACCTTCTTATCTTGGAAGTTCAAGTCTCAATAACTTCTCTTCTACAAGGAAATTCGACTGGATGAATAGGAATTTGGGGGTGCACAGTTAAAATTGAGTCTAAAGAGGAGGAGGCATAGTGAGTGCTATTCTTCCATACCTAAGACAAAAGGAGAGCCAAAAGTTCTCATGAACAAGATAGGGAACTACTTTGAAAGCAATGAACAAAGTGGTTCTCAAAAGTGCCCATGAACAAGCTAGGGCACTACTTTGAAAATGTTGTATTACTTGGCATTTATACTTGCATTTATAAAGGAACAACTGTCTCTGCAATCTTGGATGATGGTGTAGGTTTAAGCATAATCACCAAGGATTTATAGGAGGCCTAGTGGTGAAGCCCTCCGATCGTAGGCATAAGCCTCGTGGTCAAGCTACTGATGGGAACACAGCTAAACCTTTGGGCGTCCTTTAGGATGCAAAGATTAAGACCTTTGGGAGAAGCTTTTACCACACATTAGTGGTGATGGTGGATTTTCAAAGAAGAGGGTCATACACCATGATCCTTGGAAGGCCTTACATGAGAGATGCAAGGTTGGTTTTATGATTAGGAAACCAATCACATTTACATATGCAAAGGTTAACCAATCCTTGAAAATAAACTGGAAAATAGGGAAGACTCATTCCATGGGGCAAGGCATTCTTACCAATGAGTCTAACACAACCACTCAAACTACTTAAGTTGATATTTATAAAGTAGGTAGAAGCTCACACCACATTGGTTGGACATCTAAAGAGCTTATGACAAGATATTGGATGATGACCAAGAATATGGGCCCCTCCTGGTGTTTTTGCTGATTTTGAGGAAAATATTCACGTTCTTGTCACTCTTTCACATAAGCTTGGGACTATATTCACATTCTTGTCACCATGGAGGACACTCTTCCACATAAGCTTGGGACAAGTTTTGTACAATTGGACGGTGCAGAAATCACATCCCTATTCGTGCTTTGATGTATTTGAGACAAAGCTAGCGACACACACATGCACTAAGTGTATTGTGTAAACGTTGATTATTAGATTGGATAAGGTAGGTCTAAAAACCTTGTTGGATCTATTGAATTCATACAAATTTATGCACTATTAAAGATTCATTGTATGGCTTTGTTAAACACAATGTAGGTTAACATGGTTTTATCTGCCATATCATAAGGCACTTTGCCATCTTACCCATGCAAACAGACACTTATCCTTTGTAAGATGCTTTGCCATCTTACCCATGAAAATAGACACTTATTCTTTGTAAGATGATGCTGGAACATATAAAGCAAACTTGTCTTATGCTTAATATCAAATAGGGAAAGTCTATAGACTTTTCGTGTATATAGTTGCTTAAGACTAGTAATTGAGGCTAGACCATTTCAAAGTTTGGTCAACCTAGTATAAAAACTAATCATTTTTATATGATTTATTTTTGACAATGCTTAATATATAATCATTCCCTTGCAATAGTTTACTTGTGAGCTCGCCTTCTTACTTTCTTTCATGCTTACATGTTATTATATTCTTGTTTAAATAGGTTTGATTGTAGGTTTTCCTTTTCCATTAACTTCTTCTTTGCCCGTATTTTGTGAGAGAGAAGCATCGCGAAGAACCATCTCTTTTTTGCCTCCCTTTATGCATAGAGAGCTCTGCCTTCGCCCCTTTAGCAAATGAGCATTTTGATGTGACAACGGAGTGAGAATGCGATGGACGAGCTAGCGCACCCACATGCTTTAGCAAGGCTAAGGTAAGCTATTGACTTGAACGTATTTGGTGCCGCTACCACAGGGACTAGTCTAGGGCTTAGGTCCATTTATCCATCTATTCCAAGCTATTGGGATTACCTAATGTTTTTTTGATGTTGATTAGGAGGTCACACTCTCAAAAACATATGGATTTAGAGGCTTGGATATGTTTATTTAGTGTGTTTGATTTTGATTTGAAGTTTGTTAAGCATTCTAGTTTCACCTATTGGAAGGGCAAAACACTAGTTCATTAGTGATCTACATGAAATTGGAGCCCAAGAGGCTTAGATATTGTTTTAAGCCAAGGATTACCTTAGCAATTATCATTAGGAGTGGAAATCCACTCTAAAAACATGAGCATTAAGCTCCATTAGGGCTAATTAGAGTGGGATAGTCAATTTTGTTCAAACATTTCGTATTTTTTCATGCATTGTTTGAATTGGTAGCTTAGAAACATGTAATTTCATCAAAAAACACTTAATTACTTGTATAACCACCATTCACTATAGGCTTAGGACTATTAATCACACCCCATCAAGTCAAAAAAATAACAAAATCACCAAAACCACACCAAACCAGCTCTTGGGTAGGGGACGTGAGTCCACAATATCCCCCAAAGTCCCATGCAACAAGATATATATTTGGACACGTGAGCCTAGACATGTAAGAGTTGAGTCTAAACACTTGAGCCTATAGACATGTGAGTATAGAGGTAAGTAAAACTAATATTATATGTAAACATACCTACTCATGTCCTTGTTGGAAGATTTTAATGGTATATAATCTGTACTGGCTAAAAATTCCAAGGAAAATTCTTGTCCTTCGTAAATAAATGCACACCAACCCTATTATAGTTGTGTATGTGGTACCACAAGCAAGGGTTTTGCACCAAATATATACCCATCACAAAGATTAAAAATTGGTTGGGTGGGGCATAGGGGGTGGAAGATCTTTGTCACTAGTATGACAAAGGATATTTATGACCATCAAAGTTGATTGAAGAACCAAGTTATGTGAAGGAGAACTTAAGGAATACACACTTGCCCACATCAGGTTCCTATTGTGGCGTTCTCGGGCCTTCTAGTGAGTAAGGAATGTGAGTACATGAAATGGTGGCACACCCAATTATTGGCAATTAATGTCATCAAATTTATCCCCATTAGAATTGAGGCCATCATGCTAAGCCTTGGTCATGGCTCCCTTCCTATTATAGAATTTAGATTTAGGGGCCGAGAGATGTAGGGCTCTTTGTACAAGATCCTTGGTGAGCGAGATCCAATGACATGACCTATGTGACATCTCAACCTCCCCTGATTATGGTAGGACTCAATGTGGTACAAGGAAAGAGGGAGATCTAGGTCCCATGGGGATTGGTTATGGAAGGTCGTGAGGCTGACCTTGTTGAGGAAAGGGGCTAAATTGGGTAAAGGGAACATGGCATAGCATTATGCCGAGATTTCTCAAGGGGGGAGGAGGTTAACTTGGGCATGGATTAGGTAGCCTCAGATGGTGTGAATCATTTCTACACATGCAGGTGTGCGAGTGCAGTGAATGTATAGGTGCAATGCATGTGAAAAAAGAGTGGGTACACATGCGAGTGCACATGTGTGAATGTGTGAGAGTGTGCATGTGTGTGTATGTGCATGTGTAAATGGGAATAGATATAGGGGTGGGGTGCAAGGTGGGTGTGTGTGCAAATGTGGGTTCACACACACGCGTGCATGAATTGCAAATGTGCAAAAGTGTGTGTGCATGTGTGCGTGCAAGGTGCAAATGGTTGTTGGGTGCTCGAGGCGCAAATGTGTGTGCATGTGCAAATGTGGGTTCACACACGCTGGTGTGAATGTGCGAGAGTGTATCTATGCGTGCAAATTAGAATAGATATAGGGGTGTGGTGCAAGGTGGGTGTATGCATGCAAATGTGCGTTTACACACACGGGTGCATGAAGTGAAAATGTGTGAAAGTGTGTCTGTGCATGTGTGCGTGCGAGGTGCAAATGGTTGTGGGGTGCTCAAGGTGCAAATGTGGGTTCACATACGCAAGTGCATGAAGTGTAAATACATGAAAGTGTGTGCATAGATGTGTAGGTGGGTGTATACATGCGTGTTTTTAGTTGTTTTTTGATGTTTCTTGTTATCGTTTGGGGGTTTTTATGTTTTTTTTTATCATTCTTGATGAAGGTAGTATTCTTAACTTGAGCAAGGGGGGTCTACATTACATATGTACACATGGGCTTATGATTTGAGGCTTATTGTGTGCATGCTTAGTGAGTGAGGGTGGAAAATTGCTTACCTGTCCCCACGACGATGAAAGCTTGGATGCCACTACGGTTAGCTTGTTTTGTGCAGTCTTGTGCTACATCTATGTGGAGGCTTCTGCTACTTTAGTGATATTGATGATGGTGGTGAAGACCGCTTGTTGCTGTTGAAGTCTCCTTTTGCTGAAGTTGCCTTAGCTCTATTATAGTCAAGATCATAGTTGTGCTTGTAGCTATGGGATCCTTTGACTCCTTTGTCTCATGGAGATGTGAGAGGAGTGACGAGAATGTGAGGTAAATAGATGTGATAAGATGTAATGCGAATCAGATAGATGGGAATGGATGGATGGATGGATGTGATGAGAATAGATGTGATGAGAATGAGAAGTAAATAGATGTGATGAGATGTGATGTGAATCAGATAAATGTGAATGAATAGATGAGATGTGATGTCATGTGAATCAGGATGTAAATGAATGATATAGGATGTGAATGAATGTGTTAGCATGTGAATCGGGATGTGAATGAATGATATAGGATGTGAATGAATGTGTTAGCATGTGAATCGGGATGTGAATAAATGATATAGGATGTGAATGAATGTGTTAGCATGTGAATCGGGATGTGAATGAATGATGTAGGATGAGTATGAATGTGTTAGCATGTGAATCGGGATGTGAATAAATGTGATAGCATGTGAATTGGGATGTGAATGAATGATAAGGGATGTGAATGGATGTGATGTGATGTGAATCGGGATGTGAATGAACGATAAGGGACGTGAATGAATGTGTTAGCATGTGAATCGAGATGTGAATGAATGAGATGTGATGTGAAATGGATGTGATAAGATGCGATGTAAACTGGATAGATGTTAATGTATGTGAAGTGATGAGATGTATGGGTAGATGCAAGTGGATGAGATCTGATGAGGATAAACCGGGAAATAAGTGATGAGATAGAAAAAGATGTGATTAGATGAGAATGGGAATACTTATGAAATGAATGTGGATTGACGTGAATGGATGTAAGGATGATGTGGATTGATGTGTGGATAATGTGGATTGATGTGGATGGATGTATGGATGATGTGGATTGATGTGTGGATAATGCGGATTGATGTGGATGGATGTATGGATGATGTGGATTGACGTGTGGATTGATGTGGATGGATGTATGGAAGATGTGGATGGATGTGTGGATAATGTGGATTGATGTGGATGGATGTATGGATGATGTGGATTGATGTGGATGATGTATGGATAATGTGGATTGATGTGGATGATGTGGATGGATGTATGGATGATGTGGATTGATGTGTGGATGATGTGGATTGATGTGTGGATGATGCGATTGGATGTGATTTGATGTGGGAATGATGTGATGATGTATGGATAATGTGGATTGATGTGGATGATGTGGATGGATGTATGGATGATGTGGATTGATGTGTGGATGATGTGGATTGATGTGTGGATGATGCGATTGGATGTGATTTGATGTGGGAATGATGTGATGTGATAGGGATCGATGAAGAAAAAAATTGTTGGAAGATGAGAAGAGATGGGGACTAATGTGAAAGGATGGGGAGTGGTGAGAAAAGATGGAAATATTGTTGGAACTGTATTTTATGTGAAATCTGTTTTTAAATGACTGTTTTATGTCAAGAATACTGGAGAAGCATTTTGACCGTCTTGTGAATGAGGTCGTGGAGACCTATTTGTTAAAGTTGCAACTGCAACGGAGGACGTCTCGCGTAGCAAGGTCGGCCGAGGTCTTGACCAGCCTCGGTCTGATTTAAATGGTGAGCTTTTGGTACAGTGGATGAGGGACCAAGGAAGCGGCCTATGAGTGAAGCGCTAGGTGACCTGGAAAGGATCCTAGAGGGTGCTGACCATACGGTGCTCGGGCTCTGGGTCGGTCTCACCGAAGATACCCACACGTACGTCGGGGAAGATATTGGAACAAGGAGTAAGAGTTGTTTTCTGAATTCGGGCGTGGATCTGGTTGATTGACCTTGCTGGTCCTCATCAACGGATGAGTCCATGGCTCTTTTATATGGATCTGTTGGTTGATCTTGTTGGTTGATCTTGCTAATCTTCAACGGAGACTCCATTTTTGTTAAAGTGAATACTTGCCGGTTACTATGAGCTAGGAACTATCGAAAGGGCCCCTGAGTAGACAAGGGGTGAGGGTTCTGGCTGCCAATGATGCCATAGGTACATCAATGAAGGAATGTTTGGAAATAAGGATTCAACTGGATAATTAGAGGATTATGATCAGTGACACTATGGTTTCATTAAATGATTGTTTTAAATACTGTTGAATCTGTGAAAAAGGCAATTTTATATTGGGTGTGTAAGTGGTGTGACTAGTTTTAAGTTTGTATGAATATCCGGCTAGGGGGCCTGGGAACTCTTTTCCCTGGTACCCGGGACAAACTAGCCAAATTCTTAATTGGATCCCATCACTACAGTGGTTGGGCGATCGGCTAACCCATGGGACTGGATGGGGTTAGCCTGGACTAATGGATCCCTAAATTGAGACTCAATTCTTTTCTGGTTCGATAAATGAAGTAAATCTCAGACAAAAATTGTTCTTTGGAAAAGAATCAACGGCTGTGCCTCTCAATGAGGAAAAAAGTGTTGGTCTCTATGATCTAAGTACAATCTTTTCCCTGATCTGACTATGGGACTTACGGGTTCGATCAGATCAGTTCAGTTAGTTAAGGCTTTTGACTACGTTAGAGAAAAGTTATCCTGGAGGAATCGCCCGTGCTTTCCGGGCAAAGGAAGTTTTTCCGGGTTCGAACCGATGGATTAGTCTCTTGTCCGGATATCCGTGGGCGAGGCCCCGAGTGTGGGACCCTGCCCCGCGCAAGAAGTGCTACTTCCGCTGCTAGCACCCCTGAATTCGTTGCACGGTGCGGATAGGGACCTCACACAGCTGGTATCAGAGCGAATTGGCTAATGAGGATCAACCGAAAAGCTAAAAATGTCAAAAATTTATGAAGAAGCAGTAAAAGGTTGTAATTGTGTGATAAAATTCATAGAATTTGATATTCAAACTGAAATTCATAAATTGGTAATTGGGTCTTCAGATGCAAGTACCGCAATTGTATGGAATCCCTGACTTGCTTGAGGCCTAGACATGATGGTATTTACCTTATAGTTCTAAGGACCGTGACTACCCGTATGATGAATTCGAATGTGGTTGATATGATTTTAAATTCTGGTTGAGAACTGATGAGTTGATTTGGATTCTGATTGAAAAATGAAGATTCCTGAATTTTGGTTGAAATGTAATAAACTAAGCAAAACCACAATGAGGATGAATGGGGCGAGTCCCTGTGATGATGCTCGTAGCTGGAATGACGTTAATGACTTCAGCAAATCACTATGAGATTAGTGGATTGTGCTGGCAGATTGCTGCTGTTAACACTTGACCCATTGGATCAAATTAAGGGATTTCAAATTAAAAATCTGTATAATTGAAAATTTCCATGAAGGACTGTTCAGATAGAAATTTGGACCATTATTGTGATAATAAGGATTGAATGTTACGATCTGAGTGAATTATTATCTGATGATGAGTTTTATATGAGGGATCTTTATCCCAGGATTCTGTTGGGTTCACTAGACTATAAGGAACCCCAGAATCAGTTGGATCTTAAGGAAAAGAGTTCTCCTCTAATTTTGCGAGATGAGGACATCTCGGGTTTTTTAAGTGGGGTAGGATGTAAGATTCCTCCCTCCAGATTTTGAGGTGTGCAGGTGTAAGAACCTCCCCTTCTGATCTTATAATTATTCCCCTCTCTGAAATAAAAGAAAGATCCTCTTTTACCCTGTTTTGGCCGAGAGAGAAAATGTCTAGAGGGAGATAATTCAAAATTGATATATTTTTGGATATAAAAATCCTCCTAGTGTCTAAAATGGTTTCCCCTGAAATAGATATTCAAAAAGAAATTTCCAATGTGCAATTGGAATAAATTGAAATCAGGTAAAAAAGGACCTTAGCCTAAGGGTCCAGATTTTCTGAAATTTTTGAATTAAGGTTCCTATATATGGACCAATTAGATTATTCCAAATGTAGGGAGGAGATAAATGGAAGAATAAAAAAAATCCCCCCAAAAATGAGTAAATGCTCACATAAGATAAAGAGTTGACTAAGGACATGGTTATTAGTTAAAAAAGAAGAGATATTTAGAAGAAATGATGTATTTTTGACACCTCAGTGTGGGAAATTCCCCTCATGAAGGAGGCACCTATTTCGCATGTGTGGTTAAGTTTTAAACTCACAAATAATGAGATATTTTCATCTCTCCTCTCTCCTGCTTCAACTAGATCCAAAAAGTAAGCTAAACTAACCTAAAAATGGTCAAAAATTGACCAAACTGATCTGAAAATTTCTAGAATCAATTTTCTTGGTTAGAGGCTCACTTTTTCCTATAAATGAAGCCTCCCCCTTTGTAAATGGTTAATAGTGTTTTATGCACTGTTACTCTACTCCTCCTCCCCAAAGCCAAAAACAGTGAATTCATTGATAATTCATTTGTTTTTGACCAAAAGAATTGGTGGCCACTCTTGTTGCAAACAAGAGTAGATCCCTCAACCCATCAAGCCAAAGGAAAGCTCACAAAACTCCTAGAAAGTTTGAAATTCTACTTTTTCTTATTCTATTTTATGGTTTTCTGATTTTTGCTTTCTTTAAAATGGATGTTATGCCTTGCTGGAAAGGCTTTCCCCCTTCTCTTCATTATTGAATTCAGCCTTTCTTTATCCTAGATGTGTAATCAAATTGATGGAATTAAACTTTTCATATTGTTTACTCTTAATAAAGTGAAAATTGATTAGATTAGAATGATTTAAATCATCTTGGATAATTTCTAGTAGATTTTAGAGTGAAAAAAACTAAAAAATGGTCAGCCATACAAAGGAGGTTATGGCGAAAACATTTTAAATTTGGTGAAGTAAGTTTTATCTTTTTATTATTCAAAAAGAGTAATCCCCACCGCTTGTGTATTCTAAAAGTGTTATTTTTATTCTATGCATAGAAAAATGCATATTAGAAATATTTTTATTATAAAAGTGTTATTTTCATTAGAATTAATTTCTATGCATAGAAAGATGCATATTGGGAATATTTTGATTATAAAAGTGTTACTTTCATCAAAACTGATTTTTATGCATAAATAGATGCATAAAAGAATTTTTTTCATTATAAAAGTGTTACTTTCATTAAAATTGAATTTATGCATAAATAGATGCATAAAAGAATTTTTTTAATTATAAAAGCGTTACTTTCATTAAATTTTGATTTTATGCATAGAAAGATGCATAAAGAATTTATTTTTATTCCAAAAGTGTTATTCTCATCAAATTTTGATTTTATGCATAGAAAGATGCATAAAGAATTTATTTTTATTCCAAAAGTTTATTCTCATCAAATTTTGATTTTATGCATAGAAAGATGCATAAAGAAATTTATTTTTATTTCAAAAGAGTTATTCTCATTAATTTTGATTTTATGCATAGAAAGATGCATAAAGAATTTATTTTTTATTCCAAAAGTGTTATTCTCATCAAATTTTGATTTTATGCATAGAAAGATGTATAAAGAAATTTATTTTTATTTCAAAAGAGTTATTCTCATTAATTTTGATTTTTTGCATAGAAAGATGCATGAAGAAATTTTTTTTTATTTCAAAAGAGTTACTCTCATTAATTTTGATTTTATGCATAGAAAGATGCTTAAAGAAATTTATTTTCATTTCAAAAGAGTTATTCTCATTAATTTTGATTTTTTTGCATAGAAAGATGCATAAAGAAATTTATTTTTATTTCAAAAGAGTTACTCTCATTAATTTTGATTTTATGCATAGAAAGATGCATAAAGAAATTTATTTTTATTTCAAAAGAGTTATTCTCATTAAAATTGAATTTATGCATAGAAAGATGCATAAAAGGTTTATTTTTTATTTCGAAAGTGTTATTCTCCTTAAAATTGAATTTATGCATAAATAGATGCATAAACGGATTTTTATAAAAGTATTATTTCCCACTGAAGTTGTTCTTATGCATAAATAGATGCATAAAGAATCTTTATATCAAAATTAAGAATTCTCTTACATTCTATAAATAGATGTGAATAGATGTGATAAGATGTGATATGAATCAGATAGATGAGAATGAATAGAGAATGGATATGATGAGAATAGAAGTGAGGAGAATGAGAGGTAAATAGATGTGATGAGATGTAATGCGAATCAGATAGATGGAAATGAATGGATGGATGGATGTGATGAGAATGAGAGGTAAATAGATGTGATATGAATCAGATAGATGAGAATGAATAGAGAATGGATGTGATGAGAATAGAAGTGATGAGAATGAGAGGTAAATAGATGTGATGATATATGATGCGAATCAGATAGATGGGAATGAATGGATAGATGGATGGATGTGATGAGAATAGATGTGATGAGAATGAGAGGTAAATAGATGTGATGAGATGTGATATGAATCAGATAGATGAGAATGGATGTGATGAGAATAGAAGTGATGAGAATGAGAGGTAAATAGATGTGATGATATGTGATGCGAATCAGATAGATGGGAATGAATGGATGGATGGATGCGATGAGAATAGGAGTGACGAGAATGTGAGGTAAATAGATATGATGAGATGTAATGCGAACTAGATAGATGGAAATGAATGGATGGATGGATGTGATGAGAATAGATGTGATGAGAATGAGAGGTAAATATATGTGATGAGATGTGATGTGAATCAGATAAATGTGAATGAATAGATGAGATGTGATGTCATGTGAATCAGGATGTAAATGAATGATATACGATGTGAATGAATGTGTTAACATGTGTATCGGGATGTGAATGAATGATATAAGATGTGAATGAATGTGTTAGCATGTGAATCGGGATGTGAATGATTGATATAAGATGTGAATGAATGTGTTAGCATGTGAATCGGGATGTGAATGAATGTGTTAGCATGTGAATCGGGATGTGAATGAATGATATAGGATGTGAATGAATGTGTTAGCATGTGAATCGGGATGTGAATGAATGATATAGGATGTGTTAGCATGTGAATCGGGATGTGAATGAATGATATAGGATGAGAATGAATGTGTTAGCATGTGAATCGAGATGTGAATGAATGTGATAGCATGTGTGAATGAATGTGATACCATGTGGATCGTCGATGAAGAAAAAAAATTGTGGGAAGATGAGAAAAGATGGGGACTAATGTGAAAGGATGTGGAGTGATGAGAAAAGATGGAAATATTGTTGGAACTGTATTTGTATGTGAAATCTCTTTTTAAATGATTGTTTTATGTCAAGAATGCTGGAGAAGTATTTTGACCGTCTTGCGAATGAGGTCGTGGAGACCTATCTGTTAAAGTTGCAATTGCTGAAGAAGAGTCAACGGAGGACGTCTCGCGTAGCAAGGTCGTCGGCCGAGGTCTTGACCAGCCTCGGTTTGATTTAAATGGTGAGCTTCCGGTTTAGTGAATGAGGGACCAAGGAAGCAGCCTATGAGTGAAGCGCTAGGTGACCTGGAAAGGATCCTAGAGGGTGCTGACGATATGGTGCTCGGGCTTTGGGTCGGTCACCGAAGATACCCACACGTACGTCGGGGAAGATATTGGAACAAGGAGTAAGAGTTGTTTTCTGAATTCAAGCATGGATCTGGTTGATTGACCTTGCTGGTCCTCAACGGATGAGTCCATGGCTCTTTTATATGGATCTGTTGGTTGATCTTGTTGGTTGATCTTGCTAATCTTCAACGGAGACTCCATTTTTGTCAAAGTGAATACTTGTCGGTTACTATGAGCTAGGAACTATCGAAAAGGCCTTTGAGTGGACAGCGGGTGAGTGTTCTGGTTGCCAATGATGCCATAAGTACACCGATGAAGGAATGTTTGGAAATAAGGATTCAACTGGATAATTAGAGGATTATGATCAGTGACACTATGGTTTCATTAAATGATTGTTTTAAAGACTGTTGAATCTGTGAAAAAGGCAATTTCATATTGGGTGTGTAAGTGGTGTGACTAGTTTTAAGTTTGCATGAATATCCTGCTAGGGGGCCTGGGAACTCTTTTCCCTGGTACCCGGGACAACCTAACCAAATTCTTAATTGGATCCCATCACCACAGTGGTTGGGCGGTTGGCTAACCCATGGGATGGATGGGGTTAGGCTGGACTGATGGATCCCTAAATTGAGACTCAATTCTATTCTGGTTCGATAGATGAAGTAAATCCCGGACAAAAATTGTTCTTTGGAAAAGAATCAACGGCTGTGCCTCTCAATGAGGAAAAAAGCATTGGTCTCTATGATCCAAGTACAATCTTTTCCCTGATCTGACTATGGGACTTACGGGTCGGGTCAGATTAGTTCAGTTAGTTAAGGCTTTTGACTATGTTAGAGAAAAGTTATCCTGGAGGAATCACCCGTGCTTTCTGGGCAAGGAAAGTTTTTTCGGGTTCGATTTTGGAAGAACCGATGGATTAGTCTCTTGTCCGGATATCCGTGGGCGAGGCCCCGAGTGTGGGACCCTACCCTGCACAAGAAGTGCTACTTCCGCTACTAGCACCCCTGAATTCGTTGCGCGGTCATGGAGGATATGCCTAAGAGGGTTTCTTTCAACTCAAATGGAGCGGAATACGAGAACATAAGGTATGAAATGGATGAAAAAACTTGCAAAGCAATATCAATGCTCATGCAAGTCAAGCCAGTGGATAGGTATAACAGGGTCCCTCTCAACTGAATAGCAAAAGTCCATGAAGAAAAACAAGAGTATTGGGCTTGGTACATCCACCGCAAGATGGATAAGAGTACTGGGTTTGGTACATCCACCACGAGATATCCACCACGAGATGGACAAGGTGGAAAACAAAAAGATGTGGGCATCACCACCAAAAACGGAAAAACCTGAGGACCAAGAGTGTCTTATGATGGACCAGAAGATACAAAACAAATGGATTTAGCATGGCCTATAGGGAGGAAGCCAAATTGGTTTGGATAGCCACCGACTTAACCTAAGAGGAGGAGAGAACTTAGAACTTATAGTAATGCTCAAAGAATACAAAGACGTGTTTGCTTGGAGCTACACAAATTGAAAGGCATTGCTCCAAACGTTTGCCATGCTAGGCCACTACAAGCCAAAGCTTGGCAAAGGAGCGACAAAGACTACTTGAAGAAGCTAATGTTTAGGCCACAGCTTCGAGGATTGCAACAGAGGAAGCAAATAAAAGATATGCAGAACTACCTATGCTACTCGAGATGTGTGGGAAACCACCATCTCCACACTCCTCACCACTAAAAAACTCAAAAATACAAGATCTGGAATGCCAACTCGCCCTCCAACAAAGATCCTAATGAACTGCCCAACCAGATGAATTATGCCAACTCATTGAACATGCCTCAGAGACACGTTCGTTGTTTGCCAGTTACTCCTCGGGCCCCTCCTCAAACTCTAACATTGTTTTTATCTACACTAACCCTCTCTCTTCTTCTTCAATAAGAAATTAACTTAACTTAAGACTTCAGTCTAGGAGACTTAACCCTCATTCACCAAAATACAGAAAGGGATGTTGACCCAACCATTGTAATGTGAATCCTACAAGGGGATATAGTTCTAACTGACCCAAATGATATTTTCTATTTTCCCTTACATCCCATAGTGCTAAACCTTCATAGTTGGTGTCAGGTGCTGTAACAGTCACACATCTTAGATGACAGTGTCGATAAACTCGACCTATTTCTACGAGATGATATCCCAATGACACCAGTCAACTATGAGCACGAAGTTACCAATGGGTTATAAGCCATGGTTGGACTAAAGTATATAATACCCATCAACATCTAAACCTCTCCGAATCTACATTATATTATCCTTTTGGTATTACAAAACTTTATCGAGATATCCATAAGCATTTGGAGGCTATGCTCACTAATATGATTTTTAATTTTGATAAAGAGCATATAGAATATTCTAATATAACCACCGATAATATGTGACCTCCAAGAATTTATGAAAACTAACAAGCCCAGTCTCCTGTCCCCAAGTTTCGGAGAGGGTCAAGAAGAAACACAAGGAACTTCCTCATCTTTTACTTATCCAGTGTTCTCTTCCATTGCTAGTAAGTTATTAAACCCCTTTCCTAATGTATCTCCAACTAACAAAACTGAGGCAAATTGCATTTTCTCTCGCTTCTCTTCTCTCCCCGTTGATTTTCCCACTAACACTCTCACCCCCGAGGAGATGCCGGCACCAACTCTATCTCCACCAAGGCCGATCGATGAGGTACACAACCATCACCCTCACGATGATATCCAAGCTTTTTTTGATGAAAATACTCTTGAGTCTTTGATAGTTGCAGGATATGAGGGCTTCATCCATGCAGGCAACCCACTCTTGAAACCGAAACTCATGTTCAAGGTGCTGATGCAAATCACACCATTTGAGCTTACCGGAAGAATCCTTCCAGATCTTGGGAAGCCTCAAGGGACGTGAGCTCGAAGCATTGGTAAGTACCCAACGATGGTTGTTGTCTATTGCTTCTTCCGATTATGAATGGGTAGATTTCTCTCTTGGGAGGTGCGATAGCCCATAACAGTTGTGGTATTGGGTTTCCCCGAACAATGGGTTGTATCGTGGTTCCCATGTTACTGCCAATGTGAACACAATATTGTTGTTGTCTAGCCCCTAGTAATAGACACTCCGTGCTTATATGGTTTCAGCACAGCAACAGATACCAAACCATATCTCTCCTTGGAAATAAATGTCGGTATCTAACTTGAGAAACTGGCTGGGACTAGGGTTGCCCTTGGGACTGGCCTTGCCAGTGTTGGGGCCTAAATGGTTGAGTAGATTTTTTGCCAGCTTGTCCATGCTTACACTCTTTACTAGGAAAATAGTTTGTGCTAGTTGTTGGGCATGCGTAGCTGCCGGTTGAGGCTTCCCCTGTCTCTTGGTTTGGGTGGATGACTTCTACATCCTTATGGTGCAAATTGTCTACTAGGTATATCACCTCGCAAGCAACACTCATCAAAGATGTAGTGTCTACACCTGTAGAGATGGTCATGAAGTGTCTTACTATCAAGACCTATCATAAATCCATCAATGAGCGATAAGTCATCTAGTCTCTCATAGGGGTTGCATCTCATGTGGAGATACTTGGTTCTATAGCAATGTAGCCTTGCATTGTTTCACCCTCCTCTTACTTGAGGTTATAGATATGTGTGATGGGGCTCCATCTAGCTCCACCACTAGGCAAGAATCCCACAATGAATGTGTGTATCAAAATTAGGTAATTTCATGTCCTTTTCATGAAGTTTATGTTGGATGGATGCTTTCTTGAATATGTTTGTTTGTTGGTTTCCCCCTTGCATTAACTTCTTCTTCTTCCCCCATTATGTATGAGAGAGAAACGTTGTGAAAGACCATCTCTAATGACCTCCATCTAGACAAAAAGTTATCTCCCTTCATCCCCATTTGGCAAGGAGCAATCTAGTGTGACAATGGAGTGAGGATGCGACAGACGAGCTAGTGCATCCATTCTAGTGTGACAACATAGTGAGGATACGATGGATGAGCTAGTGCAGTCACATCGGGAAGTTACACTTGCATTTTTAAGGCAAGGTCCAACAACACATGCTTTGGAGAGACTAAGGTAAGCCCTTGACATTAACATATTTGGCAATGTTGACGAGGACTAGCCTAGTGCTTAGCTTAGTCCATTCCAAGCTATTGGGATTACCCAATATTGTGGATGTTGATTACAAGGTCACATACTAAAAAACATATGTTTTTGGAGTCTTCGATGGGTCTAATTTGTTGTTTTGTATTTTGTTTTAAAGTTTGTTACATTAGGACATTCTAGTTTCATCTCTTGGAAAGGAGAAACCTTGCTTTTTTGGTGATTTGCATGATTTTAAAGCCCTTAAGACTTCAAAATCTTTCATCTTGTTACATTGAGCTAAGGAATAGCTTGGTAATTATTATTAGGAATGCAATAATCCACTCTTAAATCATAAGCATTAAGCTCCATTAGGTGTGGATTAGGGTGGGATAGTTAACTTTTGTTTATGCACTTCATAATTTTGCATACATTGATAGTTTAGAAGCATGCAAAACCAACAAAAGACAAGCAAAAAATACTTAAACACTTACATTACCACCATTAACTAGGATCAAGTTCAAAAAACCTCTACAAACTCCAAAACCAAGCCAAAGAAGCTCTCAATTGAGAGATGTGAGCTTGGAGACACGTACCATGAGTTTGGAGATGTGAGTCAACCAAACGTGAGTTAATCAAAGTCTAGAGATAGGTATAGCTAATATTGTATTAACTAATTATTACTACCTTAAAGGGACATACCTACTCATGTCCTTTAAAGATTTTCTTGTCATACAATAATCTATACCAACTATAATTTCCAAGGAAAATTCTTATCCTTTGTAAATATTAGGACATTTAAGCATAATTATTGCCCGATAATTATACACCGATCGTGTTATAGCCTAGTGCATAAAATTCCGTACCCCAAGTAGGCCTATTTCATTAAAAAATAAAGACATAAGCCTAGTTCATACAAAAAAGGTGAGTCTACATACTTGAGTCAACAGAGGTTTAAGTCGACACGTGAGCCTAGAGATGTGAGTTTGGAGATGTGAGTCAAGAGAAGTAAGCCAGCAGAGGCACGAGTCAAACATGTGAGCCTAGAGATGTGTGTTTGGAGGCATGAGTCAACAGACATGAGTCAAGTGAACCTAGAGATGTGAGCCTAGAAAATAAAAACCAAAAAATCTCAAAACAAAAAAAAAGTATGAAAAAAAAAGCATACTTTGGTAGCTTAAGTAGAATAGACATCTGTGAAATCAATTTTAGACATGTTTCAGAAAGCACTAGAGACTCTGTCTCACCAAAGTGAAACCCTTGTTACAAACCCAATCTGAACTAACTATTAAAAATGACTATATATTTGACTACAGTGCATCAAACCACACTTCGTCAACCCACCTATCCTTTGGTCCCACAACAAATGACCAACATTCAACAGAGCACTCCCCAGTTAAGAAGGAAAAACTCCTTTGGATCCACCTTAATCAAGGAGCTTTGGGACACAATGAGCCAACTAAACACATATGTGAGTGGAGGACCAATGGAACACCTGGAAGCCACCACGATTCTCCAAGCCCCAAATTCACCAAAACTGGCTCTGTAAACATCGTTGAATTTAATAGCATACAATCAAGCATGAGTAGAGAAGTAGGGGAACTCGCAAGTATTTATTGCAAAGGGAATGATTGTGTATGGCTTATTGTCAAAAAATGACTTATATATAAGTGACTAGTTTTTCACACTAGACCGGCCAAACTTCAAAATGGTATGGTCTCTATAACTAGTCTCTTAAGAGAAAGTATGTATACAAAGTCCTTATACTTTCCCTATTTGATATGAAGTTCAAGGTATAGCCACTTTATATGTTCTAGCGCTGCCTTACAAAAGATAATTAGTGCCCGTTCGAGCAGGTAAGAGGGCAAAGCACTTTATGATACGTTAGGCAAGTGAAACCATGTTAACTTACATAGTGATTAATAACTAACCATCATCATGAAAAATAATATCTTTTACATTGATGGTTCCTTTCATTTTCAATCATTTTCAAAAGACAATGAGATTTACTCTTACCTTTGTAATCACAATAGTCATGTTCAGTGTTACCATCTTACTTAAATGAATCGTCATCCATGTCATCCTCAATCATGGACACCTTAGCCACGTTATTCTTTCTCTTCTCTTCTCTTCTCTTCTCTTCTCTTCTCCAAACAATGAGATTTACCCTCTTGTTTGAATGAATCGACATCCCCATCATCCTCGATCATGTGCAACTTAGCCATGTTATTCTTTCTCTTCTCTTCTCCAAACAATGAGATTTACCCTTGCCTTTGTACTCGTAATCATCATGTTTCATGTTACCCTCTCGCTTGAAAGAATGGTTGTCTCCCCCGTCATCCTTGATCATGTCCACCTTGCATGAAAGAATGAGATTTACCCTTATCTTTGTACTTGTAATAGTCATGTTTGGTGTTACACTCTTGCTTGAAAGAATGGTCATATCCATTTCATCCTCAATCATGTGCGCCTTAGCCACGTTGTTTTTTTGCTTCTCTTCTCCTCTATCGTGTGCACCTTAGCCACGTTGTTTCTTTGTCTTCTCTTCTCCCCGATCATGCGCACCTTAGCCACGTTGTTCTTTCTCTTCTCCGGATAATGTGTAGAAACATGGCCCTCTTTGTCACACTTGTAACATCAGATGCACAAGGCTTGGAATCCCCTTTGGTAGGCTTGGGAGAAGTATCAACCTTCTTTGTATTATTATTGCCCTTGGGTTTGTCAAATCTTAGAAATATCTTGATTTTTGAGGTTTTGATAATCGGGGTTCTTTAACTCCTTTTATAATTCCATTCTTCCTCTCACAATCTATGACTAAGAATATGGCAGTACTAAGAGAATGTGAATGAAACATATTCACTTCAACTCTATAATAGTGGGTCAAAGTCTAGCTATGAATTTTCTCTTTTGCTCC
Organism: Cibotium barometz; assembly: GCF_041138505.1. Classification (NCBI taxonomy): domain Eukaryota; kingdom Viridiplantae; phylum Streptophyta; class Polypodiopsida; order Cyatheales; family Cibotiaceae; genus Cibotium; species Cibotium barometz. Next base: position 21,444,430 of record NC_141076.1, on the reverse strand, counting down.
TTCTCGTGGACTTTCTTTAAGGCTTGCAACTAAAGAATAGTGTGCCAAAATCTATCAACATAAGCGAGCATAGACTCTTTCTCTAACTAATGTGAAATATCCCACTATTGTCTAGCTCTTGCCTTGTATTATCATGGTAGAATTTTTTTTTATGTTAGGTTTTTAAAGGATTTCCAAGTATAGGGTTTATGATGGATATTCTTTGTGACTTTCCACCATAAATCAACACTCTCCACCACTAAATGGTTAGTAGCACATTTGATTTTATCTCGTTTGGAGAACTTCTTCCCCCAATAATAATCATCAAGTTGGCTAAGCTAAGAAAGTTTAATACATGCATCTTTCTTCTCGTAAACTCCCTCTAAAGGGCAAGATTTTAAAATATCTAAACACCCAAAAAATCCCATTTTCATATGCGAAAATGAGGTCATGGTCTTAATCCATGTGCTAAGCATAAAAATGTGATTAAGCTTTTATAAGCTCCCTACAAAGCTCATGGGCTCCCTCTTTTTCTCACCAAATCTTCATGTCTTTGCATATATGAGTAGCCCTTGTTATGGTGAACAACCCTATACAATCAGTTCTTCGAGAGGTGTAGATGTCCTCCTCTAGAAAGGGTAAGAGTTTAAAAGATTCGAACACCCAAAAAGGCCCATTTTCATATGCATAAATGAGAACATTGCCTTAATTCATGTGCTAATCATAAAAATGAGATTAAGCTTTTATAAGCTCATCCTTTTTGGCACTCATTGCTTAGGAGATTGGCTCCCTACTTTACTCACCAACATCTTCATGTCTTTGCATATATGAGTAACCCTTGCCATGGTGAAGAAAATAGAATCCCTTACCGGTGAATAGCCTTGCGTTCGTGAAGGCGTGAAGAAAATAGAATCCCGTTATCCATTCTATTATATAGGAAGAGAGCATTGTTATCTTTAAGAAAAAACATTTTTCTTTCTCATGTATTAAACTTGTTGAAGCCAGTTTTTTTGCATCCTTTTGTCTAAAGGTCCTTCCTTCCCTTGCCTTCTCCTTTGCCCAAGGGTATTCGTTGTGAAGCTTCTTGTCCTTTTTCCGTTACGTTTGCCAAGCTTTATAATTTCTCCTTGGAATTGACCAAATCTCTGATACCACTGTTAGGATCTTGGTACAAGAAAAAATCTCTACCATATACTTGCAACTAAGGTTACAAACATAAATAATTACACCGTGCACACATGAATCACGTCCCAATAATACAAAATGGATGGTGAATAAAATAACAAAACGTTCGCAGACAACTAAGTAAACAATAATGCTTCGTTTAATGCCACAAACGATAATATATGCGCTACGTACATACCTCCATCCATACGATATCCTAGTTAGGTCCATCGTAGTGCTCATCACCTATTACTCATAATGTCAACTATCTTAGTTAATTGGACTCCTTACAATCAATCCCAACATGTCAACATGAATAAACACAAACTTAAACACCAATAACATGAATAGACATAAACATAAACACCAATAACATGAATAGACGTAAACATAAGCATAAATAACACCAGCTCCGTATATAACATGAATAAACACAAACATAAACACCAAAAACATGAATAGACATAAACATAAACATGAATATAACATTAATAGACACAAACTTAAACACCAATAACATGAATAGACATAAACATAAACACCAATAACATGAATAGACATAAACATAAGCATAAATAACACCAGCTCCGTATATAACATGAATAAACACAAACATAAACACCAAAAACATTAATAGACACAAACATAAACACCAACATACGATATCCTAGTCAACTCCATCGTAGTGCTCATCACCTATTACTCATAATATCAACCACCTTAGTTAATTGGAGTCCTCACAATCAATCCCAACATGTCAATATGAATAAACACAAACATAAACACCAATAACATGAATAAACACAAACATAAACACTAATAACACTATCTCAATAAATCACCCGTAATACTAATAACACTAGCATGGCCCCAAATATGCATGTCAATGACACTAGCCAATCGGTATTTAATATGGCATCACCCATAATCTACCATAGAAGGTTTAGCTAGCTAAGACATTGTATGGTGCAATGTTGAATATTGTGGTTGTATGCTCGAGGGCTCTTCTATATCTTATGTGATCCCACAAGAAAGCTTGTCGTATTGTTTCCACATCTAAAATATCAACAAGGTATGGATAGCTAATCTTATTGGTCTTTGAAAAGGACTACTCAACTTCAATATATATTTGGTAGATGTATATGGCTTGTTGTCCTTTCTTTTGATGGTTGTCCTCGTATTGGCGTGTGATTTTTATAATGATGGATATTCTTTGTTTGGTATGTAGTGACACAAATAACAAAAGCTTGTAAGGAACTTTAGCCAAGAAAAGTTTAGCACTTGTGTAACACTTTTGTAATGCGCTCTTGCAACATACAAGTTGGTGTCCTTGCTTGTAAGAAGCAAGTTTAGCACTTTTATAATGCACTCTTTCAACATGCTTGTTGGTGCCTTTGCTTGTATCCCAATCGCCTCACCACAATTATGTTGTACAAATTTAATGGTGTATGTTGAATATACCAATCATATATAGTTTGTAATGAGTGTTAGGTCTAAAGTAAAAAAAGGTGGTCACAATCACAAGCACCTACATTAGGCTCATCTACCTAGCTCTAAACCATAATTGATCCATAATTTTTTAATTAGATGATTTATATATGAGTACAACAAAGGGCATAACATTTGCACTTTTCAAAACAAAACAAATAAATTCTCATTGGAGCACTGCGTGACTAGACAAAAAGTTAGCAATCGATATACAAAAAGTTCATCCAATTCATGTGCATGTGCACACAAACTCAAGTGATATTTCATTCAATGAAGAATTCTGCAATACACAAGAAGTTTAGACGTGCATGACGATGGCTAGAAAAGTAAAACCATATATTACTTGCATGATAAATCTTATTTCCAGCTTTGGTGGTGCGTATCTACTTGTATGATAAAAACCTCATGTTTGATTTTACCAAGCGTTAGTTTCAAATTTGAAAAGATTGTTTTTCTTCTACAACATTTATAAAGTGCTTACACTTGGGTTCTCTACCTTGCCCTAAATTAAAAGTCATTGTAAGTGATTCTAAGTGTAAAAAAGACAAATACAAGCTAGATAGGAGACTGTCAAAATCAATTCTCGAAGAAGATATAATTAATTCACCAATGAGCTTATGGCTAGGACCAAGAGGTCCTAGGTTCAAAACCCCACATGGTGCTTCATCACCTACGGGCAGATAAAAAAGCTCCAAAAAAAAAAAAGTGAGATCATTTTTATGGCAAAATGAACCAGCTCATTAAGAAATATTGGAAATAAAGGCAAGGATAAACTACTATAACACCCTTTTTGTGGAGACTCGAGAGGAAGACACCCTTATGTGATCTTGATAAGCTATATTTGGATACTCTTTCTTGGCAATCAAAGCTTAGGAGATCACTTGTGCTCTCCTTAGCTACCAAAAACTAAAAGATTATTCAAGTTATGAAGGCTCTGCCTGAGGTACAATAGCAAAAGATCATACGTTTGGCATATGTTAGATGTACTGTTAGCACTTTTAAAAAGCAAACAAAAAGATTTAGTATACATACAAGTAAGAATGCAGTAAGGTGGAATAATTGTACATGATCAGACCAATGACAGCACAAAGCAAGGAAGCACAGATCGGACATCCAAGATGGAGACATACAATGCCAGCATGTGCAACATTGTTGTGTTATGTACCATGTGTCGTGAGATAAATTTCATGTCATGTATTATGTATCAATTGTTTAAGGGGCAATCCTTCTTCAGGTGTCCCTCACTCGGTACTTACACAGAAGCGTGACCGCAATGGCAATTACAAACTTGCAGTTCTTTGCACATGTTCCCCTTGTTCTTCTCATTTGCTTTCGTGAATAGAAAGACTCTGTGCACCGCTTCATATAACTTCCAAGGATTTTACTACTACTCAAACCCATGACAAGCTGCTCTCTTCTTTCAGGGAAAAGACTTGCACCTCGGTGATGATATAGACTAGTTAACATGCAGTCTGGCTAGCATTCCTAACCATACGTGCAAGTTAACCGGACATATATAGACATTATAACCCACACACCTGTTGAAACAGTCTTCATTGCCGATGGCCTTCTGGCAATTGGACAACATGAAAGAAGGGTACTTGCCTTTGTGGAAGACCATCAAAACCTTCTTCTTCATCGTCATCAAATTCAAGCACATAATACCTGAAAATTCAATTAGCAAGGCCATACATCTGACCGATTAAAATCATATATAAACATAATAAAGACCATGAAACATTGCAAATAGAGAGGAACTCACTCGTCTGTTTTCTTCTGGAACTCCAATAATGATCAAAACATGCATTTAAAATTTTACAAGAGATAATAAATCAGTGATAAATACACAACCCGAATGAAATTGCAAGGTAAAAAAGCTTGTCCTGAAGTCATGATTGCCTCTTGCATACCTTGCGATGAGCTGCCACTGCAGCCCTGTACAAAGCTGTTGTGCCAGGATACACAGCCAAAACTTGAGAACCTGTGGTGAAGTCCGGTGCACTTGAAGGGTCCGAAGGTTTAGGAAACGGAATTATACATGTGTAAGGCAGCTTGTACTTTCTGCTAAACTCCCAATAAAAAAACATAACTTGTAAGATGCTGTTCAATTTTCGCACAAAGACACAAATTGACCCCTTGCATGTGATCAGAAGAAGAAAAATGCCACACACAGAAAACAACCAAAACAAACACACACACACACATGCTAGGTATGTATTTATGTTTGCATTGATGTATGATGTATGATGCATGGCATGCGGGCATGCATAAGCGCCTGGGTACGGGTGCTCTTGGGAGCATGCACATGCATGCATGGGTGTAGGGGGGGGGGTGTGTGTGTGCAAGTGGGCGTTTAAGGAAGGGGGAAGGATACAACCTTTGAACACTTTCTTCATCATCACCAGGCTCTTCATCGATCACCTCCAATCTGCAAGAATCTCAAGAATATTAAATGGTGAACAAAATGGAAACCTGAGATGGAGCAAGCAAGACATGAGTACGTGGTGCAAAACTTATACCGTGAATCTAAATTTTAGCACCAAACTAAATAAATCAGGAACAATCCAATAATAGAAAAGTCACGCACTTGTTCAATTCACGATCAAAGCGAATGACTTTCACCACTATCCATTCATCTTTGTCAGCATTATCAGGTGATACTCTTGCAGCCACCTGTGCACCATGATAATGTCGGTACATATATGATATGATCTTTGACATAAACCACAACATTGCTGGCAAGTCAAAAGTAATACGATTTGCGAGACCTGATCTCCAACAAGTACAACTCCATGGTCTGCAGGAGATCGAAGGCTACCAGATGGGGAAGACAAACGAGATGGATCAGTATCTGCTTTCATCCGTTTGCGCTTCTGTTCACCACCTTCTGTTATATGAAAGCAAGGAAACAAAACAATTAGCTGTGACTGGAAAAAGCAACTCTTTGTAGAAATAACCCAAGAGCCAGATTAGCATGAGATTTGCAACAACTTCAGGTTCCTCTGATTGTCAGCACAAAAGATAACCTCCAGCATGAAGAGTCTTGTGGGACCCATGCTCATCAAGGGGGGTAATTAAGCACTGGTGACCAAGGAACATCCTGTGTTGCAAGAAGAGTGCAGGATGCAAAAACCTCACCTAACCTTTTCTTTGCATTATCTTAACACACTAAAACAGTCCCTTTACCATTTAAGATGTAACTAACTTTGGAATCTCTAAAATGTGTATATTTTAAAAATCCCATAGAAGCATGCACCTGTGTGTATATTTAAAAAATACCATAGAAGCATGCACCTGCGTGTAGGCAAGAGTGCAAACAATGACATACTAGCCATCTGAAATGTGTGTATTTAAAAAATACCATATACCATAGAAGTGACATACTAGCCATCTGAAAAATGTGTGTATATTTAAAAATACCATATACCATAGAAGCATGCACCTGCGTGCAGGCAAGAGTGGAAACAAATGACATACTAGCGAACAACAATGAAACCAAGCATTACATTGTAAACTTTTACTGCTAGAACACACAAGAAAACCTGATTTTTTCCGATGAGTTGTGGCTTGCCCTGGGACCATGAGAGTGTCAATTTGTGAAATTAAGGCTGCAGAGACTCTGCAAGCATCCAGAAAAGAAAAAAAAAATGCACTTAACTACCAATACTGCAAATGGACACCTAAAGGAAAGAAAAAATATCAAAATGAAGATAGCACCTGTCTTCTTCATCTGCAAACATTTTTGCTTCACTGTACAATGCACGAAGCCTGATCCAGAGTTTTTCTGGAAACTTCTCAGCTGTATCCGGGTCTGCAATCACAATGATTGTTGTTAATGCAAAAGTGCAGGTATGAAACAAGTTACGATTTCCTAAAACCTGTGTAGAGAAGTGGTTTGAATCAACTAATCATTCAAAACGCATGCTTCTACTTGAGGCTGTTATGATAGACATGAAGTACTAACACCTGGTAGAGTCGACACTTACTGGGCCTACTGAAACTACATTACTTACTTGGCAACAAGTTAGATTTCTTGTATTCCTGAGATTTCAAAATGACAGTTACATGAGATAAGAAACTTTGGGGGCTGCCCAACCACTGTGATGTGGCTTTCTTCTTTACACTCTATTATTTGAATCCTCGTTAAAGCTGTTACGTCCTGACTAATTGATGGGCTTACTGATTGCTTTTGGCAAGGCCGCCATGAAAGCTTGCATGGATGTGCAAGAGATTGAGAGAAAGGAAAAAGCACCTTTATGTGCAGGTTGTAGTATCTATGGCGCATGGTAACTGTTTGAGAACAAGCATTATCCAAGTAACAAATGATAAGTGTGTGTGAACAGCCTCTAAAAAGGCTTCATATGTATGTGTGTGTGAACCCACTCTTAGAGGGGTGCACCTACATATCTAGATATTATACTTATACTAACCTAAGCAATGATGTCATCCAAGAGAGGCTCTAAGCCTATAAAGCATTGTACTTGAGTGAAGAAATACAACACAAGTCACATCATTTGAGTCGTGCATCTCTTAATTTGTGCAGTCTTTCTTTCTCTCTCTTCTCTCTCCTCTCTCTCTCTCTCTCTCTCTCTCTCTCTCTCTCTCTTTGCTCCAATGCCATAAAAATGTTTTCAGTACAAGCCACCATAGCTTGTGCACCAGGCAGCTAACCCTAGGCCATAATTCAACAGTTGGTATTAGAGCATTGGCATCCACTATCTCCGCCCACATTCTGTTGCCGCTTCCTCCACTGTACACACGCCGCTTGAGGCTCAACGCCTCAGCTGAAGTAGCCAAACCAGCCGTTGTGCACATGCTACCCCTACGTTGCAGCCGCCGCCACAGGCTGTAGAGCCGACACCAGGCAGTAGAAGCCAAGAACAACTTTTCCCACCTATGTTGCCCCGACTGTGGACTTCCTCTCTCTTGTGCACACTGCACTCAGCTTGCGCTACTTCATCAACAAATCAGAAAGCTACCATTACACAAGAAAGTAAAATCAATTTGGGACTTCTTAATTTTCTACAAAATCCTGCTTAACCAGAGCAATTAACCCTAATCATACCATCATTTTTCAAAATTGAGGATACAAATTAAGCATTAAAGTGTTGCTATAGCATGCTACATCATCATTTCTCAAAACCCCCTTGTTAAAACCCTAATTTTTTGGGAGCATTTTCTGTAAAGGATTAGACACTGGCATTGGAAACTCTCCTTTGCTAAGACCTTCCCAAATTCATAGCATATCATGGCTACCCACATGTTGATTGACAAGTTCAATGGGGAAAGTTTCCATACCTGGCAAACTAAACTAAAATTTAGTCTCATGAGGGAGAGCCTATGGCTTGTCATTGAAGGAGAAGAGAAGATGCCAAAGACTAAGATGCACCCTAGAAAGCATGGAAGCTTAGGGATCAAGATTCAAAGAGCCTTTGGCCTCGTAGCTCTTGCCCTCTCTAATAATTTCATATACCATGTTGCAGTTCTCCCTACCTCCAAAGTAGCCTATGAAAAGCTGGACAAGCTTTTTGGGGCTCAAGCAAAGGACTCCAAAGTTTCTTTGCAAATAGAGTTCTATGGTCGCTTAATGCAACCACATGAGAGCTTTGATGCTCATGTGAACAAGATGAACTCCTTAATGAACCAGCTTGCAGGTCTAAAGGTACAAATTGAAGATGATGTGACCCTGGCAGTACTCATAAAGTCCATGCCTAAAGAGCGTTATGGGAACCTCATCAACACACTGAAGAACTTGCCAAAACTTACCTTGGAAGGGATCTAAGAAGGAAAATGAACACGAAACATGTGTACACCCATTGAGTGTTTTACTGGACACTATAGAGAACCTGCAAGAATACTCTTGCTTGAGGTTGCATTTTTGCAAGCACAAAGTTTGCACAAGAACATTGGGTTGCCTAGTATTGCACGTAAGTACTTCTTGGTTTGCTTGCAGGTATCAGATTGTGGATTTTGACATCATGGCTAAAAATGCTACACATGTATTTGGTGTGCTATCCCAAGAGGATAAGCTACATGGAACAAACTACTCCCTGTGGAGTTTCATGATTCGGAATCTGCTGGTAGCCAAAGGGCTTTGGGGCATTGTGTGATGATGGCACACGCCCACTTACCTTGCATTCTTTGCCTCCCTTCTCATATTTGGGCTTTCACACCTCTCTCAATCTCTCTATGAGAGGAGGTGCTGAACCTGTCACTTTTGAAAAGTTAGTGGGTTTCCTCTTGTTGCAGAAAGAACAAACAAGAGTAAATCTATCAAGCAACCGTGGTGGTGACAAGGCATTTTCAGGTAAGGACAATGGGGAAAGCAAAGAGCTTTAAGCATAGAAGACATCCGTGCCTCAAGCCATATCACTTCTTCCAAAAATGTATTTCAGCACTCGGTTTATGCTTTTGATTGCCCGCAAATGTATTGTATGTTCCAGGAATAAAGAAAAATCTGCTCTCTATCTTAGCCATAACTGATCAAGGTTTGGTGGTTGAAGTTGTAGAAAAGAGGTGTTTAGTCAAGGACCCTTCAAGGGGTTATGCTATAGTTACTTCTGGAACACGATGCAAAGGCTTGTATAAGCTGGACAACTATAACAAGTGTTCATATGATGCGCATACACAGTGGCTGCCCACACAACCCATGTCTTGAACAGGTGCCCAACAAAAGCTTCGGAAACCATAACACTATTTGAGGCTTGGTGTCACCAATTGGCCGACCATTTGGTCCATCTCCAGTTTTGTGTCTCGTTCACTTGAGGCCAGGCCGATGTCTCATGTGAAAAGGCCAGTATTTTTGCTTAACATGCACGGGAGCCAGACTGGTGCCACCCGTGTGTTAGCAGGATGGTATCGTATGGGAGGGAGCCAGACTGGTGCCACCCGTGTATGACCTGGACTGTGTTCTATCCATGGGATTGTCACGCCATGGAAGAGCCAATATTTGTGCCATGTCTTGCCTATGGGACTGTCACTCCATAGGGAGGCTAGTGCCTGGAACTGTGTTTTACCTATGGGACTGTCACTCCATAGGAAGACCAAGATTTATGTTTTATGTCGTGCCATTTTTGTGCCCGACAGATGTTTTGTACTTGTTCCATGAACGGGAGATATGTCCATGATACTATTTGCACATGCACTCATGTTCTGCATGTTTGAAACTATTTTCGCATGACTTGTATTCTTGTGTTTGCCTGCTTGACGTGCCACTTACTGAGCGGGGACGCCTGCCAGTGAGTCGTGAAGTTTGCTCTGTCTTCTGACGAGTTTTGTTGCGTGTGAACAGGTGGTAAGTGTATTGCACTTGTTGGTGTAATAGTTTTAATTCTAACCTTTCATTTTATAAGGTTGTAAGTTCACATTCACTTAAAAGTGGGCACCCATTATGGGCACCCACATATGGGCCATGGTGGGGAGCCACACTTAACCCTTGAAGTGTGTGGGGGTGGGTGCATGGCCACCTACCCACACCACACCATGAAGCTGGCCGCCCCCATGCAAACGTGGGGAGCCGGCCAGCTATGGTCGTTTAACTCCTCTCTAACACCTACAAAGAGGCGACCACCCTTTTTCTCTCCGCCCAAATGATTGTGCGCCGCCTCCTTCTCAAGCTACGCCGCCTCCACCTCCACAAGCAAACGGCGGCTGCTGCTCCTCCCTTGCAAGCGGCTGTTTTCTCCAGCAGGCGGCTGTACCTCTTTTTCATCGGCGGCTGCCCCTCCTCCCATACAGGCGGCTGTGCCTTCTGCAGGAGGTGGTTGCGCCTGTTCTCCAGCAAGCTGCCCTCTACACAGCAAGTGGCGCAGGCTGCAACCAGGCGTCTCCTATCGATCAGTCGGCTGCACCTCCTTCAGGCGACTGCGCCTCTCTCTCCCACTCGCATCCACAGGTGGCTGCGCCTGTCTACTGCAGGCGGTTGTGCCTCCTCCCCACGGGCGGCTGCAGTCGGATGTCTCTTGCCCATTCCGACAGCTGCGCCACCCTACAAGTGGCTGCAGCAGGCGACTGCTGCACTCTCTAGGTGGCAGCGCCTCCCACAACAAGCTGCGCCTCCTCATCCTCTCCATAGGCGGCTACGCCTCCTCCTCCTCCACAGCAGGCAGCTGTGCTCCTTTGCAGGCGGTTGCGCCTCCCTTCCATAGGCGGCATCTCCCTCTTCCTAGGTGGCTACACCTTCTACACAGGCAGCTCCTCCTCCTCCTCCTCGACATGCTGCTGCGCCCTGGTGTCCACCTCTAGTAGCTGCACACAGACACCTCAGGTATCTGTCTTCCATTTGCGAGCTACAAGTGAGTGAATTCAGATTTAAGTAAAGAACTTTGTTGTAAATCTGATAAAGGATTCTCTCTACCGCTAACACCCGTTCGGTGCCGGGTAGTCCAAGCTTTTGGAGAACCACGGTCCAAAGGTGCCGAGATCGGGAGAGCCAGGCGTTAGTACGGGAGCGCCTATTTGTGCGTGGTCCTGGAACACCAGTGGGGCGCTCTCCGCGGATTCCAGTGAAGGCACAGGACCGTAGAGACTGGACCACTCAAGCGGTCGCTCTCCTTCGAACATCTACTTCGAGCCTCTTGTTTGGTATTGTATTCATCTCAGTTGTACATGGACATCATCTGGTTCATTGAACCCATGGAGCATTGTATTTGTTAAATACTCCCAATAATATATCATATATTGAGGGAAGGGTCGGCCCGTTCCGGCCCCAATGCTGGTGTCCATCTATCAACATTTCATTTCATTTCAATTTTCAATTGTTATTAAGTTGTCCATTTCCAATTGTGAGATAAGGTTGTACTATTACGCGTGTGGGTGTCCAACGGAGTCTATTCCCACTTAGATGTAGGTAAAAAACATGTTAATCTTTAGGTAGAGGGATTAGTATATCCACTTGATCTAAGTTGCATTAATCGGTTTCATTGGTATCAGAGCACGGTTCTTTCCCTCTTCTTAGTTGGGAAACGAACCTGTGTATTGGACACCCCGCTTCTAGCACACTTAACACAATGGACAGCCAAGGCCACCCTTTGAAAGTGCCTAATTCGAGGGGCCCATCAAGTGCCTCACGTGGTTCTGATGCTCTACAAGGAAGGCACAAGCCCCTAAGGGTAAATGATAGTGATTCAAAGGGACAACTGTCTCGAGGAAAGACAGTCATGCAAGAAGAAGAGCCTGATGCAATGAGGGCTGAATTGGAGCATATGAGAAAGCTTTTGCAAGCACAAGAGCAAGAGCTGAAATTTTTGCATGAAGATTCCCATGTGCAAAGTGCCATTGAAGCAAGGAAAGCCGATGCAATGGTAGATGTGACTTTTGAGTCCATGGCACGAGAAGTGGGCAAGAAGCCAAGGGAGTTGGCACTTTCTTACCTCCTCCGCAAAGGTGACATCAAAGAGGGGGAAGATGGAGAGCTGAAATTCAGAAATCCACCTCGCTTGAAGCATGGAGATCCCGCATCTCAAAGGTTGAGGTCATTTATGCAAAAGGAAGAGGTGACAGTCACCTCTCGTCATGCATCTTCTCCACAAGGCACAAAGCCTGACAGGTATATGTATGCTAGTGCTCATGGAGGGCATGATGGTCACATGCATTCAAGACATTGTCATGTGCATCACAGATGCCATGGACATTCTCAGGGCTAGATCCAGAAGAGGCAAACAGATAAAGACCATGAACCAGTAGAAGATAGGTAGAACCAGAATGTAGGAGCTTCAGGTGTAGCATCTGAGGTGAGCATGGAGCAGGACAAGTGGGATCATGGAGGGAAGCAGACGGCTGAAGCACATGAATCCAGACAAGGGCTGTCGGCTGCAAGAAAGAGGATGTTGGTTGCCAGAATAGCTGTCGGCTGAAGTCAGCAGAGTGGACAGCAGCAGGCACATCAAGAACATGGATAAGATCCAGTCGGGCTGCATTAAAGGGACTTTAATGAACTTGTAACTGGCCGACCAGCAGTCGGCCAGTTCACCATTTATTCCAAGGGGCTATAAATAGCCCCCCTTGCTCAATGTCTTATTCATTCAATCCCACTAGGGGTTTGGATCCTTAGAGGTCCCATAGGGGACAGATTTTAGGGTTAACCACCTTTTTATGAAGGCAGCCCATGGCTGCAGATATGTACCCTTTTTGTACCAATAGATATACTGAAATTCCAGCACTTCTCTCTCTCTCTCTCTACTCTCTCTCTCTACCTGCGTTTTTGCATCAGATGGTGCGTTTTTGCATCAGAAGGTTTCCAAGAGTGTTTAGGGCTGAAAGAAGACTACCCAGAGCTTCCGCGCGTTACATTGGTATCAGAGCATCAGGCTCAGCAAAGCTAAACACTGATTCAGTCCCAGATGATGGTGTACAGGTCAAAGGTACAGGAAAGTACACGGATTCGAAGCCCAAGGCGAGGAGCACAGAAGCGGGAAGAACTCCCAGGAGGTTTGTTGGTGGTGTTCCACAGTGCCAGATGGGGATGGCAGTTCCGTGAGCCAGATAGGTTCTCAGGTAACGGTCCCAAGGGAGGTTGATCCTCCAAGGGTGATGTGAGAGTGCCAGACTCAGCTCCAGGAAAGAAGACCAAGACGGTGTTCAGAGTCAGGGCAGGAATGGATTGTGGACTAGAGGAAGACCAGATGCATAGATCTTCATCAGAGACAGAGTGGTTTGGAGAACAGACCGGATTTTCAGAGAAAAAGGTTTGCCAGGGATGGAAGATGACAGAGGGACTTCGGGACAGGATTGGGATGATGACAGTCATCCAAGAGCAGGTTGGATTCCCGTCATCAAGTTTAGCAGAGGGGGATGTCATGTGCATCACAGATGCCATGGACATTCTCAGGGCTAGATCCAGAAGAGGCAAACAGATAAAGACCATGAACCAGTAGAAGATAGGTAGAACCAGAATGTAGGAGCTTCAGGTGTAGCATCTGAGGTGAGCATGGAGCAGGACAAGTGGGATCATGGAGGGAAGCAGACGGCTGAAGCACATGAATCCAGACAAGGGCTGTCGGCTGCAAGAAAGAGGATGTTGGTTGCCAGAATAGCTGTCGGCTGAAGTCAGCAGAGTGGACAGCAGCAGGCACATCAAGAACATGGATAAGATCCAGTCGGGCTGCATTAAAGGGACTTTAATGAACTTGTAACTGGCCGACCAGCAGTCGGCCAGTTCACCATTTATTCCAAGGGGCTATAAATAGCCCCCCTTGCTCAATGTCTTATTCATTCAATCCCACTAGGGGTTTGGATCCTTAGAGGTCCTATAGGGGACAGATTTTAGGGTTAACCACCTTTTTATGAAGGCAGCCCATGGCTGCAGATATGTACCCTTTTTGTACCATAGTATATACTGAATTTCCAGCACTTCTCACTCTCTCTCTCTACTCTCTCTCTACCTGCGTTTTTGCATCAGATGGTGCGTTTTTGCATCAGAAGGCTTCCAAGAGTGTTTAGGGCTACCCAGAGCTTCCGCGCGTTACAGACATGTATCCCATGGTAGGGGTGACAGGTCTGCCACTAAAAGAGCTTTGCCTTCTGAGTTGTCTCATGGAGAGACATTGCCTTATGAAGGAAAGTCACATGCATCTGATTCTCAAGTTCGTGGAGCACATGCCACCGTGCTTCATGAAACTTTCATGATGGCCCATAAAGCCCATGCAGATAGGGCTGCCCTGTTGAATAAAGTGAAAAGAAAAAGAGAGGACCATGAGCCTCATGCCAGAAAGCTCAAGGAATTTAAAGCAGGTGACAAGTCTGTTAAGTTTGATGTTTTTCATGGAGAACATGATGCTTCCAAAGTGTTAGCATTTGTGGCACAGTTTGACATTGCTTTTAGCGATGAGGACTTCACTGAGAAGTCTAAAGTACGCCATGCTAGCATGTTTTTGAAGGGGACCGCTACTCATTGGTGGATCACTGAAAAGATCACCAAAGATCCCATTTGCACCTGGAAGGAGTTTAAGGACAGATTCTATGCTCAGTTTTTGCCACCAAATGCGGAGCAAACTCTCACCCAAAAGTGGGATAGACTTGAGCAAAGAGATAATGAAAGTGTGCAACAGTATGTCAACAAGTTTTGGAAAGTGTTACTGGAGGTAACTCCTTTTATGCAAATCACTAAGGATACAAGAAAGAGGAAGTTTCGCTCCGGATTGCAACCAGCTTATCGTTCGGGCATTGAATTGCACCCGAAACATACTTTGCAACAGCTCACAGCCTCTGCTCTTGCTACGGAGCAATTGGTGCTCAAAATTAAGCAGGATCAAGGCGGTTCAAAGGGGAAAGATAAGGCTGTCCCAAATCTGCAACCCAAATCTACAAAAAGGTGAACAGCCACCTAAAAAGAACTTCCGGGAGACCCACAAGGGAGGTAAAGCTGAAAATACCTCATCTAAAGATCAAGGCCCAAAGAAAAACAAACTCGGCTTGACCCCGGAGCAAAGAGAGCAATATGCCAAGGAGGGAAAATGTTTTTCTTGTGGCAGCAAAGAGCACATGTTTCGACAATGCCCTGACCGCAAACCTAAGCATGAAGCTTTGCTAGTACCTGTAATGAGCATGTCATCTACATACAAGATGACTATGAGAATATCGGCATCGATTTTCTTCACATACAATGTGCTCTCAGCTGGACAATTCACATAACCTTGGCTGGTTAGATGAGCATGTATTTTATCATACCAAGCTCTTGGAGCTTGCTTTAACCCATACAATGCTTTGTGTAACCTGCATACTTTATGTTCCTCACCAGGAACTACAAAACCAATGGGCTGATTTACATATACTTCCTCCTGTAAATCCCCATTTAAGAATACAGTTTTGATGTCCAATTGATGCACTTTCCATCCTTTATGTGCAGCCAATGCAATCACTGATCTTATTGTGGTTATTCTCGAAGTAGGAGCAAAAGTCTCTTCATAATCTATTCCCTTTTTCTGGGAGTAGCCTTTAGCCACAAGTCTTGCTTTGTACCTGTCAATAGTACCATCAGACTTTCTTTTGACTTTGTACACCCACTTTGTTCCAATGACATGCTTGCCTTTAGGCAATTCCACAAGATCCCAAGTATAGTTCTTCATGATAGAAGAGATTTCAGCTTACATAGCTTGCACCCAATGTTCATTCTCATGTGCTTCTTCATAAGAAGAAGGCTCTTCTGAATCAAAGAGACCACCCATTGCTAATGCAAACTCCCCACGATGTATATTCAAAGCATGGCTGGAACTAGCCCTTGTTCTACCTGTGAGTGGAGCTGCAAGTTTGCTTTCTTGCAAAGTTTTCAGCAACCATCTTGGCACTGACTTGGCTGTGTCTATGGCTGTTTGCTCTTCCTTGACAAGATCTTCCACTTCTTCCATAGAAGGGGGCTGAATGGCTGGCTATTCCACATGTTCTACATGAGGATTTTCTTGTGTAGGGGCTGGCTGATCTGAATCCCCCCTAATTGCAATGGGTAATAGTCCATCAAACATGTCCTGTATGCATGTATCATTACTTTTATACAAGCTATACATGGGCTGTTCTGAATTTTCAACAAATACCACATCTCTACTGACAAAAATCCTTCGTGTTGTTGGATTATAAAGACGGTATCCTTTGCTCTCATTGCTGTAGCCCACAAAAATGCATTTCATTGCTTTGTCATCTAGCTTTGTTCGGAGTTGTTCTGGCACATGTGCATATATGCCAAACACCCAAATGTATGCATATAATCCACTGTTGGTTTTCGGCTATACCAAGCCTCAAATGGTGTTATGGTTTTCAAAGCTTTTGTTGGACACCTGTTCAACACATGAGATGCACACATTATAGCTTCCATCCAGAATTTGTGAGGCAACTTTTGTGCTTTCACCATGCATCTTGCCATCTCCATGAGAGATCTATTTTTCCTTTCAGCTACACCATTCTGCTGCGGTGTATAAGGCACAGTACATTGGTGTTTGATGCCCTTTTGAAGCATATAATCCTTGAATGCATTTGACATGTATTCTCCACCTCTATCTGAGCGGAGTGTTTGGACTTTACATCCACACATATTTTCAGCCATTGCTACAAAGTGTCGAAAGCATGTAAACACATCTGCTTTCGCTTTCAAGGGGTAAACCCAAGCAAACCTGGATAGTCATCAATGAATGTGACAAAGTAAAGATGCCCCCCTATGGATGGTGTCCGCATTGGACCACATACATCACTATGTATGAGCTGTAATTTAATTTCAGCTCTAACAGTTCCATCTTTGGGGAATGGTTTTCGTTGCATCTTTCCCAAAATACACCCCTCACATACATGTTTTGGAGGCGACATATTATCAACCATATGATGCTTCTACAAAAGCATCAAACTCTGAAAATATACATGCCCAAAACGAGCATGCCATAGCTCTGCATCATGCATAGCAGGAATGTGGGCAGCCACTGTATTTGCATCATAAGTACGCTTGTCATAGCTGTCCAACTTATACAAGCCTTTGTATCGTGTTCCAGAAGTGACTATTTCATAACCCTTTGATGGGTCTTTTACCAAACACTTCCCATCTTCAAATTCAACCTTTAAACCTTGGTCGTTTATGGCTGAGACGGAGAGCAGATTTTTCTTTATCCCTGGAACATACAATACATTTTTCATACATATATTGGCACCATTACCTGCAATAAGTATGACATTGCCAATTCCCTTTACTGGATATGTGGTATGATCTGCACATGATACAGTGTGGCCATTTGAAGCATAAACCAAGTGCTGAAATACATTTTTGCATGAAGTGATGTGGCTCGAAGCACCACTATCAAAATACCATGATACATCCTGTCTGTCAGATGCAATGCAAGACATATCATTGTCTGAAGACTGAAGCACTTGGTGTGCCACTAGTGCATGTGACCAAAAAAGTGTACTCTTCCTGGATTACATTAGCTGATTGCTGTGCTTTGTCATAAGAAGAGTCTGCTACTGCATTGCCTGCTTCTTTCCTTTTCTCTTTTGCAATCCACTTCCTACATTCACTGATGTAGTGTCCAGGCTTATGGCAGTAGTGACATTTGCCCTTCTTTTTGGGCTTGTTTGCATCCCCTTTGTCAGACTTTTCACCACCAGAAGAGGGCTGTCCATGACCAGCCTTGCTAGACTGTTGTCCCCCATGCTTAAAGCTCTTTGCTTTACCCTTATCCTTGGCTATAAATGCCTAGTCTCCACCACGGTTGCTCGATAAGTTTGCTCTTCCTGCAAGAGTAAACCCACCAGCTCTTCAAAAGTGACGAGATCACCACCTCCTCTCATTGAGAGGTTGAGAGAGGTGTGAAAGCCCAAGTAGGAAGGTGGTAAAGAATGAAGAGTGTTGGTGACCATCTGTCTGTCTGGGATAACCTCATCAATGTTGAGCAATTGTTCCTGCAAATCTTTCACTTTGGTGAGATGATCCGCCATGGAATCACCCTCATCCATAGAAAAAAGATCCAATTGCCTCTTCAAGTAGGCAACTCTTGCCTCGTTGCGTAGCTGATACATTGCTTCCAATGTGTCCCATGCAAGCTTCGATGTCTTGCAAGAACGAATGTGCGGAATAATAGTCCTTTTCACTGAAAGGGCTATCAATGACATGGCCTGTGCATCCCTAGAGTCCCATCTCTTCTGCTCTTGTGTGGGAGCAGGTTCTACATCAGGAGCTCTTTGAGCACCTCCCCTTTGAGGCGTGGCTGGCTGTATGGTAAGTGGGCGTGTGTCATCACCACACACGATGCCCCAAAGCCCTTTGGCTACCAGCAAATTACAGATCATGAAACTCCAGAGAGAGTAGTTAGATCCATCCAACTTGTCCTCCTGGGTGAGCACACCAAATACATCTGTAGCATTTTGAGCCATGTCAACAAAATATACCTACAAGCAAACCAAGTACCAATGTGCACTGCCAGGCAACCAAATGTCCTGTGCAAATGTTTGCCTGTGATGGGAGAAGGAACCTGAATTAGGGTTTAGAGTTCATTCATGGGAGACATACACAGAGAAGCAAGGGAGAGAGAGAGAGAGAGAGTTGTGGGGATAAGTCAACTCATGAAAAGCATGAGTGTGTGACTCCCCTATCACACATGTATATTGCACTAGTACACATAGTGCACTTAGTACATTAAAAGTACTAAGTGTACTATGTACTATAACTTATGGGCTTGTACACACTATAAGGGTGGGCATAATGCCTTTACCCCAACAACCTCCCACTTAAAGGCAAAGTGCCCTTAAGTAAAGGAAAAGAAAAAAAATCAGCATGTACATGATAATATACAAGGCCATATCAAGGCTGAAAATGGCCTCATCCAATGCCCATCAAGTGTCTGCAATGAGCAAACCGCTCCGGAGGCAAACTCTTCGTCAACAGATCAGCCGGGTTGTCATCCGTATGAATCTTAACAAGCTGAATTTGCTTGTTCTCTATCACCTCTCTGATGAAGTGATACTTCACATCCACATGCTTCGTCTTTGCATGAAAAACAGGGTTCTTTGCCAACTGAATGGCACTCTGACTGTCACAATGCAACAATGGAATATCCCCTGTATAACCCAAATCAACCACTAACCGAGATAGCCATAATGCCTCCTTGCAAGCCTCTGTGGCTGCAATATACTCGGCCTCTGTAGTAGATAAGGCAGTGCACTTCTGCATCCTGGATATCCATGACACAGCACCTCCTGTGAATGTAAATACATAACCGGTAGTAGACTTCCGGTTATCTGGATGACCGGCATAATCCGAATCCGTGTAACCATGCACTAATGCATTCTGTTTGCCAAAGCAAATGCACAAATCCTGTGTGCCCTTTAGGTATCTCATGACACCTTTCACTGCTTCCCAATGCTTCTTGCCAGGGTTGGCCATGTATCTAGAAACCACTCCCACTGCAAATGCAATGTCCGGCCTAGTAGCAACCATGGCATACATGAGACTGCCACAAGCTGAAGCATACGGAATCTTGGCCATATCAGCCCTGTCTCTATCTGACTGTGGGCTGTCCATAGCACTGAGTTTCACATATGGAGGCAAAGGAGTACTAGCTTTCTTCCCCCCGTCCATATTGAACCTCTGCAAGACTTTGCCAATGTATTCCTTCTGAGACAAATACAACACATGCTGATTTCTGTCCCGAAGTATCCGCATACCCAAGATGTGATTTGCATCACCCAAATCCTTCATATCAAAGGTTTGATGCAGCCTCTGCTTCAAAGCATCCATCTCTTTACGAGATTTCCCGGCAATCAACATATCATCAACATACAAAATGAGAATCAATAGACTGCCATCCAAAGCTTTCTTGGTGTACAAGCAGTGATCTATGTCACTTCTCCTGAATTTCTGAGATTTCATGAATGTATCAAATTTATGATACCATTCCCTTGGTGCCTGTTTGAGCCCATAAAGACTCTTTTTCAGCTTGCATACAAGCTTCTCCTTTCCACTCACTGCATAACCCTCTGGCTGCTGCATATATATCTCCTCATGGAGATCACCGTGAAGAAAAGCAGTCTTCACATCCATCTGAATCAAGTCCAGATCATCATGCGCAACCAAAGCCAACACAGCTCTAAGTGTGGTCATTTTGACCACTGGAGAGAAGATCTCATCAAAGTCCACACCATATTCCTGCTTGAAGCCCTTAGCCACTAACCTGGCTTTGTATCTTGGCTTAGCATCTGATGCAACTTTGAGCCTGTATACCCACTTGCATGGCAAAACCTTCTTGCCTGCAGGCAAAGACACCAATTTCCATGTTCCATTTTTATGCAGAGAATCCATCTCTGACTTCATGGCACGCTCCCATAGAGCCTTGTCTGCCCTCTGTAAAGCCTCTTTATAACATGAGGGCTCCCCACAGTCAGTTAGCATCAAGTAGTCAACCCCTGGAACAAACCTGTCAGGGGCTCTGGAGGGTCTAGTGGACCTCCGTACCCAATGACCATCATTTGCAGGTTGCTGTCCAGCCTGCATATCACCCATTGGTGGCTCCTGTTCCATGCCATAAGGCTGAAAAATCATGCCCGGTATATCCTCCAACTGTGGTATATCCATAGGGATATCTTCTGCCATGTCTGGCTGTCCATTTGGACCATTTTCAGCACCATTTAAGGGCTGGTTTTCCTGCTGTAATGGCTGATTTACAGCCCTCTGTTGTTGTCCATGATGTCCATCATCATCAAAGATGACTCTGCCAGGCTCCTGTTGCCTTGCAGGCTCCTTATACATGCATGTTTCATCAAAAATGACATCATTGCTGCGTATGATCTTTCTATTCATGGGATCCCAAAGTCTATACCCCATTTCACCTCTGTCACCATATCCTAGGAATATGCATTTGTGAGACTTAGGATCAAGTTTGGTGCGCATTTCCCTGCGTATGTGCACGTACGAAACGCAACCAAACACTCTCAAGTGCTTGTATGACGGAGGCTTCCCTGTCCATACTTCTTCTGGCACTTTCCCACCAAGCCTCGTGTTAGGTGACCTATTTATAAGGTGTACGGCTGTCATAACAGCTTCAGCCCAAAAACCATGAGGTAATGCAGCATGTGACAACATAGAACGGACCTTCTCCTGAATGGTCCTGTTCATCCTCTCTGCTGTCCCGTTTTGTGGAGGATCATAAGGAGTAGAGAGCTCCCTTTTGATGCCTTTAGCATCACAAAAGTCCTGAAACTGTTTGGACATATACTCTCCCCCATTGTCGGAACGCAAAGTCTTCAGTGTTTTGCCAGTTTGATTCTCCACATGAGCAACAAACTTCTCAAACACTGAGAATGTATCACTCTTCAAACGAAGAGGATAAACCCACACCTTGCGTGTGGCATCATCAATGAAAGACACAAAGTATTTTGCCCCTCCCAAAGAAAGCTGAGGCATCTCACATACATCTGTATGCACAAGCTCTAACTGAGCATCTTTTTGTCCAAGAGCTTTCTTGTGGGGGCACTGTAGTTGCCTACCATATATACAATGCTCACAAAACTGAAAACTTGAAAACTTTAGAGAAGGCAAGTAACCCAAACGAGACAATTGCTCCATTCCCTTGACACTCATGTGTCCCAACCGGCTATGCCACATAGAAATTTCCGGCAGCTCAGTTGCATTTACATTTGCATGGTGACAAACACCTGCATGCATGAAATAAAGAGTGTCCACCTTAGAGCCTCTGGCAACAACCAGTGAGCCCTTACTAATCTTCCACTTTCCACTACCAAATGTGGTAACATAATCAGCATCATCAAGCTGTCCAGTAGAAAGCAGATTCTTCTTGATCTCAGGCACATGCCTGACATCATGGAGCATAAGCTGTGAGCCATCTGAAAATACAAGCCTTACATCACCTCTGCCAAGAATCTTGCATGCATGGTTATCACCCAAATAAACCACTCCTTCATTGCCAGCAGTGTACCTGACAAACAAGTCTCTGCAACCTGTGACATGAAAGGAGGCACCTGAATCAATGATCCATGAGTGCATACCATGACCACCTGTAAGAAGTGAATGGGCATCAAGTGAAGACGTAAAGAGGACCTCATCCTCACTGCCACCTGCATGTGACACATTGATTTCTTCGATCTTGACTCCACTTTTGCCCTTCGGCTTTACATCTTTGGCTTCATCCTTCTCTTTGTCTTTGCCTTTTCCTTTTTCTTTTTGATCATTTTTCCATTTGTAGCATTGTTTTTTGATGTGTCCCTTCTTGCCACAATAATGGCATTCCAAATCCTTTTTGGAGCGAGACTTGCTCCTTCCCCTTTCTTGGCTTTTCCCCCTTTGCTGGGATCTCCCACGTGCATTCATTGCATTAGACTTGCCAACAGAGTTGTTTTTCCTGTTCATCTCTTCTTGAAGAAGAGCACCCTCAACATCTGCATATGACAGCATAGCATGCGAATTGCTAGTGGCTGTCCTGAATGTGTCCCAACTCTCTGGCAAAGTGCATAACAAAAAAGTGGCTTTGAACTCATCGTCCATTGCCAACTTTTGATTGATAACCTGGCTGACAATACCATTAAACTCATTTAAATGGGCTGTCATAGAAGCCCCTTCCTTCATCTGAAGACCTATGAGTTTCTTCAACCAATACACTTTGCTTGAGGCACTTTGTTGGGCATACAAGTCCTGCAATCTCTGCCACATTCCCCAAGCTGTCTTCTCTTCACGAATGCTGAAAAGTAATGAGTCTGACACAGACAACATGATAGTAGATCTTGCCAGCTCATCCATATCTTCCCACTCTTCAGCTGTAAGAGAAGCGGGCATCACACCCCTTTCTTTGATAGGCTTGTGCTGCTTTTTCTGAAGCAACACATTGTAGCACTGGGTTTGCCAAATATCATAGTTCTGCGAGCCTTCAAGCTTCTTGATGTGAAGCAATGAAGAGCTCTCGCCTGTGGTTGCCATAGCAAAATGCAACCTTTAATGCCTGACTCCCTGCAAATGTGCAAACACTGCACCCAAGATGTGCAAACACTGCACCCAAAGCACACAAAGTGCTCACAAATGTTCTCCCAAGCTTTATCTCCCACTGCGGAAGCAAGAATGCAACTTTTCTCCCACTTTTTGTGATGAAAACACCAAAATCTGGTTGCTGCAGATTTTGGACAGCACCTTAAATGTGCTCTTTTGCCTCTCCAAAGTACTGTACAGCAGTACCAAGTGCTCACCAATGATGTACCAAACCTGTACCGGCAATTTCAGCAGCTGAATTTGAACCTTTTGATCACTCAAAACAGTGTACAGCCATGCCAAAACATGCACAAAGCTGTGCCAAATCTGTACCAGCAGGTACAATAGCAATAAATGCTCTCCTGGCTGTCCAAATGAGTAAAAATCAGACTTTTACAGTCTCGAACACTGCATAAAACAGTCCCGAACAGAAATTGGGCAAAAGCCCCTTGACTGCAAGCTGATTTTTGAGGATTCAAGGCATAAATGTCTTGCCTGCTGCTTTGCCAAGCTCAACAAGCATACAAACTTGAAAAGCCCCTTGATTTAAGATTAATTTTTGATCATACATGGTACATTGACGCACATAAAGGCATCCAGAGTGTTCACGATCCTTCCCCCTGGCCACATATACATCAAATACATGAAAGCCCCTTGATTTACAGGCACATTGAGTGCTTGTAAGGCATCAACACATTATCCACAGCATCAAATGCGATTGCCTGCATGCAAATCAACCAAATCGGCACAAAAGCCCCTTGATTTGCACTGCAGTTTGTTGCAATTTTGCCCAAATGTGCGATTTCTCACATCATACAGCATGTATGAATGCTTAATTGCACAATTACATCAAAAGCCCCAAATTTCAACATCCAATTTCCTGCAAATTAATCCTGATTGTGACCAATGTCACCCGATTTTGCGAATTTTGCTCAAAATTGAGCAATTGGGTACCTGTATCCTGCTCAATTAATTGAATTGATAAAAAATTCCCAAAATTGAAGCAAAATACCTCTGATTTTTTTGATTTTCGGGCTGAATTTGAAAAAGGGCAATTGATGCTGTTGCAGTTGCAAGATTTGTTGATTGTTGATGCTTCCTGTGTGTGTTGATTTCTGATCCTTGCAGGTGAAAAGGGGGGGCACTGTTCTGTTGCTGCTGCACCACGAGTCTCTTCCAAAAAAAAAGAAGTCGGGCTGCCTCTTTCCTGCTGTACTGGCTGTGCTGACACGTGTTTGTATGACAGAAGGCGCTTGGCTGGTTACGCACGACCTGGGCAGATACGGGATGCTCTGGCTGATTGCGTACGTGCTGATTTGCTGTCCCGTAGGGCTCCTGTGCAGCCCGTGTGGCTGCTGCTGCTGCTGCTGGGCAGCCCCTGCGCTGCCTAGTTGGGCAGCGTGGCTGCCTACTGGCAGCGTGGCAGCCCACGTGGCTGCCTAATGGCAGCGTGGCAGTCCACGTGGCTGCCTTATGGGCTGCAGGCGACGTGAACAGGGCAAGGCGACCAGCATAAACGACCAGTTATTGGTGACCAGCAAAACGACCAGCAGCTGTGCATACACAGGCGACCAGCAAAACGACCAGCTCTATGGAGGGCTACCAGGAGCAAGGCGACCAGCTGAGAAGAGGCGGCCAACAGAAAAGGAAGCAGCCAGCAGCAGAAAGAGGCGACCAGCAGAAGGGCAGCCAGCAGGAGAGCACGACCAGCAGAAGGGGGAGAGGGAGGGACAAACACCTGCTCTGATACCAGTTGATGGGAGAAGGAACCTGAATTAGGGTTTAGAGTTCATTCATGGGAGACATACACAGAGAAGCAAGGGAGAGAGAGAGAGAGAGAGTTGTGGGGATAAGTCAACTCATGAAAAGCATGAGTGTGTGACTCCCCTATCACACATGTATATTGCACTAGTACACATAGTGCACTTAGTACATTAAAAGTACTAAGTGTACTATGTACTATAACTTATGGGCTTGTACACACTATAAGGGTGGGCATAATGCCTTTACCCCAACAGCCTGCAAACTGAAGCAAGTGTAAACCTGCACCAAATTGTCCAATTACACACAATGTGTATACATACGCGACAAATCACAGCTGTAATGCCCAATTACATGCTCCAATCTGAAAAGCCCCAATTTTTATGCACTCTAATCGCTTCAATGTGCATTTAATTGGCCAATTTTCACAAAAGTCCCAAATTTTTGCAACTGGAAGAGGCTCAATTTGCTGATTTTGACCTCAATTTGGAAAACCCCCAAATTGCAAGCAAAGCAACATGTCCAATTTTTCAATTTGGCCTCAAATTGAGAAATCCCCCAAATTGCCTGAACCCTATACCACCTGCAATTTTTCTTTGAATCTGACCTGCATAGAAGTGTCTGCAAAATTTGTATGTTTTAATGCATATTTTTACTCGCATGAAAAGTACCTGCAGGCGAGTGCAGTACGGATGGCAGAGACTTGTATTGCAAGCGTCAGTCCAGGTGCAGGTGTCGGCGTAGGCAAGCGCAGGTTGAGGCGGATTGCCAGTGCAGGTTGAGGTGGACTGCCAACGGTGGCCTGATGCGACGGCCGAGCGGGGCGTAGGCAAGCGCAGGTTGAGGCGGATTGCCAGTGCAGGTTGAGGTGGACTGCCAACGGTGGCCTGATGCGAGCTTTGGAGGTGCCGGCCGAGCGGGGCGGAGGTGGCGATGGGTGCAGTAGCGCCAACAGGAGGGGCGGCCGTGCTAGGCGGAGGTGGCTGCCTGCGCAGTCGCGCCGCCGAAGGAGCTGGGCGGAGGTGGCTACCTGCGCAGTCGCGCCGCCGAAGGAGCTAGGCGGAGGTGGCTGCATGCGCACTCGCGCCGCCGAAAGAGCTGGGCGCGGAGACGGCGGCGGTGGAAGGCTGGCCAATAACGAAGCCGGCCGGGCTGGGCGGCAGCGGAGAGCTGGAAGCCGGCCGAGCGGCGACGGCGGCAGCGGCGAAAACCAAGCGACACACAGAATCTGCGTTTTCGACGAAAATTCGCCGGCGGAAATTGACAGTCAGCTACAAGCTACAGGCCCTAGACTAAAGCTCTGATACCAATTGTTGGTGTTGGACTCACACACTCACACAAAAACCTGCACATTAGGGTTAGGTGCAGGATAGAGAGGCTCACACACAGAAAATGAGAGGGAGAGAGAGAGAGAGAGCCAAAAGTGTGGTAGCCACATCCATATAATATAGAAGTACAAAATATTATATGTAGAGTGTCCTTTCACACTTGACTGCTTGATAAAGCTTTGGTTGCAATCCATTGACAAACTTTCACATTTCCATCAATGGTGGGATAAGAGTATATGAGGTAAACTTCAATGAGACGGCTGAAAAGTTATTAAGATATGTTGCCACACTTTCTCCCGCCTTTTGCTTTACCTCATCCCATTCCTTCTGTACATCTGCCTCAAAGGTTGTGGGAAGGAACTTCTTGTTGAACATGGTTTTGAAATCAGCCCATGAGGTAGGCTCGGTCCCTTCTTAGACCACCTTTAACCACCAATTAAAGGCAACATCTTTCAAGTGCATACGGACTGTGCGGAGTTTGGACTTTTCGGAGAAGTCCTCTCCTCCAAAGGCGGCGTCAAACTGTTTGATGAAGAATAGAGCTTTCTAAGTGTCCCGCTTTCCATAAAAGATATCAAACTTTACGCTTTTCTCTCCCGGCTTGAAGTTTGCTTTGCCGGTTGAAGGCTCCTTTGCCTTCTTCTCTTTTGCTAAGCCAGAAGAGGCTGCATCTAATAGAGCGAGTCTTCGGGTAGCTTCTCTCTGTCCTCCATGAGTGATGGATCGAGTGGCTTTGGGTTCTTCTCTAAAGGTAACCCCTTTACCTCGTAAGTATGCTTTAGCGGCTTCCACACCTTCGGCTTCGGTGGTCTAGTCTTTGATAAAGTCTTCGAACACATGAGCTCTTCTGTAGTCTTGTTCCTTCTTGGCTCTCCAAGCTAGGAACTCTTCTTCTTGAAGATACTTTTTGAACTTTTGAAAGTCTCGATATTCACCTGATGTCATGACTACGGTCTCATGAGAGACAGATTGGCGGCCTTGGATCTCTTCTTGATACCCTAGGTTGTCTTCATAGTTGTTACCTTCTTGAGGCCCTTGGTCTCCTTCAACTCTCGACATGGTTCTATCACCCCAAAAAAGTTTTCTTCAAGAGAAAACCTGAATACCGTTGTAAGCCCAACGGAGCGTGTAGTGATAGATGCAACCACGTGTACGAGAGATAAAGATAGAGAGAGAGAAGGGGGAGAGAGAGATGGGAATAGGGGTTTCACACAGTACACCACACTCAGTGGGGAACAGCGCCCCACCCCCACCTCCCTCTTCAAGAATTTATTTCAAGAACAATCCACAGGCTTTTCCAAGCCAGGACCAATACACAAATGAATACAATATCAAGCAAAAGTGTCGATGTCAAGATCAGGCTGAGTCGATGTCGAGGCACAAGATAACTGATGCCAAGCTCACCACGAGGATGACCCACAAGAGACTTACACCAAGCTAGTACCAATATCCAATGTCGGAACCAAGTATGATGCTCACAAATTCCCACAAGAGCTTGGTACTCAATAGGAGCCTTAGAAAAATCAAGCACCCAAGGTAGTGATGTTGATAGAGGAGGCTGCACCCAAACCAGCTCAGGTTTCTTCTTTGCAAGATCTGTTGAGTGGCACAGGTGCTACCGTAGTGGCGGCGCAACTGCTGTACAGAGCAGAAGCAGCAAAACAGGTGGCGTATGCGTTGCAGGGCAAAGGCAGGTGCTGCAGCAGGCAAAGATTTGCAAGGCAGTGCTATGCTCTCTTCAGGGAGGTGCTAGTTGCAACCAAGGCGGGTACACAAGGCAACGCTACTGCAATGCAAGTGGCGGTGCACAAAGCAGAGGTGGCCGCTGGAGACAGAAGCAACGCTGTTGGGGTGGTGAAGCCAGGTGAACAGAGCGCTGCAAGGGCGACGCAGCCAGGCAAAACAGAGGCGGAGCAAGGCGCTTCTGGGCAAAGGTACACAAAATAGTGGAGGCGGCTGAGTACATAGAGTAGAGGCGCAGCGCGACAAGGCTGAGCGCTGGCTGAGAAGGGCGCTACAGGGGCGTCGTGGAGGTGGTTGCCGATAAAGATGGTGGTGTTGGACGGCCAAAAAGAGAAGGTTGTGACGATGATTTTTCTCAAGATCTTCTTCAATAATCTCCACGAATACTTCTATGAATCTCCAAGAGGGTGCATGCTTCTTTATGTACTTGAAGGGGTGCCTGCTTTTGCCACACTTTGCTTTTGCTTTTACCACTTGGCTTTTGTTTTAGCCTCCTTGCTTTTGTTTTAATAATAGTCAAAGTTCTTGATTTATGCTTTTAGAATCTTCAGGGCCTTGCTTTTTGGCCCTAGAGTAGCTTTTTGAAAAAGCGCCTTTTAGCTTTTTGATCCAATTCGATGCCCTCTTTCCAACAATGCCCTTAGCTTTTTGGTCAACAAAGTTTGACTTTTGCTTTTTCTTGCTTTTTGACCAAGACTGATGCTTTTTTTCCAATTCCAACTTTAGGAACCCTGTTTCCATGAGTCCATCATCCTGTCCATGTGTCCGGCCATGAGTTCTATCATGTGAAAAGAGCATGGAGGACCAAATAGTTACAGAATGTACAGAATGGAGAGTTTGCATTTGCCATGGGGGGGGCCTCTTTCATTCAGAAGAGCCTTCTTCTTGTGAAGAAGCACAAGAGAATGAGCACTGGGTGCAAGCCATGCAGGATGAGATTTCTTCTATCATGAAGAATAATACATGGGATCTTGTGGACTTGCCAAAGGGCAAGAATGTCATTGGAACAAAGTGGGTGTATAAAGTCAAAAGAAAGCATGATGGTGTAACCAATCCCAACACCCGGACCAAGAAACAGTTCGTGCAAACAGAGTATAGCAACAGAAAGCCACAAAATAGGTGGACAACACATAGCTGGAACAGCCAGCCCCCATAGGTAACTTCTTTATTTCTTAGAAGCTTTTTACAAGAATTCCAAGGTGAGGTTGCTTTCAGCACCAAATTTTCCACATGTCCTGTATCTGATCCATAAAGCAGTCCATGAAATCTCCAAAATACCTCAGACTCTGAGCCAGTCAATGACTCAGCTGATTGAGAAGAGGCCATTCCCCGGGAGGCACATGCATGCAAGATACGCACAATCAGGGAGCTGGTGACGGAGGAGCACTATATCCTGCTATAAAATTCCTGGGGGATTCTATTGTCCTTTTCGAGATGGATCTTTGCGAGGTCGTGCACCCAAGGAGTCAAACCATTGAGATGCTTCTCAAACCTCCATTACGAACTTCTTTAAAGTGTCTCCACCTACAGACATAGGGAACACACAGGAACACACAGGCCATCGACTACATACTAGAGAATGGGACCTGTGGAGTCACTAGAGAGTGAGCTCCCTTCTGAGAGCCAGATGAGGATCAGTTGTGGATCCAAGACATACTTCGGCGACATGGAGAGGCCTCACCGCAGGAGTTGGACATCATCACGGCCCTCCATTTGGGTATAATCTCTCTCTCTCTCTCTCTCTCTCTCTCTCTCTCTCTCAAACAAAACCTTGTTTCAATGTAAACATGAAGGTCAGAAAAACGCCCTTACTGGTATTGAGCAGCCTGGAGTGGATCTTGTTGATCTTGTTGATCACGGCCTCCTGGTCCCTCCGCAGGCGCTCCAGTTCCCTCAGAAACTCGTTCGATGCTTCGAAAGTCGCCATTTTGAGCCTTCGTGTATTCCGTTTCCCCTACATGAGTTACTGTTAGAAGGCAGGCCTGGAGGTTCTGCATCAAATCTATCCTAACACATTGCTTTACAATTACTATAAGTTTGTCACATACATAAATAATTGGCTCCTTAAAACTTGAGAAGCCAATGTAACTTGGCTTATATAGATTCTAAAGTTTTAGTGTTTAGAGATAGAGATAGGATCTAACACTAGCTTAAAATGCCGTCCATAAACTCAAACAAAGGAATTCTTTTGTCATTAGCTTCATCACTCCCACCCATTTTTGAGACTGGTTTCCCTACCCATCTTCAGGCATTACCCAAGCATGTATTTTTAATGTCCCAGAGGCTCACTAGTTTAGAGCCTTTTCACCTACCCAAGCATCTATTTTTATTCTCCCATAGGCTCACTGGTTTAGAGCCTTCTCACATGTCCAAGTTAATGAGGGACCTTTTGTTGTCGGATAACTTAGTCATGTGCTTTGTAACTATACTAAAAACGACACAATTGGAAATGCATGAGAAAACCTGGCCAAACTTTCCCTTTAGCAAATGTAAGAACACACAAATTTTTGCTGCATTAAAAGCCATTAAATTAAGATTTTTTGAGTAAACTTGACCATGAGAAAATTCCCTTACACGTCACAACTCGCACGTAATTTTATTTTAATATAGGATAATAAATACTTGATAATTAAGTATATAATTTGCCCTCTATTATTGAAAGAAAAAAGCGCATGTTATGGACGAGGAAGAAGGATGACAAGGAGGGCTCCACCAAATTTGAAGATAAGGGCGGCAACAACAAACATGAAGCAAACCTTTCTAAAGAATAGCTTTTTTAATCTCCTTGTAACTTTGTGGTACTGTATGAAAATCTATGTGATGCAACCTTTTTATAGCCACCAATGGGCAAGTCTTTGTGATTCCATGATCAAGCACACCCTGCAAGGTATGTATGCTTTGATCAAGAGAGAGTCTTGAGAGTTCTATGTGATCTAGCATCCATACATATGTGTGCATCTATGTGTTAGGGCACATTATCTAGGTGGCATCAATACCTTAGGGTAGGGTATTGCGCTTGGTAGAATGACTAAGGTCCTCTTTAGTGCCTAGATTGGTGGGTTTAAGTAGCCAATCTCCCTAGGTGGCACCTGTTATGTTTAGGCCACTTACCTTTGATAGAGGGAGGTGGAGAGAACAAATTGGGAAAAAAGTCTCAATGCATTTCACCCATTAAAAGAAGCACACTTCTCAAATGCTTATGGGGCCACAAGTTCTCTTATGTGCATTGTTACAAATCCTCAAATGCTTATGGCAACAAATTCTCTTATGTGTATTGTTTCAACTCATTCAATGCATGTTTGGAGGTCCTCTCTCTCTCTCTCTCTCTCTCTCTCTCTCTCTCTCTCTCTCTCTCTCTCTCTCTCTCTCTCTCTCATGCACACACATAGACACACACATAGTAAGAGAATTTGAAATGGGAAGGAGGGTCACCTAGCACCCAGAGGCCTAGATTTGGGCAAGACCAAGCTAATCCACATCTCACGATTGATGACCGAATTTGATGAAACTAGAGATCTCATTCAATACTTAGGAAAGTTTGATCAAGTTTTTGAAGCCATGGGAAGGATTGATGATCCCATTAAGATTTGCTCATTTAGACTTTGCCTTGAAGGCAAAGCACACCAGTGGTTTAGGGCACTAAACCCACTTTAAAAAAGGCCAATATATAAGGTCTTGAATCATGCTTTCATTGTGGGATTCTCACCCAGTGGAGCTAGATGGAGCCTCATTGTGCAAATCTACATATAGAAGGCTTGAGTGAGGAGTGCAAATTGAGGAAGTTCATCAAAGGGTTGCAAAACAACATTAGGGTTGATGTGGATGCTCAAATGTTGAGAAATGTGGTGCCAAAGAGCACAAGGAAGAGATAGGGAGTGAGTTGAGTAAGCCAAACAAGAGCAAAGTCTAGCATGAAGCCATATGAGCAAAGGGAATTATCCCACATTGATGTACAAGCCCAAGGGTGTACCTCCTCTGTTCTGGCTCACCCTAACCCTCATTGGAACACATCCAAAAAGAGATTACCTGGTGAACCGCAACTGTCGTGAGGATCTTTCCAATGGCCGAGCTCGTAACCCTTGAGATCTCCAAGATCTACAACTCCTTGAGAAGCAATTCCACCGCGTCTCCCGCGAGCGTTGTCACACCGCCGCGTTGCACTACGGGTCCTCGTCCCTCCTCTCACCTCACTTCACTCACACACACTCACTAGCATGCATTAGGGAGAGAGATTAGCAAGAGCAAGACTCAATCGCACAATGGGAGAGTCCCATGTATTATGAGAGATATTCACTTATATACATGGCCACATAAGTGTTCACACTCACTTAAACTGTGGCCGGCCAGTCACTTTAGGCTCATAAGAGGCCTAATGCTATTACAATGACTACTCTCATAATATATCCATGAAGTACATCACTTAGGGCACCAAAAATGTTATGGCTCACCTTAACCCTTCTTGAAACACATCCAAAAAGAGATTACCTGGTGAACCGCAACTGTCATGAGGATCTTTCCAATGGCCAAGCTCGTAACCCTTGAGGTCTCCAAGCTCTACAACTCCTTGAGAAGCAATTCCACCGCATCTCCCGTGAGCGTTGTCACACCGTCGCGTTGCTACGGGTCCTCGTTCCTCCTCTCACCTCACTTCACTCACACACACTCACTAGCATACATCAAGGAGAGAGATTAGCAAGAGCAAGACTCAATTGTACAATGGGAGAGTCCCCTGTATTATGAGAGAAATTCACTTATATACGTGGCCATAAGTATTCACACTCACTTAAACTGTGGCCGGCCAGGAACTTTAGGCTCAGAAGAGGCCTAATGCTATTATCTTGTTTCCACACACTCTTGAAGTGAGAATCGCCATAAATACTCCGTGACACCATTACGGGCGTCCATCCAAGTTATAGCTTTGGACACTATGGCTTCATATCTTGAATATATGACCCTTTGGTGTATCTACCGTGACTCCTTGATATAAGATAATGGCAGTAGCTCTTGTTAACCCTAGAATTGGGTTAACAGTCCCCCCTTCTTGATGGCGATCGCGTCCGCGTGATCACATTGAAGACCTTTGTTGTGTGGGAAGAATGAATAAGATTTGTCGATGGCGTTGATGTTGAGTGACATTCAATGGTCTTTGTTCCTCCGGAAGAAATAAAAAAAGTTAGTTAATGATTGAAGCGGTTAGTGGTGTATTGGGAATTCCTAACGGGATGGAGGGTGGGGGTTTTTGTGAATGATTGTATTTTTATATTTGTGTGAGCCCTTCTTCTTTTTTTGCTCAATTTGATTTTCGCAATCATCGGCGGCAAGGTTACATGTGATTTTTGTTAGTGGGGACACTAAGAGATGTTAATAATGGGAGAGAAGAGAGGGATGGATCCGGAGGAACGTAGACTTAATCATCAGAATGAGATGGTGGTTCTCAATTCCTCATTTGATTCATTGAAGCGACATTCATCATTTGAAGAATTTGGCCTTTGATGATGTCCCTTTGTGTGGCAGGATTCTTGCCAAATTTTGTTGAGAAGAAGGACCTATTCCTGTCTTCTTCTCCCCATGTGCTTTTTATGTTTTTATGTATATTTAAGTGCTCTTATGAAGTAGAATTACATGAAGTAAAAGAATTGAGTCATATAGACTCTTATTGAACTTCTCTGTGTTGAAGTAGCCACTTGTTGGTGAGGATTGAAAGAATTATATTGACTTGCGAGGCTTATATAGATATCTTCAGTAAGGATTGAAGATGATTAATTTGTGAAGATGGTGGCGTCATTTGGAGACGTTTATAATTTGAAGGGAAAATCCAGGCGATGGGTTGTACCATTGACTAGGCTTTTGCCCACCATGGCCCCCCCATCCAGAGATGTACTCGGAAGTTGTCAATGGTGAGGCTATGGTGCAAATGTTCTCCAGTGCATGAGTATGGATATGTACTCATGGAGCAGCTGCTACATTAATTCAGCCAAAAGAATAATAAGCAATAAGCTTAACAAATCTACTATTGAAGATCGTTGAGAATGTGGTAATGCATGATATGGCTTAATCCGTGATGATGAGGCTTAAATTATGAAAGTGCAGGTTCTTAAGCCGTGAGATGAAACTATGTGAATTGTAATTCTGTGAGATAGAATTCCGTGAATTTGTGGGTTTTGACCTTAATAGTTTTTTTTTTGTCATCTAGGTTATGACTTACAAGCAACCGCTTCTTATGCACTTATCTCTCACATCCAGAGGGGTGACAAGAGCATTGTTATTTTGTCCTTGATGCGCTCATAAGTCTCCATCGCAGATGTGGGTATTGCACCCATATTTGATGAACATTGTAAACTGGTTACGGATGTGCTTGGTGTTGATGCTTTCTTCTTTGTGTAAGCTTAGGGGCCTTTGTGATGCGCTTGGGGACCCAAGCTTTGGTATTTCTTTGGTAGTACCCTTGTGCGTGCAGCAGTGTTTTTGGTACCCACACTTGATGACTGGGTAGAGGTTTTTGAGGAACTCGCATAGGCTTTGATGGACTGTGTTGTGGAGTATTTTTCTTTTTCCTTGGCCTTTGGGTGCTACGTTGAGGAAGAGGTTTTGACTGTTGAGGCACCCAAATTTGATTGGCACCTTCATAGTAGCCTTGAGCTACAAGTAGCTGCTTCTCCACCCACATTTTGATACTATTAAGATATCGTGATTGTGGTAGTCTTGGTGGAGTTTTCTTTTGGGTTAATGTGGAAGGTTTGGGACCCTCCTTGACTTTGGTCGGCGCTGAGGCTACAAGTTTGAGACTCATGGACATTGTTGATAATGATGAGGTTAGAGTCTCTTGTGGAGTGGTTGTCGATGACAAGGCCTTTGAGCATGTGGTTGTCTCCTTTGGTGAGGTTTATCGGATGAAGATGCATAGGCTCCAGGGTCTTTCCTTTGATTTCCTTATTAGAGATAGATGGTTTGGCTCAGGGAACTTCTTCAGGATTAATTACTGATTCCGCGGTTTTGGCATCGAACTTCTTCAGGATTAATTACTGATTCCGCAGTTTTGGCATCGAACTTCGTAGGGTGAGGATGGGGTTGAAGAAGTAGGTGCTTTATCGGAGTCGGTCGTATGCAGATGGTAGGTCATTGTGTAGAGGGGCTTTTGTGGAAGAGACTTGTATCCTTTTGCATTCAGCATTCAGCATCATGGATATCCATTAAGCATCATAGATATCCTTTTGTGAAAGAGGCTTGTATCCTTTTGCATTCAGCATCATAGATATCCATTAAAGCTGGATCCTCTTCCTTACAGTTTGGTATTGTCAACTTTTGTCGTTGACCATCATGAAGACTCTATCGCTAGCAAAGCACAGTGGTGCTTGGGCATCAATAGTCCATTTATGCCCCAAGATCAAATCTTCTTCCAACACATACTCAACCACAAAAAACTTGCAAGTGAGGGGGTTAGTTTCAATATACATTGTATGTTCAAAGTACCCCATACATGGCATGTTCAAGTCTTGTGTGTAACGGTAATCCTTTCAGGATGTGTCGTGAGTGTTGGTTGACCTAACAAATCCCATAGCTCGAGGGTCATGAGATTGTGTTCTCGTGTTGGGTAAAGCTATGCTTGAGCTGTGATGATTTTATTTGCAATTTCCAATCCAACCAGAATCCTAGGGATCTTTTCAGTAAGATATGTTGGAAGTTCCAGCTCCTGCAAGGTTTCTTCCTCTCGTGTAATAGCAATTTTACATTGCTTTGCAGGAGTGTTCAAGGTGACTGTTTGCATAGATTCATCTAGTGAATACAACGATTCACCTACCCAAGTTCCGCCCAAGGACGACATCATACTTAAGGGAATCTAGGGTAACATGAAATGTAAATTCCATATCGCCATCGATTGTTTGAGTAGTGTATCTAAAGTATCCTGGAACTTCAATGTTTTGTCCATTAGCTCCTTTTACAAGACTATTGCTTGTAGGGATGATTTTAGGTTGTCCCAATGACACCTAAGTCCCTATTCACAATGTTATGACTAGCTTGAGGGCTAATCAATGCACGTTTGCGCTTAACATCATTGCTTGTAGGGAAATCTAACCATACCATGATAGAATCTTTCAAAGGAACCATGGGTGTTTCGGTTATTGTTTCGGCTTCAAATCCCATTTATGTTTCATACTCCCATTCACTTTCATCCTCATTTTGGCTTTCATCTTTTTCAAGAGTACCCAATACATACACTGGCACACTTGGCTCTCTAACAATTCTTAATGAGGTCTGTTTAGAAACTTGCGAATCCTCACAGTCTTGTTTTATGGAGTTCGTTATGTCCTTGTATAACTCAGGTTGAGCCCTTAAAGGTGCAAGTGCTAATGTGATGCTAGCTTTATGAGAGAAGAGCATTCCTCCAAATGAGGTTTTAAGAGACTGTTTTAATCTTATAAGCGAATTTTTGAATTCCTTACATGCTTTCTTAAGTGTATGGTTTGTACAATCTGTTTCAAATGACTCTTCCGTAAAGAGTATGTTTTCCTCTTGAAAGGGGAAACGGTACTCCTCTAGGCTTTATATTTTGGTTGCTGTTTTAGGATTGGCATTATGAGGCTCAATCATAACTGGTGACCCTATAAGACATTCAACCAAGCTAAGCATACTCTCCTAAGCTTGCTTTTTGCGTTTCGCATATGTCATGTGATCATTATTATTGTAAGGTTCCCCCCTTCCAAAATAGGGAAAACACTTAAGATAGTCCACTAAGTCTTATCTTGGAGAAAATTTCATACTCATCGACACCTTGACCATGCAGAGATTCAAGGATACGATTCATAGGTAAGACCTAGTCCTATTCCGCAGGGGGAGCGTGATCTTCTAAAAATCAAATCACCCATAGGGTAATTGATCATAAATTGGGTAACTACTAGTCTTGATTTCTAGAGACAACGCTTTTTTCCTCATCCATGCAAGGCACAGCCCGCTGGCCTAGTCTTCTAGAATAGAATTGCCCAAGAACCTATTTATCTAGCGTAGGGCTTTCACTTAATCTGTTGGAAAGCTACCCGACTAATCGGGTCCACCCGTTCGTAGGATGGTGCCATCGGGGCATTCCATCCTCCCACTTTCCACCCTACTCACGCATCAATTTTGTTTTCTAATTAATTCTACCACACTGTTTGACATAAATAAACATGTTCCTTAATTAAGGCCCTTTTCACAAGGTTTGTTAAAACAGCCTTTTTCCACACTACAATAATGCTAAAGACAAGAATTATAAATAAAGTTTATACATGAATCAATTCCATACAAGCCAAACCAGCTCTCTTATTCTTTTCGCATCACAATCACTCGCCTCAATCGGCGAACCTCATTCTTTCAATGGTATGAGGGATACCATGGGCCGGCAAACCTCATTCTCCCAATGGTATGAGGGATACCATGGGCCAACTCCGGGCCTTACTAAACGTCTCCGCCATCCGCCTACATAAGCACAAGAAAACGGGGTAGCGTCAAGGCAGGGAGAGTTGTACCTGTACCTTAATTTAACCAAGATAACAATCCATTTACTCAACTAAACCATAGGACTAGAATCCATGTTACCTTCTTAAGAAAATAATCCTTTTCACAAAGATTTTAGCATTTCAACTTGAGATTGCGATAAGACATTCTTTATTAAGGTATATGCTGTTGTTTAAAAGAATACAAACTTTAACTAGTAAATCAATCAAATAGATCACTATTAACAATTAATAGAGAAGCTAGGGCCATACCTCAACCCCTAAGAATGATATATAATTGAAAAACAAAAAAAAAACCTTATAGAAATTTGTCGTTTATCATTGTCTTTGCTCGTTTAATAAGAGTTTCAGAACTTGATATATGAGAATAGAGAGTCTTCTAATACCTTCTCTTACGATTGAAATCATCCGATCATCCCCAAGCTTTATCTTCTCTTACTCGTACTCTGACTTTTCTCTCTTTCGAAGGTCTATGGCAAAATAGCCTTCTCTTGTTGCAGGGCTACGGCATACTATTCTTTCTTTAAAAGAAAAGCTATGGAGTTTTGGTCTCTTCCTCCGAAAGACCATAGCAATCTAGCTTTCTCTTCTAAGATATTAGATAAGAGTGAAGGGATATATACATCTCAAGCTCTAGGATTACCTTGAGGCTACTTGATGCCTTCTTACAGATTTTCCTGTGTAGAGACCCTGATAGAATCAGCAATTATTTCGGCCATAACTCTATGATAAAACTTAGAATATAGTTGTATAGCCAGTCAAAAGAACCGGAAGGCATCTAGTCTAGGCAAAAACGTCTCTATATAGCCACAAACGTGTCATTCTTATTTCTTTTAGGATTTTTTGGAGCTAATATTTTAATTCTAACACTTTCCTAATGTTTCTAGCCTTATTGTCTCACTCTTCTCTAAGTGCACTCTCTTTCCTTATTGAAATCTATATTAAAAGAGATATACATGGCTTGGGAGGGACCTTACAATTATCCATTTGGGGTGGTTGGGTGGGTTCTAGTTTCTTGATTGGTCTATGTGGTGCACTAAGTGAAGAGTAAAAACTTGTTTCATCATCACTTAGTGATGTACTAGAACTTGTTTCATTTTCTGACTTTCTTTGGATTGTCAGTTTTTCATTATGGTTACCCATGCGACGAGATTGAATTTTCTTTTGGGTTTCGGTATCCTGTGTCGCACATATGGGTGTTGAGGTTTGTGTGGTGGTCTTTGAGGTAGATGCTTCTGCATCATGTATAGCTTTTGGCTCTTTTGGGATTATGTCCCTTTTTGGGTTTATATCCTTCATAGGCTCCTTTTCCCTATCCTTTAATTCAACCTTGGTTTCGATAGTTTGTTGTCCCTTGTTTTTCTTGGGTTTAGAAGGTTTTGCTTTTTCATTTAGGTTCTACTTGAAAGCATGTTCTTCTATCCAAGTTGAGGTAGTCTTTTGCGTTCCTTTTGACTGTTTCTCGTGCCTTGGCTTGTAAAACATGTAAGCACATTCAAGGGCACCGTGGACAATTGCCCGTTTTGTACACTTAAATGTTAAGAGTTGTATTTTGTGAGATGAATTGCATTGGCGCAACTCGTCTTGGGAAATCTTGGAACATGTGTTCAATCAATGCCACATTGTTCACACATTAGTCGTCGTCGTCGCAAGGTGTCAGTGACTATGGGCATGGAAGTATTCCAAACTGTGCAGTCTACCACCACCTTGTGAGGTCCACGATAATAAAAACACTAAAGTGTTCGATTAACTGCTTCCTGAGTAGTTTCTACCCTTTGGACTATTTCTGTTTGGTGCACGGGAGATGGAGGTTTTGAGTACATTGTCGATGAAGCGGGACACTTTTTAGTATCATGGTCAAAGGTTTTACAATATATGCAGTATAGAAGAACAGGTGTCTTGTATGCACAATGAGGATTGGGATGATCATAGTGATTGCACTCAATATACAAGGCATTTTGTTCCTCACTTTTAGAGGCATTAAGGATGTCTAGTTTTAAAGGTTTTCATCCTCTCTTAGAGATGTTGGCTGTAAGGTTTTAAGCAAGGCTATATAAAATTTTGGGAATGTCAATTTTGAGATCGATCTTTCTTTTACCATTGCTTCACTTGGTTTAGATGAGGAACACCTCGTAGCATGATCATCTTCTAGCATGTTGTCATCTAAACGTATTGCTTCTTTGCAACATTGATCGAATGTCTCCGGATTGGATACAATGATCAAGTTGTGTAAGCTGTTATTCTTTAAGCCCATCATGAAACATCTCTTCAATTGAACATCGTTTAATTTTTCCCATGACACAACGTGAGTCCAAGAGTTTTATCCGAATGATAAAATCTCTAATGGATTCATTTGGTTGACGCTCAATTGAATAGAGTTCTGTTACTGCACTCCACCGATCACCTTGTCTGAAAAAGTCATATATAAAGGCTAATTTCAAGGTTTTGAAGTTGGCCTTGATCGTCGACATCATCAATGCGATGAACCATCGACTAGCTTTTCCCTCTAAGCATAAGTTCAACACATGTACCTTAGTGGGGCAGTTGGGATTTCTAAAGGCTTCACATCTCTATTCAAACATTTGAATGAATTGAACAGGGTCTGTTGTTCTGTCATATTGGCCCATAATTTTGGAAATTTGTACGGCTGTATTTTTGTATGAGTCACTGAGGCCGTATGTGGGTGCTCTTATTGGAAGAGACTCGCCACCCCCCTTCCTAGACGAGTCAGTATGTCCGAGGTGTGGGCATCCTGGAAAGGGTTGGTACTTATAGGATTTTTGGGAATGTTAGGCAAGGGGCCAAAGCCCCCGCCGGTGGGATGGAAGTGATAGGGGGTGTAAAACCCGATGACACGCTTGTTATAGGCATGGCCAATGGCATTGGGAGGTGAATTTTTGGCATAGATCTCAATGGCTCGAAGATGTCAGCCATTGGGTTTAGTCCTTGTGTAATCCCTGGCAATCCCTCTATCGTGACCATGGCAGAGTGCCTAAATGCTCCTTAATGAGTAATTATAGTTTTTAAAAGGTTTTCTTAAAGGTTTTTTTTTTGGCTTTTTATATTCTCCCACAGCCCGTTTTTACAGCCTCAAGAGGCTTGGCGTACTTTTTGTTGGATCAAACGGGTGTCCGTTTGCCCTAATTAGCTTAGGCATTGTATACACGTGAACGACCTTAAAGATATTTTTTTGGAAAAAGTGTATGCTAGGAACTTCCCAGATGGAAGAGGAGGTGCTAAAACCTATTTTCATTATCTTAAGATGGAAAAAAAATTCATTGTCTTAAGACGGAAAAAAATTTCATTGTCTTAAGAGGAGGTCTTAAACCTATTTTCATTGTCTTAAGACGGAAAAAAATTTCGAGAAGTTTTTCCCTGTTTCGTAGCACGTTTTTTAGGGTGTTCCAAAGGAATTTTGAAAAACTCTGTATGAGGGAGTTGTAGTATTTTTGGATTACTACAACTTTGTTTCCCTGAGTCGTCCATGATTTTGTCGTTTAGACCCTCGAATATGGCTCGTTGTCGTTTTCGCGCTAGTTTTTGCGATTTTTCATGGTTTTTGGGTTGTTTTTTGTCTCGATTTTCAGGTTAAATTTTGAGACTGCTGGTCGGAGGCCAAAATGGTTGATTTTGACTTCGGATGACCAAGTCCAAAGTCGAAGAGCTCGATGTCCGCCGATGGGCCCTAGAGGACCTTCATGTCCGATGGGCCCTAGAGGACCTTCATGTCCGATGGGCCCTAGAGGACCTTCATCGAATATGGGCCTCCAAACAGGGGTGTTTTCTAGAGTCTTTTTTTTTTGGGGCTGACGGACCCCTTTTCATGTTGAGGGACTTCACGAGTTTTATAAATTTTGATTTTTTTAATTTTTTTCGCGTGAACTCTAGTTCCGTGAAATTGTAGAAAATGGCTCATGTCGTGAACCGGACTTCACGGAATATTAAATTTGATTTTTTTAAAGGTTGTGAAACCTTAAGTTTTCATGCCATGAAATGTTAAATGGTTCACGCCATGAACCAGACTTCACGGAATATTAAATCTGATTTTTTTAAAACACCTTAAACGCCGTGAAACCTTAAGTTTTCATGCCGTGAAACGTTAAATGGTTCACGCCATGAACCGGACTTCACGGAATATTAAATTCAATTTTTTTGGAGTCTAGTTGGAAATACGAATTTCCCTTTTTTGGGGGGGAATATTTTTTGAATTTAAAATGAAAGGGGTATGGGCATTTTTCCAAAAAGGTAAGTGGGAATAAAAAAAGTCAACCTTTTAATGACTCTCCTTATATGCAATATGCCGCTTGCTCGGGTTGAGCAGATGGGAGCCCGCACCGTTGGCTGTATCAAAATGGTAGATCAGCGCGGTGAGTGTAACCACTCAGATTAATCCGTGAGCTCACACTTGAGGTATCTGGATATAGTTTCCAGATTGCAGTTGTGGTGCTTCGGATGGAGGATATCAAAGGCGATTATTACCAAATGCTGCTCGGCAGACCCTAGCTCTAGCAAGCATGGATCAAGCAAGATTGAGATGCGAATATGATCACTATCCAGCTTGGAAAGAAGAAAGTAAAGATCTTCGCTGGCCAGTAGGTAAAAGACCTTTGCATCAAACGTCATGACCTTTGGCCTCAACCATCCCAGATCCTTTTCCCAGAGCCTTTGCATCAAACGTCATGACCTTTGGCCTCAAGAATGCTCCCGCTACATTTCAATGCATGGTCCAGGAAATTTTTGCCGATTTTCTAACCACCTTCATGCGGGTATTCATTGAATACTTTAGTGTTTTTGGCAAATCATCTCAACATTTGATGCACCTACAGTTGTGCTTGGCCAAATGCAGACTCTCCAGATTAAGTCTGAATCTAGCCAAATGTGCCTTTTTGCTATCCAAAGTGGAATGCTAATAGGCCACATCATCTCCAATGAAGGAATTGCAATCGACCCTGCCAAGCTCGAGGTGATCCGGAAAGACCTGAATCCAACCAATGAGAAAGAGCTCATAAGATTTTTGGGGCAAGTCAGATGGCACAGCCAAATACTTAGATACCTCGCCCATGTAGCGGTCCCCTTAAACCAACAGATGGCGGCGCAGATCAAAACACCTTTGACCAAGCAGTTGAGGCAGGTAAATTTCAACTGGATAGTGGAATGCGACATCACGTTTTGGCATCTCGAGTTCATGCTGTCCGGGAAGCACTTGTTGTCCAAGCCCCAAACTGGGAATTGCCCTTTCACGTCTTTGTGGATGGCTCTGATGTGGCACAATTGGTAGTGT
The DNA here is from genome assembly GCF_041138505.1 of Cibotium barometz. Classification (NCBI taxonomy): domain Eukaryota; kingdom Viridiplantae; phylum Streptophyta; class Polypodiopsida; order Cyatheales; family Cibotiaceae; genus Cibotium; species Cibotium barometz. The sequence goes on along the minus strand of NC_141076.1, from coordinate 21,401,758 downwards.
TCTGATGCAAGAGGCTAAAAAGAAATGGTTTCGGCCTATCTACTACACCAGTCAAAGGCTCTCTGATGCCGAGCGGGACTACTCAACCACACACAAAGAAGTCCTTGGCATGATCTACTCACCAAGTATTTATTGGGTAATAAGTTTACCTTTCATGTGGATCACTCCGTTTTGTTGTATTTGGTGGATAAGAAGAGTTTAGTGTAAACCAGCTTATACTCCAAGAATTTGAGTTCACAATAGTGCACACCCCGGGCGCCAATCATACAGGCAGATTATTTATCCTGATTAGAGTTTGGTGAAGCCCCAAGCGGAGTAGCGATAATCTATCGAACGCTGAGTTGTTCACAACTTACGAGGTCATCCCCATTCCCTAAACATAGTATGATGAAATACTAACATTTGTTGTCATAGGTCTGATGGAGGATAATCTCTCTAGAGATCGGAAGCGGATTGCGGTCCTAGATGGCGATTCCAAGTCATAGCCGACTAGTTATACCAGAAGGGGATTGACCAAATCCTCCAAAGGTGCATCCCACCTCATGATGAGCAAGAAGCTGTCCTCAGAGAAGCTCATCAAGGAATTAGTGGACACTTCGTCGGAGAAGTCACCGGAAGGAAAATCCTCCAAGTAGGACTCTGGTGGGCCGATAGTACTTGTGATGCCTACAGAGATGGGCCAAGCAGTTGTGACATGTCAACGTCTCGGCCAACAAACAGATAGCTCGATAGGATGCCGCACAACCCAATCCTCCCTCCAAAAACGGGGCCTCAACTTTGTTAGCCCATTTAAGCCGTTAGCTCGTTTCACCTATCACCCAATCCTCCTTCTAGAAATGGGGCCTCAACTTTGTCAGCCCATTTAAGTCGTCAGCCTGTTTCACCGATCACAAGTATATCGTGGTGGCCACAGACTATAGCACCAAGTGGGTAGAAGCCCGTGCTCTCCGAGATAACACAGCAAAGTCAACTGCCAAATTCCTCTACGAGATGATAATCACTCGTTTTGGATGCTCAATCGAGCTGATTAGTGACCAGGGCAAGCACTTTGTCAATGATGTCATCAAAGAACTGGTCACCCATGGATTGCGGTCCGTATAGACGGCGATTCCAAGTCATAGCCGGCTAGTTATACCAGAAGGGGATTGACCAAATCCTCCAAAGGTGCATCCCACCTCATGATGAGTAGGAAGCTGTCCTCAGAGAAGCTCATCAAGGAATTAGTGGACACTTCGTCGGAGAAGTCACCGAAAGGAAAATCCTCCAAGCAGGACTCTGGTGGGCCGATAGTACTTGTGATGCCTACAGAGATGGGCCAAGCAGTTGTGACATGTTAACGTCTCGGCCAACCAACAAATAGCTCGATAGGATGCCGCACAACCCAATCCTCCCTCCAAAAACGGGGCCTCAACTTTGTTAGCCCATTTAAGCCGTTAGCTCGTTTCACCTACACCCAATCCTCCTTCTAGAAATGGGGCCTCAACTTTGTCAGCCCATTTAAGTCGTCAGCCTGTTTCACCGATCACAAGTATATCGTGGTGGCCAACACAAACTACAGCACCAAGTGGGTAGAAGCCCGTGCTCTCCGAGATAACACAGCAAAGTCAACTGCCAAATTCCTCTACGAGATGATAATCACTCGTTTTGGATGCTCAATCGAGCTGATTAATGACCAAGGTAAGCACTTTGTCAAACAATGATGTCATCAAAGAATTGGTCACCCAACATCTCATCATCAATAAATGCTCCACATTGTACTATGTGCAAGCCAACAGTCAAGCCAAGTCGACCATCAAAATCCTCAAGCAGATCCTCACAAAGTTGGTTAATCAAAATCGCAATGACTGGGATGAAAAGCTATATTCAGCTTTATGGGAATTTTGCACAGCCTATAAGATCTTGATCGGAATGACCCCATTCAAACTAGTAAATAACATAGAGGCAGTCGTACCAATGGAATTCCTAGTACCAAGTCTCCGCATTGCCATTGCATAAAAGTTAAGCCCGGAAGAGTCCTTGCAGAGCATCGCCCCCCGGACCAGCTCCTTACGCTAGATGAAGCACGCTTCAAGAGTTTCTTTAACACCACATTTATCCAGAAAATAAGGAAGAAGTGGGTCGACTGCCACTCCAAGTTCCACATGTTCAAGGAAGAAGATCTAGTCCCATTATTTCAATCTCTCATGGGTTCGCATCTTGAAAAACTGAAGCTCCGGTGGACAAGACCGTTCTGGATAGTGGTAATTTTTTATGATGGCACCTTCTTACTCAGCACGCTCACATCGACGAGAACGGTTCCAGAAGTCAATCATAATGGCTATCGTTTGTGACTCTTCCATGCACCGATGCCACCAAATCCCTTTATCAATGCAACAACCCCACTAATCCACTACCTGGGCATCCATCACCATGATAATCATCTCAAGTGCTAGTGAGCGATATGATGCAGCCCCATCAAAAACTTTCAACCGACTGCATGCCAATCCTACACGGTAACTCTTTTTAAATCACCCGCAATCCAAGTAATCCTTATGTATCTATCTGTTTGCATACAGCACCCCTTCTTGCTCTGAGCCCCAACCCTTTGCCTACAAAACGACCTTTTACATTCTCTCTCACCCACCACCTGCACCCAGCCATGAAGAATACCATATATATGCCAAAGGGCCAGCTTGCTAACCGTAGAAAACCCAGCCAAGAAAACCCAGCCACAATAGCCAAAACCGAAGAACCACCCATATGTACTCCCACACTCCATGAGGCACAACACACACCAAAAATTCAACAGGCCCTAGTCCCTTCTTTTGATTCTGGGTATGTAAGCCAAGGTTGCCATTACCCTGAAAGGAAAGGTAGAACCTATGGTGGCCTTCTAGGCCCTCGAAAGAGTTTCTACAGTGAAGGCCACTCATCTGGTGGCGGTAGTAAAGACCATTACAACAAAGGGAGAGGCCGAGAGGGTGGTCGAAAAGAGCATCGACTTCTTCGTAGGACTAGAGATCGGAGGATGGGATCCAAAGGCTCCCTTCTAGCTATGGCAATCTGCTGCAAGGCAGTCATCACTATGGAAGCCGCTGGTTTTCATGGCAGTGACGCGTGGGGTAGCCATGGCTCTGGTGCAGGAGAGGTTACTCTATAGGGAGAGGGCAAAGAAGCCAGCATCTTAAAAGCTAGAGGGCTCATATTCAAGGATCATGGGCAGCTCCTCTGCCTCCCATGTTGGTGTTGCTACCAGGTATAACTGGGATATCACTAGAAGAGGCACAACCATCCTCACCTTAGCCTGAAGAGAGCATTCCTTTGCACTTTGAAGACCCGGCAGAGAAGTCAAGCTCAACATGAGCTGACACTCTCACGAGGTGCCTACATGACCATTCTACATTTACATCACTGGCGGGTTTGGTAGTTGGCACACTGACATATCTTCGCCAGAGATTCTACAGCTGGACTACATCGACTAGTCCACACCTACACACTCCACTTAGCGTGTTCACTTGTATATAATCTATTGTGTGTGTTAGTCACTTTATTATCTTTGTAGACCTCTTTTGTTGTGTGAAGAAGAAGAAGAATTTTCAGCCTCTCACCTTGTGTGTTCTCTTTTAGGGTTTGTGTGAGTGTGTGTGTTTACAAGAGCTCAAACTCTCTTCTCCCCTGCATCTTTTGATGGTATCAAAGCCTAGTTTATGCTAAGGGGACTGAGCGGAAAGCAAGAGAAGCACAAGAAGCAATACGAGGGTAAGAGCTTCATCTACTCTTCCCCCTTTGTGTTGGCTACTACACCTTTGTCGGGAGCTCTTCGGGAGGCACCGACGAACGAAGTCTGATTGAGGAGCTTTCTTCATGGGAGTAGAGCTACAGGGCAGCTATACTGTTTATTGGACTAAATTTTTTTGGCCAAAAACGCATTTCGAGCATGTGTGGACCTCCATTTTTTAGTTCGTAGTAGGCATTAAGGGGCACTGCGAGGTAAGTTTCGATTCTATGCAGAACTTTGTTTTTGGAACTGCAGGAAGGGAGAATCATCATTGTGTGTATTGCAAAGAGGTCTTAAAGTTTCCATTGGGTGTATGTATGCAAATTGAGGTCACTGGCTGTGACAATTTGGGTGCAGTATAGTACCGCTACAAAGAATACAGCAATTTGTGTAGGTCAAACAAGAGTGTTGCTTTTGGTAAATTTGTGTTGCAGATGATGTCAAATGATGGAATAAACCAAATTGTTGTAGAGAAGCTTGACAAGAACAACTTCCATGATTAGAGGTTTAGATTAACTAATTTCCTGATGGGAAAAGGTTACTGGGACTACATTGATGAAGGTGAACACGAGGAGGCACATCCAACTATTGCATATGTAAAAGAATTCAAGGATTAGAATCAAGGAGCAAGGAAAGTCATGTATTGGCTTTCTATTAGTATACAGAACACCATGATTGGGCATATACAGGATGACAAGTCACCTAAGGAGGCATGGGACACCTTGGTGAGGCTATATGAAACCAACACCAAGGCATTAAAAATTTAGTTAAAGAATAAGCTGCATACTCTGGAGAAGTAAAATATGTTTGTGAATGATTATGCCTTGAAGATCAAGGGCATTTGTGGAATCCCTTGCATCAATTGGTATTTCTGTTGATGATGATGATGATAAGGTGGAAGTGTGTCTACGTGGTCTCGAGCCACAATACAAGGCATTCAAGACGTCTATTCAAACTCAGGAGAACATTCCCAACTTCATTGATTTGGTGTCAATGCTGATAATTGAAGAGAAGAATTTGGGTGAAGATCAACAGTCTTCACAAAGCAAAAACAATTCAGAGCAGCAGGCCTTCTACACAAGTGTAGGTAGAGGACCAGGTAGAGATTGTGGACATGGCCAAGGCGGTGGGGCTGAACAGGTAATCAAAATTCTAGTCAGTACAGCAACAACAGTCCCAGGATTCACAACAACACACAAGTGGAAGAGGCCAATTTAGAGGCAGGGGGAGTCAAAGAGGTCATGGTAATTGGCAAAGGTAGCATAATGATACACGAGGTTGTTTTTACTGTGGTAAGCCTAGACATGTGCACGCAGATTGCTATACGCAGATTGCTATAAGAAGCAAAGTGACATGTGAAATGGAAAAGTACAGCAAAACAACTATGCATCCTCTAGCAAAAATAATGAGGATAATGAGAGGTTGTTTGTTTATGCAACATGTGGTTAATGCTATGTCTGGAAATGATGTAGCAGCATGTAAGGATGATGTATGGTATGATGATTCAGGTGCTTCAAACCATATGACAAGTCATGGTGAGTGGTTCAAGGAAATTAAGAGTCTTGAAAGATGAAGTTTTGTTGAAACAGGGGATGACACTGCTCATCCGATTGCCCACGTTGGAGATGTGCCATTGTCTATGTAGGATGGTAAGGTGAAGTACCTTGTAGATGTACTTTATTTTTCAAACATTACAAAGAATCTGGTTTCTATTAGCCAAATGATTGAGCAGGGTTTGCAGGTCCAGTTTAACCCTGATGGTTGTTATGTAGAAGACTTTAAAGATAAGTGCAGGTTGGAGTGCAGGTTGGTTGCAAAAGGCAACAGAATGGGCAGGATGTTTACATTGAATGTAAATATGCCTGAAGTGAGTGATGTAATGTTTGTAAATTGTTTAGGAGTTGTTGCATATACAGACATTTGGCATAAGAGAATTGGGCATGTAAATGTGCAAAGAATGAAGTCTATGCAAACTAAAGAAATTATGACAGGGCTGCCTAAGTTTAAAGTTGAAGGTATCCAGAAAGTATGTGAAGCATGTCAATTTGGAAAGTAAACAAAGCATGTATTTTCATATGATAGAAATGTGAGCAGGAATGTACTAGATGTTGTGCATTCAGATGTATGGGGCTCTGCGAGACTATTTCTATGGGTGGCTACATGTACTATATGTAACATTCATTGATGACCACACGAGGAAAGTGTGGATGTATTTTATGAAGGAGAAGAGTGAAGTGTTACTCATTTTCAGAATTTCAGAGTGATGGCTGAAAAATAGATAGGAAAACATGTGAAGTGCCTAAGGTCAGATGGAGGGGGAGAATACTTCTCCAATGAGTTCTCTAAAGTTTTATGAAAGAATGGCATTCAGAGACAATTTACATGTAGATACACTCTGTAGCAAAATGGAGTTGTTGAGCAAAAAAAATAGGCACATTGCAGAGATAGCACGGGCATTGATGACAGAGAAGAATATGCCGCATATCTATTGGGATAAGGCTATGTCTACAATAGTTTATATCATGAACATGACTCCTACTACTACAGCCATACATGTTGTAACACCAAAGGAGAAGTTTACTGGTAGGAAACCTGATTTGTCTCACTTAAAAGTTTTTGGATGTATTGCATATGTGCATGTGCCAGATGAGTTGTTGCATAATACCAAGCTGGATCCAAAGACAGAAAAATGTGTATTTATTGGGTATTCCTTTGAGCAAAAGGGATATAGATGCTATAATCCTGCTACACTTGAATTAAGGATAAGCACGGATGTTGTATTTGATGAGATGAGTAGCCAGTATGCTACTGAAAAAGATGTTGTTGGGGCTGATGTAAGTGGAAATGTGGTTGCACAGAATGCAAAAGTCAGTAATCATAATCATTGAGTGGAATAGGAGAGTCCTCATCCAACGGTTCTATTGATAGACCATGGAGTGGTAGACTGCGTCATAATACCAGTCCTAGAAATGTTGTTACATCACATAAAGGTAAAGAGAAATTTGTTGAGCCCCTTGGTATGCCTGATATTTATGCAGGGCATTCTCTTGTTAATGGAGAGTCTAGTGGCTTGGAGATGAGCCTTGATGAATAGCTTGGGATTTCAATGATGAGGACACCTGGTGTGAAGAAGGTTATGGAAGCCATGAATGCAAAGTTACGAAGATCTAGAAGAGTCAAAAATCCTATGCAGAGGTTGACTTATGATGGTTATGTGGCACATCACTGCTTATATGGCAAAAGTTGTGTAGGTTGTAGAACCCATATGTTTTGATAAGGCTATTGGAAGTGTGTGTTGGGAGAAAGCTATGGATGAGGATATGGATGCATTGTATGGAAATGAGACTTGGGATTTGGTGCCATTGCCTAAAGGATGCGCAGACACATGGGATTGATTATGAGGAGACATTTTCCTTGGTTGCAAAGATGGCAACTGTGAGAGCTGTGATTGTGGTGGTTGTAGCTAAAGGCTAGTTTTTACGTCAGATGGATGTAAAAAATGTGTTCTTACATGGTGACTTGCAAGAAGAAGTGTATATGGATTAGCCACCTAGTTTTGAGGATACAGGTCACCCGGAGTATGTACGTAAGCTTCGTAAGGCCTTGTATGGGCTGAAGAAGCAAGTGACAAGATTGCTGAGTACTTGTCGCTATTGGTTTTCATATAACAGATGCAGATCACTCTTTGTATGTGCACAAGAGTGATAAGGGTATTGTGATCATCATCATCTATGTAGATGATCTTATTGTTGGGGGATGACAACTTGGAAGAGATTGAGCATGTGAAAAGCCTTCTCAAAAGGAAGTTTAAGATGAAGGATTTGGGAGATCTGCGCTACTTTTTGGGAATTGAGGTTATTCGCACACCTGATGGTATTTGGCTCTATCACAAAGATAGTATGCATTGGACATGTTCAAGTATGGGATGGTTGATTGTAAGTCAATCTCGGTGCCATTAGATCAAAATGGCAAGCTTAGTGCGGATGCAGGTTATGTGTTGGAGGATCCCACTATGTACAGGAAGATTGTGGGGAGCTTGATCTATGTCATGAACAGCAGGCTAGATTTGAGTTACACTGATGGCTTAGAGAGACAGTTTATGCAGGTTCTGCACAAACCATATCTTGATAGTGTGTGACACATACTTTGATATTTGAGGGCCACTATTGATTATGAATTGTTTTATGCAGCAGCTGTACCATTGGAGCTATATGGGTACACAGATGCAAATTGGGTAGGTAGCATCTCAGACATGAGATCTACTAGTGGATTTATGTTTTCATTGGGGAGTGCTGTTGTGACATGGAGTAGCAAGAAGTATCCCACAGTTACCTTGTTGAGTACAGAGGTAGAGTACAGAGGAGCTGCGGTGGTAACATGTGAGGTAGCTTGGTTACGCAAGCTACTTTGCTGATTTGGGGTTGCATGTGGAAAGAAAGGTTGTCATATATTGTGACAATATCATCAGTATAAAGTTGGCTAGGAACCGAGTTTTCCATGTACGGATGAAACACATTGAGGTACATTACCACTTCATCAGGGAGAGAGCCTTGGGGTGGCAGGCGACATCGACTTGGTCTATGTTAGCACACAGGATCAAGTTGCTGACATCTTCAAGAAGGCTAGATTTTGAGATATACTTGGAGTTCATGAGCTGGAGTTGAGCTTGAGGGGGAGTGTTGAGATGTCAAGCTCAACATGAGCTAACACTCACGCGGCACCTACATGACCGTTTGACATTTACATCATTGGCGGGTTTGGTAGCTGGCATCGACATATCTTCTCCAGAGATTATACTGTTAGACTACACCAACTAGTCCACACCTACCCACTCCACTTAGCGTGTTTACATTATGGAATGCTTGTATATGCTCTATTATGTGTGTTAATCACTTTATATGATTATGCCACGGCTCTCCAAAAGACCTATGACCACCTGCATAATCGGCTAATCACCATGGTGATGTCCTACAAGACCAGCACTAGACTGATAACCACAGAACCACATCAACAACAAGATCCTTGCCCACAATAGGAACTCAAGGCAAGCACACTAGGAAGAAGCAAGTACTACCCATAATTTTTCTTCTGTAAGTCTACTCCGGAAATCAATCCCCGGAATTCATCTCGTGGAAGATGTTATTCATCTTCTGCCTTCCGAACCCGCCCTTCCACATCAAAGGCCAGGATGTGTCTACTACCCATAGCATTCAAGATCCGGCCACTAAAAGTGTCGAATCAGAGATCATCAGTAACACGTCTACTAGCTATAATCAGAACTCACCTAGAGGCTAAAAGGCATCTAACATTCAAGAAGACTACAACTTTTTGTGTTCGAGTGGTCAGATTGGGAATACGACCCATCAGGCATGCCAAAATGTTAGTCATAGGCCTGTGCCACGGGCGAGTGCCGCAGCACAGCTAGATAGCCGCATGTTAGCACCGCCAATTGTCAAGGCCAGCCGAATGGTAGCTAGAGTACTTTATTACAAGAATAATGCTTCCCTAACACCCAACTGCATCTTTTCACCAAGGGAATCATAGCACCGACGGATACTGCAAGTAGACAGTATAAAAGGATGGATCTTGATCTTTGTAAAGGCTGGTTGCCGGTTGTATCATATTCCTTTTTTTGAAATAAGCAAGAGCGTTCTTTTGTTCTCTCTTATGTATATGTGTTATGGCTCACCCTAATCCCCCTTGAAACACATCCAACAAGAGATTACTTGTTGGTGAACCGCAATTGTTGTGAGGATCTTTCCAGTGGCCAAGTTCGTAATCCTTGAGGTCTCCACCATGCCTCTCGCGAGCGTTGTCACACTGCCATGTTGCACTACGTGTACTCGTCCCTCCTCTCACCTCACATCACTCACATACATTCACTAGCATACATTAGGGAGAGAGATTAGCAAGAGGATTAGCAAGAGAAAGACTCTATTGCACAATGGGAGAGTATATTGTATTATGAGAGAAATTCACTTATATACATGGCCATAAGTGTTCACACTCACTTAAATTGTGGTCAGTTGGGCGCTTTAGGCTCATAAGAGGCCTAATGCTATTACAATGACTACTCTCGTAATATATTCATGAAGTACATCATATGGGACTTCATCCTAACTGACTACCACATGCTCTTGAAGCAGGAATCACCATAAGTATTCTGTTACACCATTACGGGTGCCCATCCAAGTTGTAGCTTTTTGGACACCATTGCTTCATATCTTGAATGTATGACCTTTTGGTGTATCTACCTTGATTCCTTGATATAAGCTAATGGTAGTAGCTCTTGTTAATCCTAGGAATGGGTTAACATTCCCCCCTTCCTGATGACGATTACGTCCTCATGATCGTGTTGAAGACCTTTGTGTGGGTAAGCATTATTGATGGCTTTGATATTGAGTGACCTTCAATGGTCTTTTGTTCCTCTGGAAGAAATAATAAAAGCTAGTTAGTGAATGAAAAGGTTAGTGGTTTATTGGGAATTCCTAACGGGGTGGGGGTGGGGTTTTTTGTGAGTGATTGCATTTTTATATTTTTGTGAGTAATTTTTTTTAATTTTTCTGGCTCACTTTGTTTTTGGCAATCATAAGCAATGTTACAATAAATTTGTGTTAGTGGGAAAGCTAAAAGATGTTAATAATGCGGGAGAAGAGAAGTTTCGGAGGAACGTAGACATAATCATCAAAACGAGATTGTGTTTCTCAGTCCCTCATTTGATTCATTGAAGCGACATTCATCATTTGAAGAAATTAGCCTTCGATGAAGTCCTTTTTTATGGTAGGATTCTTGTCAAATGTTGTTGAGTGAGACCTATTCTTGCATGCTTCTTCCCATGTGTTTTTTATGCTTTTATGTATATTTAAGTGCTCTTATGAAATAGATATACATGAAGTACAAGAATTGAGTCTCATAGACTCTTATTGAGGTGCTGCTTTTTGTTGAAGTAGCCACTCATTGGTGAAACTTAAAAGAATTACATCGACTTGCGAGGCTTAGAGAGATATCTTCATAGAGGCTTAGATATAATTGTGTTGTGAAGATTCTATCTTCGTTTTTAGAGAGGTCTGCAATTTGAAGGAAAGTTCCAGGCGATGGGTTGTACAATTAACTAGGCTTTTGCCCACTATGGCCCCCCCATCCAGAGATGTACTTGGAAGTTGTCGATGGCGTTGATGCAAATGTCCTCCAGTGCATGAGTATGGATATGTACTCATGGAGTAGCTACTACATTAACATAGCCAAAAGAATATTAAGCTATAAGCTTAACAAAAATGGAATGGCTATTTAAGATCCTTGGGAGTTATTTGTGATATTCTACTACTTTTAGGTAGGCCATATGTGTGACTCCCTTGTGTTTGTTTGTGTGTGTTTTTTTGAGCTACCACCTTGCGAACAACAGGTTCTTGTGTCTACTCTTCTTTTTGGGAGAATAGGTTCTTATGTCTGCCGCGCGTAGCTTCTGCACTTATGCTTCAGATCTAGAGGGGTGAAAAGAGCATTGTGAGTTTGTCTTTGATGTGCTCATAAGCCTCCGTAGAAGTAGACATGGGAATTGATTGTTGAATTTGTGGCTCAAGTGTTGTCGAGGCGGTAGGTACAGCTTCTGGTTGGTTGACATTGGGTATGATTGAACACACAAGCTCTTGTATAGGTGTTATAATGCACGAGATAGGTCGAGTAGCTTGCTTGGTGTTGCTTGGGTTTCCATTCTTGTTGAACTTTAGGTGAAGTTATTGGGGTTGAAGTCGGTGTGAGGCTTTCTTCACTTTGTTTGATTTTGGCAACCATATGATGGGATTAGCATCATAGTATCCTTATTGTTGAAGTACATTCACAAGCACCTATTTTTGATGAACATTATAATTTGGTGGCTGATGCTTTTGGTGTTGAGGTTTCTTTCTTTATGCAGGCTTAGGTGAATTTTTGATGCGCTCTAAGCTTTGGTATTACTTTGGTAGTACTCTTATGCTTGCAGTAATTTTTTGGGTACCTGTGCTTGTTGAGATGTTGTCGTTCGTTGAGGAATTCGGATAGGCTTTTGTGGATGGTGTTGTGGAGTACCTTTCTTTTTCCTTGGCCTCTGAGTGCTGCGTTGAGGAGGAACAGGCTTTAACTATCGAGGCACCCAAATTTGATTGTCACCTTCATAGTAGCCTTGAGCTACAAGTAGCTACGTCTCCACCCACATCTTGATACCATTAAGATACCTTGATTTTGATCGACTTGGTGGAGTTTTCTTTTTTGTTGATGCGAAAGGTTTGGGGTCCTCTTTGACATTGGTTGCACTTAGGTTACGAGTTTGAGACTCATGGATGTTGTTGACGAGGCTTGAGTCCCTTTGCGGAGTGGCTGTCGATGATGAGGCTTTGGAGCATATTGTTGTCTCCTTTGGTGAGGATTATTGATGAGAAGAGGCATTGGCTTTGAGGCTTTTCCTTTGAGTTTCTTGTTAGAGATAGATGGATGCATGTGGGGAATAACTGGTTGAATGCAAGGTTGTGGTATTTGACTCTGTTGTTGGTGAGGATGGAGTTGAAGGGGTAGATGCTTTATTGGAGTTGTTCATTGATGCAGATGGTAGTTCATTGTGTGTAGAGGGGCTTCTTGTAAGAGGCTTGTAACTTTTTGCGTTCAGCAGCATCATAGAAATCCATTAGGGTTGGATCCTCTTCCGTGTAGTATGGTATTGTCAACTTTGTGTCGTTGACCATCATGATGACCCCATAGCAAAGCATAGTGGTGCTTGGGCAGCAATGGTCAATTTATGCTCCAAGATCAAATCTGCTTCCAACACATACTCAACCATGAAAAACTTGCAAGTAAGGGGGTTAGTTTCAATATACATTGTATGCTCAAAATACCCCAAACATGGCATGTTCAAGTCTTGTGTAAATGGAATTCTTTCAGGATGAGCCATGAGTGTTGGTTGACCTAACAAATCCCATGACTCGAGGGTCATGAGATTGTGCTCACGTGTTGGATAAAGCTATGCTTGAATTCTGGTCAGTCTAGTGAAAAATTTGAATCCAATCATAATTATTGGGATATTCTTAATAAGATAGGTTGGATGTTCTAGCTCCTCCAAGGTCTCGTCCGCCTGAAAGAGCAATTGCACAATGCCTGTAGGAGTGTTCAAGATGACTATTTGCATGGATTCATCAAGTGAATATGAGTCACGTATCCAAGCTCCACAAAGGATGACATCATACTCAAGGGGATCTGTGGTAACATGGAATCTAAATTTCACATCTTCACCGATTGTTTGAGTAGCATAGCTAAAGTAACCTGGAACTTCAATGTGTTGTCCATTGGCTCCTCTTACAAGATCATTGTCTTTAGGGATGAGTTTAGGTTGCCCCAATGACACCCAAGTGTCTATTGTTAGGATGTTATGACTAGCTCGAGGGCTAATCAATGCGCGTTTGCGCTTAACATCATTGCCTGAACAAGGAAATCTAAAAATACCATGATAGAATCTTCAAGAGGAACCATGGATGTTTTAGTTTGTGTTTTAGTTTCAGATCCCGTTTCGGTTTCATATTCCCATTCACTCTCATCCTCTTTTTGGCTCTCAGCTTTCTCAAGAGTACCCAATGTGTACAATGGCACACTCGGTTCTCTGACAATTCTAACTGAGGTTTGTTTGGAAACTTGCAAATCCATACAACCACATTCTATGTAGCTCTTGGTGTCTTTAAATAACTCATGTTTAGTCGTTAAAGGTGCAAGTGCTAATGCTATGTTGGCTTCATCATGAGAGAAGAGCATTCCTTCAAATGAGGTTTTGAGAGACTGCTTTAATTTCATAAGGGATTCATCAAATTCCTCACGTGCTTTTTCAACCGCATAATTCATGTAATCTACATTTAATGACTCTTCTATAGAGAGCACATCTTCCTCTTGAAAGGGAAAGTGATACTCCTCAGGTTCTTGTATTTTGGTTGCTTTTTAGGATTGGCATTATGAGCTTCAATCGCAATCAGTGAACCTGTATGACACTCAACAATGCTAAGCATGCTCTCCTGAGCTTGCTTTTTGCGTTCCGCATATGTCATATGATCATGATTTTCAATTTGGGGTGGTTGGGCAGGTTCTAGTTTCGTGATTGGTCTATTAAGTGCACTGAGTGATGAATCAGAACTTGTTTCATTCTCACTAAGTGACGTACTAGAACTTGTTTCATCTTCTGACTTTCTTTGGATCGTCAGGTTTTCATTATGTTTACCCATGCGACGAGATTGAATTTGGGTTTTTAATCCTGCACATGTGGGTGTTGTGGTTTGAGTGGTGGCCTTTGAGGTGGATGCTTTTGCATCATGTGTAGCTTTTGGCTCTTTTGGGTTTATGTTTTCCACAGTTTCCTTTTCCCTGCCCTCTCTTTCAACCTTGGTTTTGATAGATTGTTGTCCCTTGTTTTTCTTGGGTTTAGAAGGTTTTGTTTTCTCTTTTGGTTTCTGCTTTAAGGCATGTTCTCTTTTGTTTTCTTGGGTTTTGTTTTCTCTTTTAGTTTCTGCTTTAAGGCATGTTCTTTTGCTCATTTCAAAGTGTTATCTTTTGCATTCTTTTTGACCGCTTCTTATGCCTTGGCTTGTAATTGCATGAGTACATTCAAGGGTACCATGGACAATTGCCCATTTTGTACACTTAAGATGTTTAGAGTTGTATTCTGTGAGACAGGTTGTAGTGAAGCAACTTGCCTTGGGCAATCTTGGAACATGTGGTCGATGCCACAACGTTCACATAGGGGTTGCAAAGTGTCAGTGATTGTATGCATGGAAGTATTCCAAACTATGCAATCAACCACCTTGTGTGGTTCAAGACAATAGAAACACTGAAGTGTTCGATTAACTGCTTCCTGAGTAGTTTCTACCCTTTGGACTATTTCTGCGGTGCACGAGAGATGGAGGTTTTGAGTTATTTGTAGATGAATTGAGACATTAGGTAGTGTCATGACCAAAGGTTTTGCAATATATGCAGTACAGAAAAAGAGGTGCCTTATACACACAATGGGGATTGGTATGGTCATAGTGATTGCATTAAACACAAGACATTTCAGTCATCACTTGGAGAGGCATTAAGGATGTTTGGTTTTGAAGGATCTCATTCTCTCTTAGAGATGTCGATTGAAAGCTTTTAAGCAAGATTGCATAGAATTCAAGAAATGACAATTCCAAGATCAATCTTTCTTTTGCCATTGCTTCGCTTGGTTTAGATGAGGAACATCTCATAGCATGATCATCTTCCATCATGTTGTCATCTACGCATATTGCTTCTTTACAACCTTCTTTACAACATTGATCAAATGTTTTTGGATTGGATACAATGATCAAGTTGTGTAAGCTATTTTTCTTTAAGCCCATCATGAAACATCTTTTCAATTGAGAATCGTTTAATTTTTCCCATGACTCACATCATGAGTCTAAGAGTTTTATCCGAAGGATAAAGTCTTTAATGGTTTTGTTTAGCTTATGCTCAATTGAATATAGTTTGCTTGCTGCACTCCACCAATCACCTTGTCTTGAAAAGCCATGGATAAAGGCTGACTTCAAGGTTCTGAAGTTTGTCTTGATTGCCGGCATCAATGTGATGAACCATCGACTAGCCTTTCCCACTAAGCATAGGTTCAACACATGTACCTTGGTGGGGTAGTTTGGATTTCCAAAGGCTTCATATCTATGTTTAAACATTTCAATGAATTGAACGGGATCATTTATTCCATCGTATTTGCCCATGATATTGGAGATTTGTACGACAGTATTTTTATGTCACTGAGGCCATATATGAGTGCTTGAAAGATCCCTGTCCCCACCACACAACGAATTTAGAAGTGCTAGCAGTGGAAGTAGCACTTCTTGCACGGGGTAGGGTCTCTCACTCGAGGCCTCGCCCACAGATATTCGGACAAGAGACTAATCCCTCGGTTCTTCCAAAATCGAACCCGGAAAAACTTCCCTCGCCCGGAAAGCACGGGCGATTCCTCCATGATATTTTTACTCTAACGTAGTCAAAAGCCTTAACTAACTGAATTGATCTGATCGAACTCGTAAGTCCCATAGTCAGATCAAGGAAAAGATTGCACTTGGATCATAGAGGCCAACGCTTTTTTCCTCATTGAGAGGCACAACCGTTGATTCTTTTCCATAGAACAATTTTTATCCGGGATTTACTTCATCTATCGTACCATAACAGAATTGAGTCTCATTTTAGGGATCCATCAGTCAACCTAACTCCATCCAGTCTAGTGGGTTAGCCAACTGCCCAACCACTGTAGTGATGGAATCTAATTAAGAATTTGGTTAGATTTTGTCCCAGGTACCCGAGAAAAGAGTTTCCAGGTTCCCTAGCCGGATATTCATGCAAACTTAGAACTAGTCACACCACTTACACACCCAATATGAAATTGCCTTTTTCACAGATTCAGCTATCTTTAAAACAATCTTTTAATGAAACTATAGTATCACTGATCATAAACTTCCAAAATATCTGGTTGAATCCTAATTTCTAATTTTTCCTTCATCGGTGTACTTATGGCATCATTGGCAACTAGAATGCTCACCACCTGTCCACTCAGGGGCCTTTTTGATAGTTCCTAGCTCATAGTAACCGGAAATAATTTCACTTATCAAAATCAAAATGGAATCTCCGTTGAAGATCAGCAAGATCAACCAACAGATCCATATAAAAGAGCCATTGACTCATTCGTTGTTGAGGACTAGCAAGGTCAATCAACCAGATCCATGCGCGAATTCAGAAAACAACTCTTACTCCTTGTTCCAAAATCTTCCATGACACACGTGTGGGTATCTTCAGCGACCCAGAGCCTGAGCACCGTATGGTCAGCACCCCCTAAGATCCTTTGCAGGTCACCGAGCACTTCACTCATAGGTTGCTTCCTTGGTCCCTCATTCACTATACCGGAAGCTCACTATTTAAATCGAACCGAGGTTGGTCAAGACCTTGGCCGACCTTGCTATGCGAGACATCCTCCATTGACTCTCCGTCAGTTGTTGTAACTTTATCAGCAGGGTCTCCCCGACCTCATTCACAAGACGGTCAAAAAGCTTCCCTAGCATTTTTGACATAAAATAATAATTTAAAAACAGGTCATAAATACAGTTTCTATAACGAACTCTCGTTTTTCCACATTGTTCCACATCAATCCTCATTTATTTCATATGTATTCCCATTAACATCACATCATTTTCCATCTCATCACATCTTTTCTCATTTATCTGCATCAGTTCTTCTCATCACTCGCATCTACCCATATCCACATCTCATCACATCATATTCATTCACATCACATATCACATCTATCCCAATTTACATCACATCTCATTCACTCACATCCCGATTCACATCATATCACATCCATTTACATCCATCACATCACATTCATTCATATCCATCACATTCATTCATATTCATCACATTCATTCATTCATATCCACCACATTCCTTCTCATAACCATCCCATCACATACATTCTATCCACATTATATCACATCACTTCTATCCACATCATATCTCATTCATACACATCTCATCTCATTCATCCACATCCATCCAATCATTCACATGTACGACTACTCACATTTATCCATACATTCATATCTCACTTCACATCCACATATATTCATGTCACATCACATCTCATTCTTTCACATACACATCCACATCCATTCTTTCATACACATTCATATCTATTTTCATCACATATCATCCACTCACATCCCATATCACATTCATTTACATCTTGATTTACATGACATCACATCTCATCCATTCATTCACATCTCATCACATCTATCCATTCATTCACATCTATCTGATTCACATCGCATCTCATTACATCTATTCACACATCACATCCCATCCATCCATTCATTCACATTTATCTGATTCACATCGCATCTCATCACATTCATTCACATCTCATTATATCCATCCATTCATTCACATCTATCTGATTCACATCGCATCTCATCACATCTATTCACATCACATCCCATCCCTCCATTCATTCACATTTATCTGATTCACATCGCATCTCATCACATCTATTCACATCACATTCCATCAATCCATTCATTCACATTTATCTGATTCACATCACATCTATTCACCTCACATCTCATCACCTCTATTCACCTCTATTCATAGAATTTAAACATAGAATTTAAGAGAAATCTAATTTTGATATAAAAATTCTTTATGCATCTATTTATGCATAAAAATCAATTTTAAATGGAATAACACTTTTGAAATAAAAATAATTCCTTTATGCATCTTTCTATGCATAAAAATCAATTTTAATGAGAATAATCCTTTTGAAATAAAATTAATTCCTTTATGCATCTTTCTATGCATAAAAATTAATTTTAATGAGAATAACACTTTTGAAATAAAAATAATTCCTTTATGCATCTTTCTATGCATAAAAATCAATTTTAATGAGAATAACACTTTTGAAATAAAAATAATTCCTTTTGGAGTAATCAGAATATTTCTTTCTATTTCAAAAATGGTGGGAATTACTCTTTTGGAATAACAAAAACAAACTTTCTTTTCCACAAAATTCTGGAAAATTTTGCCATAACCTCCTTTGTATGGCTGACCATTTCTCATTTTTATCATTCTTTAATTGACTTAAATTAACCCGAATTAGATTCATAGAACTCTAATCTACACAATTTTCTAAATTCAAAAGAGTAAATAATAAGAAGAGTTTAATTAATCCTTTAGTTAATCTTTCTAGGATTAAGAAAGGCTGGAATGTAAAGAAGAGAAAGGGGTGGCCTTTTTATCAAGGCATAGGATTTGAATTTAATTCAATTTACTACAAAACATAAAAATCAATTCAATTTAATTCAATTTACTACAAAACATAAAAATCAAGAAAACTATAGATTTAAAATTAAACAAGTAAGAAAATTAACTTACATAGAGCTTGTAAGCTCTCCTTTGGCTTGAGGGATTGAGGGTTCTACTCTTGTTGTTTGAAGCAAGAGTGGCCACCAATTCACTTTGGAGAGGATTAGGCCAAAAATAATTGAATTATTAAAAAAATTCAATGTAAATGGCTCAGGATAGGAGCAGAGTAATAGTGCATAAACACCATTAAGCTTTTACAGAGGGGGAGGCCTCTATTTATAGGAAAAAGTGAGCCTCTAACCAAGCAAACTGATTCTAGAGTTTTCCAGATCAGTTTGGTCAAATTTTGACCATTTTTGGGTCAGTTTAGCTTACTTTTTGGATCTAGTTGAAACAGGAGAGAGGAGAGTTCATTCACACCTATCTGATTCACATCACATCTCATCACATCTATTCACCTCACATCTTATTACCTCTATTCACATCACATCCACCCATCCATCCATCCATTCATTCACATCCATCTGATTCACATCACATCTCATCACATCTATTCACCTCACATCTCATTACCTCTATTCACATCACACCCATCCATCCATTCATTCACATCCATCTGACTCACATCACATCTCATCACATCTATTCATAGAATTTAAACATAGAATTTAAGAGAATTCTAATTTTGATATAAAGATTCTTTACGCATCTATTTATGCATAAAAATCAACTTCAGTGGGAATAACACTTTTTCAAAATCCTTTTATGCATCTATTTATGCCATAAAATAAATTTTAATGAGAATAACACTTTTGAAATAAATTGAGAATAACACTTTTGAAATAAAAATAAATCCTTTATGCATCTTTCTATGCATAAAACCAATTTTAATGAGAATAACACTTTTGAAATAAAAATAAATCCTTTAAGCATCTTTCTATGTATAAAACCAATTTTAATGAGAATAACACTTTTGAAATAAAAATAAATCCTTTATGTATCTTTCTATGCATAAAATCAATTTTAATGAGAATAACACTTTTGAAATAACAATTCAATGAAAATAACACTTTCATAATAAGAAATTTCCATTATGTATCTTTCTATGCATAGAAATTAAATTCAATGAAAATGACACTTTTAGTAAAAAAATTTCCATTATGCATCTTTCTATGCATAGAAATTAAACTCAATGAAAATAACACTTTTATAATAAAAAATTTTCATTATGCATCTTTCTATGCATAGAAATCAATTTTAATAATTAATATCAGTGATATCCATGCATATTCATAGGTGAATATGTACATGGAGTAAATTAGAATATTTCTTTTAGAATGCACGAACGGTGGGAATTACTCTTTTGGAATAACATAAAAATAAACTTTCTTTTCCACAAAATTCTAGAAAATTTTACCATAACCTCCTTTGTATGGCTGACCATTTCTCATTTTTATCATTCTATTTTCAACTTAAATTAACCCCAATTACATGTATAGGACTCTAATCTACATAATTTTTAATTTCCAAGAGAATAAACAAAAAGAAAAGTTTAATTAATCTTTTTGTTAATCATTCTAGGATAAAGAAAGGCTGGAATGTAAAGAAGAGAAGGGGGAGGCCTTTTCATCAAGGCATAGTATTAGAATTTACTTTAATCAACTATAAAACAAGAAAATCAAGAAAACCATAGATTTAAAATTAAAAAGTAAGAAAAAATTAGCTTACATGGAGTTGTCAGCTTTCCTTTGGCTTGAGGGATTGAGGGTTCTACTCTTGTTTGAAGCAAGAGTGTCCACCAATTACTTTGAAGAGGATTAAGCCAAAAACAATTGAATTATCAAGAAAATTCAATGTAAATGGCTCTGGGTAGGAGTAGAGTAACAGTGCATAAACACCATTAACCTTTTACAAAGGGGGAGGCTTCTATTTATAGGAAAAAGTGAGCCTCTAACCAAGCAAACTGATTCTAGAATTTTCCAGATCAGTTTGGTCAATTTATGACCATTTTTGGGTCAGTTTAGCTCTCTTTTTGGGTCTAGTTGAAACAGGAGAGAGGAGAGATAAAAATATCTCATTTTTTTAAGTTTAAAACTCCTCCACACATGTGAAATAGGCACCTCCTTCATGAGGGGAGATCCCCACACACCGAGGTGTCAAAAATACATCATTTCCTCTAAATATCTATTCTTTTTTAACTAATAAACCTTGTCCTTAGTCAACTCTTCATCTTATGTGAGAATTTACTCATTTTTGGGGGATTTTCTTTTATTCTTCAATTTATCTCCTCCCTACATTTGGATTAATCGTATTGGTCCATAGGAACCTTAATTGGACCATAATCTAATTTTTTTTAAAAATCTGGACCCTTAGGCTAAGGTCCTTTATACCTATTTTTAATTAATTCCAATTGCACATTGGAAAGTTCTTTTTGAATTTCTGTTTTAGGGGAAATCATTTTAGACACTAGAAGGATTTTTATATCCAAAAATATCTCAATTTTGAATTACCTCCCTCCTCTAGACATTTTCTCTCTCCAAGCCAAAACAGGGTCAAACAGGATCTTTCTTTTATTCATGAGAGGGGAATAATTATAAGATCAGAAGGGGAGGTTCTTATAGTTGCACACCTCGAAAGCTGGAGGGAGGAATCTTACAACTTTTCAAGACAAGGTGATTGGTGGAGTGCAGCGAAAGAACTCTATTCAATTGAGCAGAATCAAAACGAAACCATTAGAGATTTTATCCTTTGGATAAAAATCTTGGATTCACGATGTGAACCATGGGAGAAGCTAAATGATGCTCAATTGAAGAGATATTTCATGATGGGCATAAAGCAAAACAGCTTATACAATTTGATCATTGTATCCAATCCGGACACATTCGATGAATGTTGTAAAGAAGCAATACATTTAAATGACAACATGATGGAGGATGATCATAATATGAGATGTCCCTCATCTAAACTAAGTGAAACAATGGCCGAAGAAAAATTGATCTCAGGATTGTTATTCCTTGAATTCTACAAAGCCTTGCTTAAAATCCTTGAACCAAAACACCCAAGAGAGGATGAGCTCCCTCAAGGAAATACATCCTTAATGCCTCTCCAGTGGTGGACCTAATGCCTTATGTTCTTTTCCACCACTACCACCCCAATTCCCAATGTGCATACCCTAAGCCTATCTTTCAATTCTACCCAAATTGCAAGGTTTTGGGTCATGACACATCTCAATGTCCCAATTCATCTTCAATTAGCTCAAAACTTCCATCTCCCATGCCCCAACCAAACACAATTCAAAGGGTTAAAACTGCTCAAGAAATAGTTCAACAA
This sequence comes from Cibotium barometz, assembly GCF_041138505.1. Lineage (NCBI taxonomy): Eukaryota > Viridiplantae > Streptophyta > Polypodiopsida > Cyatheales > Cibotiaceae > Cibotium > Cibotium barometz. The sequence goes on along the minus strand of NC_141076.1, from coordinate 21,379,794 downwards.
ACACTTCAGTGTTTCTATTATCGGCGGGGACTGCACAAAGTAGCAGACTATACAGTTTGGAATACTTCCATGCCCACAATCAATGACACTTTGCAACCCATATGTGAGTGATGTGGCATCGATCACATATTCCAAGATTGCCCAAGGTGAGTTGCTTCACAGAGCAGCAACCTATCTCACAAAATATAACTCTTAACATCTTGAGTGTACAAAATAGGCAATTGTCCACGGTACCCTTGAATGTGCTTACATGCTTTACAAGACAAGGCATGAGAAATAGTTAAAAATAATTCAAAAGAAAATACTTCAAAATGGGTAGAGGAACATGCTTTACAACAGAAACCAAAAGACAAAGCAAAACCTTCTAAACCCAATAAAAACAAGAGGCAACAAACTGTCAAAACCAAGGTTAAAATAAAGGACAAGGGAAAGAAGCATGTAGAGGACCTAACCCCAATAGAGAAAGATGCTACACATGATGTAAAAGCATCCGCCTCAAAGGCTTCCACACAAACCACAACACCCACATGTGTGACCCAGGATACAAAAGCCCAAAAGAAAGTTTGTTCTCATCGCATGGGCAAACCTAATGAAAACCTGACGATCCAAAGAAAGCTAGAAGATGATACAAGTTCTAGTACATCACTTAGTGAGGATGAAAGAAGTTCTGGTTTGTGACTAGATGTACCTCACATACCAATCAAGAAACTAGAACCCACCCAACCAGCCCAAACTGAAAATCATGATCACATGACATATGCAGAACGCAAAAAGCAAGCTCCGAAGAGCATTCTTAGCTTTGTTAAGTGTCATACAGGATCACCGGTTATGATTGAACCTCATAATGTCAACCCTACAAAAGCAACCAAAATACAAGAACTAGAGGAGTATCATTTCCCCTTCCCAAGAGGAAGACACACTTCCTATATAAATGAAGCCAAGAAAAGTCATTAGAGACAGATTGCACAAATGATGTGGTTGAAAAAGCACGTGGGGAATTTTATGAATCCCTTATACAAAATTAAAGTAGTCTCTCAAATCCTCATTTGGAGGAGTGCTCTTCTCTCATGTGGTGGCAAAGCTAGCATAGCATCAGCACTTGCACCTTTAAAGGCTAAACATGAGTTATACCAAGACATAAAGAGCTACATAGACCAAGTGTGCCATTGTACACATTGGGAACTATTGAAAAAGTTGAAAACCAAGAAGAGGACAAAAGTGAATGGGAATATAAAATTGAAATGGGATCTGAAGTTGAAACAAAAACTGAAACATCCATGATTTCTCTTGAAGCTTCTATCATGGTAGGGTTAGATTTCCCTATGGGCAATGATTAGTTCTCAAGCTAGTCATAAAATCATGACAATAGACACTTGGGTGTCATTGGGATAACCTAAAATCATTCCTAAAGACAATGGTCTTGTAAGAGGTGCCAATGGACAAAACATTGAAGTTCCAGGTTACTTCAGCTATGCTACTCAAACAATCAATGGAACTGTGGAATAGATTCCATGTTATCCTAGATTCCCTTAAGTATGATGTCATTCTTGGTGGAACTTGGGTAAGTGACTTGTTGTATTCAATTGATGAATCCATGCAAATAGTCACCCTGAACACTCTTGTAGGCATTGTGAAATTGCTATTATATGGGAGGAAGAGACCTTAGCAAAGCTGGAACTTCTAACATATCTTACTGAGAATATCCCAAGAATTATGGTTGGATTAGAACTTTCCACTAAACTCCCCACAATTCAAGCACAACTTTATCCAACACGAGAGAATAATCTTATGACCCTCGAGTTATGGGATTTGTTAGGTCAACTAACACTCATGGCTCATCCTAAAAGAATTCCGTTTACATAAGACTTGAACATGCCATGTTTGGGGTACTTTGAACATACAATGTATATTGAAACTGACCCCCTTACTTGCAAGTTTTTTGTAGTTGAGTATATGTTGGAAGCAGATTTGATCTTGGGTCATAAATGGACTATTGTTACCCAAGCACCATTGTACTTTGCTAGCGATAAGGCCATCATGATGGTCAACGACACAAAGTTGACAATACCATACTGCACAGAAGAGGATCCAACCCCAATGAATTTCTATGATGCTGAACGTAAAAAGTTACAAGCCTCTTCCACCATGGAAGCCTCTCTGCACTATGCCCTACCATCTGCATCAATGATGACCGACTTCGATAAAGAATCTACCCCCTCAACTCCATCCTCACCAACAAAGTCCAATGCCATAATCTTGCAATCCACATCTATTCCTGAAGAAGTTCCCCAAGCAAAACCATCTAACAAGGAACTCAAGCGACAAGCTCCAGAGCCAACACCTGCACGCTTAAAGGCATTGACAACATCATCAGCCAACACCACTCTACAAGAGACTCTAGCCTCATCGTCAACAACACCCATGAGTCTCATCGCATCAACAACACCCATGAGTCTCAAATCTATAACCTCAGCACCAACCAACATCAAGGAGGGACCAAAACCTTCCACTTCATCCAAAAATAAAACTCTGCCAAGACAACCAAGATCAAGGTATCTTAATGGTATCAACATGTGGGTGGCAAAGTAGCTCTACTGTAGCCCAAGGCTACTACAAAGGAACCAATCTAATTTGGGTGCCTTAATCATCAAAGCCTCTTACTCAATGAAAAACTCAAAGGCCAAGGAAAAATAAAAGTACTCCACAACACAGTCCACAAAAGCCTATGCGAGTTCCTCAAAGAACTCCAACATCTCAACAAATGTGGGTACCAAAAAGCTTACTGCAAGCACAAGGGTACTACCAAGGAAATACCAAAGCTTGGATTCCCATGCGTGTCAAAAATTCCCCTAAGCCTGCACAAAGACAGAAAGCTCAGCACCGCACCAAAAGCATCAACCACCAACTTATAATGTTCATCAAATATGGATGCATGTGCACGTGCTTCAACAAGAATACTATGATGGTAATCTTGTCATATGGTTGCTAAAATCGAACAAAGTGAAGATAACCTCCTCACCACCAACTTCAACCCCACTAGCTTCACCTAAAGTTTGACAAGAATGGAGGCCCAAGCAAACCACTCAACCCCTCTTGTGCATTCAGCACCTACATAAGAGCTTGTGTGTTCATTCAAACCCAATGGCAACCAACCAGAAGCTGTACCTAATGCCTCAACATTACTTGAGCCACACAAATTCAAGATTTAATTCCCACGTTTGCAATACTTATGAGCGCATCAAAGACAAACTCACAATGCTCTTGTCACCCCTCTGGATGAGAAGCATGAGTGGAGAAGCTACGTGGTAGACATAAGAACATATTCTCTCAAAAAGAAGAGTAGACACAAGAACCTATTGCTCGCCAAGTGGTAGCAAAAGAAAAAAAAAGGAGAAAAAGACACACACACACACAAGGGAGTCACACAAATGGCCTACCTAAAAATGGTAGAATATCCCAAGAAACTCCCAACGATCTTCAATAGCCATCCATTTTTGTTAAGCTTATGGCTTACTATTCTTTTGGCTATGTTAATATAGTGGCTGTTTCATGAGTACATACGCACTGGAGGACATTTGCACCAAGGCCTTATCATCGATAACCTTCTAGGTACATCTCTTGATGGGGGGCATGGTGGGCAAAAAGCCTGGTCAATGGTACAACCCATCACCTGGAACTTTCCTTCAAATTGCAAACCTCTCCAAACACAAGTCTTCACAACACATTGATCTCTAATCCTTGGTGAAGATATCCATCTAAGCCTCGCAAGTTGACGTAATTATTTCAATCCTTGCCATAACAAATGGCTACTTCAACAAGAGTAGTTTAATAAGAGTCTATGTGACTCAATTCTTGTACTTCATGGATCTCTGCTTAATAGAGTACTTAAATATACATAAATGCATAAAAAGCACATGGGAAGAAGCATGCAAGAACATGTCCTACTCAATAACATTTGGCAAGAATCCTATCACAAAAAGGGACTTCATCAAAGGCCAATTATTCAAATTATGAATGTCGCTTCAATAAATCAAATGAGTAAATGAGAATCATAATCTTATTTTGATGATTTTGTCTACGTTCCTCTAGATCCTCTTTCTCTTCTCCCCCAACCATTATTAACATCTCTTAGTTTCCCAACTAATACAAAATCCCATGTAACTTTGCTTATGATTTCCAAAAACAATGTGAGCAATAAATATTATTTTTTTAAAAAGAAGCTCACACAAATAAATATGCAATCACTCTCGCAACCCCCACCCACCCACCCCATTAGGAATTTTTGCTAATTTGTAACCTTTTCATTTACTAACTAGCCTTTCATAGTCCTTCCGGAGGAACAAAAACCATTGAATGTCACTGAACATCTAAAGCCATCAACAAAGCTTGCCAATTCTCCCCATACAACGGTCTTTGGCACAATCACGAGGATGCGATCGGCATCAGGAAGGGGGGAATGTTAACCCATTCCTAGGATTAACAAGAGCTACTACGATTATCTTATATCAAGGAATGAAGCAATGGTGTCCAAATCTATAACTTAGACAGGCACCCGTAATGGTCCGACAAAATACTTATGGGCGATTCCCACTTCAAGAGCGTGTGGTAGTAGTAAGCTAGGATAAAGTCCCAAGTGGTGTATTTCATGGATATATTATAAGAGTAGTCATTGTAATAGCATTAGGCCTCTTATGAGCCTAAAGTGCCCGACTTGCCACAGTTTAAGTGAGTGTTTAAGTGAGTGTGAACACTTATGGCCATGTATATAAGTGAATATCTCTCATAATACAAAGAACTCTCCCATTGTGCAATAGATTCTTGCTCTTGCTAATATCTCTCTCTAATGCATGCTAGTGTGTGTGTGTGTGAGTGATGTGAGGTGAGAGGAGGGATGAGTACACGTAGTGCAATGCGGTGTGACAACATTCGCAGGAGATGTGGTGGAATTTCTTCTTCTCAAGGAGTTGTAGAGCTTGGAGACCTCAAGGGTTATGAGGTTGGCCATTGGAAAGATCCTCACACAGTTGCAGTTCACCAGGTAATCTCTTGTTAGATGTGTTTCAAGGGGGGTTAGGGTGAGCCATAACATGGAGAAACCTTCTTGGCCAAAAGTAGCCGAGGGACTCAACATGCTGGAAGGATTAGACCTCGATGAGAGGAGGAAGAGTATCTCTAGCAAAATGCAAGCCTAGTCAGCGTGTTCAAGATTGATGTAGTCCGGATAATGGACAAATACCACCCAAGTCCTCCACACATGGATAAAGTCACCAAGGATTGGTCTAATCCAGAAAGCATAGAGCAAAGCCCAGAAGAAGCTGAAGATTTTTATGAGGCTCTGGACGATGATGGTAATACCCCAAGCCTACAACAGATTATTGCAACAAAAAAAGCTTTTGACATAGACTTGAAGCACTCCATGTTTGTCAAGGAAGATGAGTTGGAGATGAATCTAGGAACTGATAATGACCCCAAGATGGTCCGGGTCAGTGCCAGACTGGATGCTGAGTTCCTGGAGGAAGTCCGAATGTTGCTCATGTCCTTCAAGGATGTGTTTGCATGGAGCTACACTAAAATGAAAGGGATTGATCCAAGGTTCTACCAACACTAGAACAATTTGAAGGAGGGTGCCATAGCTCTGGGCGCAATAGAGGTACCGGATGAATCCCAACTATGCCACAAGGGTGAAAGAAGAACTGGACAACTTTCTTCAAGTCAAATTCATATATCCAATTGATCAGGTGACTTGGTTGTCCTGATAGTGATTTCCCCAAAGAGAAACCAAAAGTTGCAGGTATGTGTGGATTACCAAAAACTGAATGCCACAAACATCTCAGATCCTTTTCCTTTATTGTTCACAGATTCCTTGCTTGATGTTGTAGCCGACCACACGAGATGTACTCTTTCCTGGATGGGTTCAGTACTTATAATCAAGTTCAATTGGTCCTATAAGATTAGCAAAAAACTACTTTCATCATAGAGTGGAATGCCTTTGCATCCAACGTCATGACCTTTAAACTCAAGAACGCTCCCGCAACATTTCAATATGGTCCATGAAATTTTTACCGATTTTTTGACCACTTGCATGCAGGTATTTATTGATGATTTCAGTGTTTTTGGGAAATCATCTCAACATTTGATGCACCTGTAGTTGTGCTTGGCCAAGTTTTGAGTCTCCAGATTAAGCCTGAATTCGGCTAAGTGTGCCTTTGTCGTCCAAAGTGGTATGCTTCTGGGCCACATTGTCTCCAAGGAAGGAATTGTAGTCGACCCAGCCAAGGTAGAGGTCATTTGGAAGCTCCAATTCCAATAAATGGGAAAGAACGCACAAGGTTTTTAGGACAGGTCAAATGGCACAATCGCATGCTCCTGTATCTGTAGTCGTTCCTTTGAACCAGCAGATGATGGAAATCAAAGCATCGTTGACCCATAAATTGTGGCAGGAAGATTTTCATTGGACCGAAGAATGCGACATCGCATTCTAGTGTCTCAAGCTCATGCTATTCGAAGCACCTATCATGCAAGGCATGAACTGGGAATTTACCTTTCACGTCTTTGTGGATGCCTAATGTGGCCATTGGTAGTGTTCTGATGTAGGAAGCTAAGAAGAAATGGTTCTGGCCAGTCTACTACATCAGTATAGAAGGCTTTCTGATGCTGAGCGAAACTACTCAACCACACACAGGGAAGCCCTTGGCATGATCTACTCAACCACACACAGGGAAGCCCTTGGCATGATCTACTCTGTCACCAAGTTTTGGCAATAAGTTCACCTTTCATGTGGATCACTCTCCCTTGCTATATCTAGTCAGCAAAGTCTAGTAGGTGTAAGATGTAAAGGTGTAATAACCTCCCCTCTCTGTTCTTGTAATTATTTCCCTCTCTGAAATAGAAGAAAGATCTTGTTTTACCCTGTTTTGGCCTCGAGAGAGAAAATGTCTAGAGAGAGATAATCCTAAATTGAGATATCTTTGGATATAAAAATCCTCCTAGTGTCTAAAATGGATTTCCCTGAAATAGAAGTTTAAAATAAACTTTCCAATGTGCATTAGGAATTAATTGAAAATGGTATAAGGGACCTTAGCCTAAGGGTCTACATTTTCAGAAATTTTTAAATTATGGTCCAATTAAGGTTCCAATGGGCCAATTGGATTAATCCAAGTGTTGGGATGAGATAAATCCAAAGAATAAAAGAAAATACCTAAAAATGAGTAAATGCTCACATAAGATGAATAGTTGACTGAGTACAAGGTTTATTAGTTAAAAATTATGAGATATTACTAAAAAAATGAGATATTTTGGAATAATGATGCATTTTTGACACCTTGGTAAGGAAAGGGGGACTCTTGAGGTAGGCGCCTCTTTCACATGTGTGTAAGGATTTTTAATTCAAAAAAATTGTGATATTTTTATCTCTCCTCTCTCCTTGATCAAACCAATCAAAAAGGGAGCCAAACTGGTCTAAATCTTGTCCAAACTGAGTCAAACTAAACTTGAAAATTTCTAGAACCTAGTTGGACTTGGTTAGTGGCCTCCCTCACCTACAAATAGACCCTTAGTCATTTGTAATTGAATATTAGAGCTATACTATGCCAGTATTATATTAAAATAATCATATTTTCTATTATCCTTTAAATTTTCCTCTCTCTTGGGAGCTTCGATCTCTCTCTCTCTACAACAACTCTTGGAGTTTCTCTTCTCCTCTTGGTGGACCAATTGATTGGTCGGGGGCTTCACTGTAGAATCAAGCCAAACTTGGAGGTAAAATCAAATTTTATGGTTTTTTTCTAATTTTCTCAATAACTTTCTTCTTCTCAACCCCTCTCAAGCTTGAGAAGCTTTCTAAATGATTGTTTTAATTCAAATCAAGATTTCTCTTAAAGTCTTAATGCTCAATCAAATTCATCCTCTCGATAGCATTTTTGCGTATAACTTCAAGGTCTTAGATTTACTCGTATATATTATCAATAAAAAGCTGCAGATATACCCACAGTATATACAGGTAGTCACGGTCCTTGGAGCTATAAGGTAAATACCATCATATCTAGGTCTCAAGAAAGTCAGGGATTCTATACAATTGCGGTACTTCCAATCTAGCTTGAGTTCCAATTTGCAATCATTCCTTCATCAGTGTACCTATGACATCATTGGTAACCAGAACGCTCACCACCTCAGGGGCCTTTTCAATAGTTCCTAGCTCATAGTACCCGAAAATATAATCATATATGAAAAATTCAGATGGACTCTCCGTCTAAGATCAGCAAGATCAACCAACAGATCCATATAAAAGAGTCATGGACTCATCCGTTGAGAACCAACAAGGCCAATCAACCAGATCCATACCCAAGTTCAGAAAACAACTCTAACTCCTTATTCCATTTTCTTCCTCGACGCATGCGTGGGTATCTTCGGCGACCCAGAGCCCGAGCACCGTATGGTCAGCACCCTCTAGGCTCCTTCGCGCAGGTCACCTAGCGCTTCACTCATAGGCCGCTTCCTTGGTCCCTCATCCATCGTACTACCGGAAGCTCACCATTTAAATCGAACCGAGGCTCTGGTCAAGACCTCGACCGACCTTGCTATGCGAGACGTCCTCCATTGACTCTCTGTCTCACAAAATGGTCAAAATGCTTCCTCAGCATTCTTGACATAAAACAGTCATTTAAAAACAGGTTTCATAAATATAGTATCTAACGAACTCTCATCTTGCCACATTGTTCCACATCATTTCTCGTTATTCCACATTCTTCTACATCAATTCACATTGCTTATTCCACATCCATTCATATGTATTCCCATCGTCCTTCATCCAATCTCATCCAACCACATCATATTACATCTCATCACATCTATCCTCATCACATCACAGCACAACATATCCACATTGCATCTCATCCATTCATATCACATCACATCATATCACATCACATCCATCTACATTCATTCAGATCCACATCACATCCACATATTTCTCCATGGACTTCTATATGTGATGAGGTTACCTCTTCATGTCTTTGTTGCCCTTCCTCTTGCAACACCTCTTTTCCTGTGGCTTTCTTTGTACCAAACTCAGCTGATGCATTCAGATCTAATATAATGGAATTTTGAAGTGGGGAGAGGTTTTTGAAAATGATATGCGGCGCTGGGCTAGGAGGGGGGTTGTTGATGTATTTCCACTACTATGTTTACTGGAGTTTCTGATAAACTTAAGCCCCTAGCTACCTTTTTCTCTACCACTGCCTGATAGGAAGCTATTTCATGGGCCAGTTCTGCTTCTATGCGTTGTGACTCTTCCGCAACACCATGTATAATACCCTGCATCTTCCTGTTGATTTTCTTTTTTCTACTCTTCTTGAGCTCCTTCATGATTTTCTTTGTGTCTTTTAGTAATGCTTACCCTTCTTGCAACTCTCCAGAGGTGAGTGCTGATGGTTCTACCTGTGCTGCTTGAGGTTCTTGTTCTTCATGCACTAGATTTGGAATAGGGAGTTGTGCTACATGATTCAGCACCTTGGTGAGTAAGTAAGGATTGCAAACCTTTTACTTGTGCACCTTTAAGTAGTTTTCCATCTCCCTATGAGTGTACCAGGCTAATCATCTTCCTTTTCTTCATGCACCTTGGGAAATTCTGTTAAGGGGGACCTTGTTGTAGCGGTTAGCAGGTTTTACCTGCATAATGAGGGACATGTCTCTGCAAGCTTTCTCTATCACCTCATCCCTGATATTTTCATATTCAGCCCCATTGGAATTGTAAGAGCTTTTCTTCAGCATTGCGTCCAAAGGCATCTTTTTGAAGTTTTGAGAGTGGATTTTCATTGGTGTTGGTAACTGTAAGGCTTCCCGGATCAATTCCTCTGAGAGTAGGACCTGTTCTATGGTTCCATCTTCTTTGGTGACATTCCCTCTCTTAGTGGCCTTGTCATAGGACTTTAGGTACTCTGCATACAATTCTAGATTGATGGTATGGGGGAGACACTCTGCCATTCGTCCCATGCCTACTTTCTCTAGCTTGTCCTTGACTGCAAGGTCTTCCAAGATCTGCAAACACTCTGGGATGTGGTACTGTAGAGCTATCTTCCCATGGGTAGTATGGACATCCTTGTTAATGGATTTATCCATGGAGCAATTGTGCATGTTGTCCCAAATAGCTTAGTTTTGGGCCACATGTTGGTCTCTTCTTCCTGCTTATAGGTGACCCAGTTTCACTAGCTTGTGTGACTGCTGGAGTCTCCTTGACTTTCTGTTCAGAGGTTGTGAAGGTCAACATCTGTAAATAATGATAAGAAAGTCAGTCATACTAACTGGTGAGAGCATGTGGTCATTACCTCTTCTTCTTCTTCTTCTTCTTTTGAAAATGAGTGTGTGTGAGTGTTATATTCGATGAGAAGTGTGTTAGTGGTGTGGGCAATAACAAGGTACGAGTCTACACGCGGGAAGGTGCAAACTGTGAGAGTGCAGGTTTATGCAAACTGTGAGAGTGCAGGTTTATGCACCGTAAGATATCAGGGTACGAAACCCGTGAGATGGCTAAAATCGTGAGAAGGGTCAGCCGTGAGGTAGTTAATCTGTGAGATGGGTTGAAATGGAAATGGTTAAAACCGTGAGGTAGTTAATCCATGAAATGGTTAAAACCATGAAACGGTTAATCCGTGAGATGGTTAAAACCATGAGATGGGTTAAAACTGTAAGATAGGTTGAAATGGAAATGGTTAAAACCATGAGGCAGTTAATCCGTGAGATGGTTAAAACCGTGAGATGGATTAAAATCGTAAGATGGTTAAAACTGTGAAACACTTAAAATCGTGAGCTGGTTAAAACCGTTAGATGGGTTGAAACTATGAGATAGTTAAAACTATGAGCTAGTTAAAACCTTGAGATTATGCACCGTGAAAGTGTAGGTTTATGCACTGTGAAAGTGCAAGTTTTTTGACCGTCCTTTGTGTAACTTGTGTTTTTTTTATCATTTTTAAGTGTTAAATTGTGAGCTATTATCTTATGTCGAGTGTAGAATATAAGATCAAACACATGCATGCAGCAATCATAGTTTGGATCGTTTTATGACATGTAATTGGATTACTTAAAAGAAAGAAAGAAATGAAAAGAAGAACACAAAGGCAAGGCACAAGTTCCCACCTCAACCCGAAGATGCCGAATATGCAGGCAGACGAGCATTTAGGAATCAAGAGCGGTGAGAGGCAATGCTTCGTGATGCACATGATGAAGAATTGCAAAAGCGGAATGCACAAATAAGGAAAAATTTCAATTTTATGGTGTGATTGTCAGCCTAGTGGCTGTCTTAATGAAGTATGCCATGTGGAATTCCATGATGAAGAATTGCAAAAGAGGAATGCACAAATAAGGAAAATTTTCAATTTTATGGTGTGATTGTCGGCCTAGTGGCTGTCTTAATGAAGTATGCCATGTGGAATTCCATGATTGGCCGAGGGAAGGTGACCGTTTCACGTCGGAAGTAGTAAGGCGGTTCATGACATGAACCATTTAGAACCAATTCACGACGTGAACTATTTTGGAGTGTTTCACGGCGTGAACTGTTTTATGTTGAGTGCGTGCAAGGTTGACACCTTACCAATTCACGACGTGAACTATTTTGGAGTGTTTCACGGCGTGAACTGTTTTATGTTGAGTGCGTGCAAGGTTGACACCTTATGTTCCTTTCATGTTCAAACACTCAATCATGCAGTCAAAAGTTGGTTGAATGAAGCAAAGGATCATGTTTCATGGCATGAATATTAACATTTTTACCTTGTATCCATTTTTGAGTAATGGATACCTTTGTACTTCTTTTTTGTTTATTGCCATGGAAACCAAGGTGGTACTTTGGAACTTCTCGGTATTTGTACTTCTTTTCTGTTTATTGCCATGGAAACCAAGGTGGTACTTTGGAACTTCTCGGTATTTGTACTTCTTTTCTGTTTATTGCCATGGAAACCAAGGTGGTACTTTGGCAAATCTGGGTATTTGTTGTTGCAATCGTTTTAGCTCCGTGTGAGCGTGCTTGATCTTTCCCTCCATCCAATTGAAGAGTGCCTCTATTGAATCTTGTTGATTGGCATTTGTCTCCGTCTCATTTGGTTGTGCCTTTCCTCTTTTCTTCTCAATAACTTTATCTAGCTCTTTTATTTTGGTGGGTGCTGTTGAAAGAACGGTAGAGGGGGAGGAGACACACACACAGGAGCAAACCCATAGAGGGAAGCCATGTCCACTCTCACACAAAGCATAATGCACTAATCCATAATCCACACAACACACAATGAGTTGTGTCCACACTCTACTAACCCTAGCTAATGTCCACACACTATGACCAGCTGGACACACGGTCATTTATGTCTCACACATGTTCCTACCTAATCTGCCAGCACATTGCATAGCTGGCTCACACTGACATCGAGCTTGAATCTCAACAGTCCCTCTCAAGCTCATAATGTACTGCCGATGAAGATGTAGATGAGCTTGGGATATCAAGACTCTCAACACTCCCCCTCAAGCTCATCCCATGTACTCCCAACATAGTCCGGAAGTACTCAAACTTCTCCCTGCTAAGTGGCTTCGTAAAGATATCAGCCACCTGCTCATCAGTCTTCACATACTAAAGATCAACTGTACCATCCAGCACCTTCTCTCTGACAAAGTGATAATGGACCTCTATGTGTTTGGTCCTCGCATGAAACACTGGATTCTTTGCCAACTGTATACTGCTCATGTTGTCACAATGAATGACAACTTTGCCATCAATAGGCTCACATAAATCTACCAAGAGACCCTTTAACCATACTGCCTCACAAGTAGCAATGGCTACACCCCTGTACTCAGCCTCTGTAGTACTGGATAGAGCAACTGTAGGTTGCTTCTTGCTACTCCAACTCACCACGGCACTTCCAAGTGTAAAAGCATATCCACTAGTAGACCTCCTGTCATATGAGCTACCTGCCCAATCAGCATCTGTGTAGCCATGTATGTCCAAGCTTTTACCACTCTCATAAAGTAAACCATAATGTGTTGTGGTCTTCACATATCTCATGATGCGTCTCACTGCATCCAAATGTGGCTTTCTGGGGCTCTGCATAAACTGGCTTACTAGCCCCACAGCATAACTCAAATCCGGGCGTGTGATAGTCATATATATGAGACTACCAACCATCTTCCTGTACATAGAAGGATCATCCAATTCTCCTCGCCATAATCAGCCCGCAACTTCACATTTTGCTCCAAAGGTGTACTCATAGGCTTACACCCTGTCATGCCATACTTTGCCAACATATCCAATGCATATTGGCGCTGTACTAACCATGTACCTGCATGATCTTTGACCACTTCAATTCCAAGGAAGTATCTCAACTCACCAAGATCTTTCATGTCAAATTGCCCGCTCAAAGCTTTCTTGACATGTATCATATCTGCACCATGATCACCTGTGATAATCAAGTCATCCACATAGATGACGAGTAAAACAATCCCATGCTCTGTCTTCTTCACATAGAGTGAAGAATCTGCAGTAGAAATCTGAAAACCAAGTGAGATAAGATATCTGCTCATCTTATCACTCCAAGCACGAGGTGCTTGCTTCAAGCCATACAATGCCTTTTTCAATCTACATACGTGAGTGGGATATCTTGGGTGTACATACCCTTCTGGCTGTGCCATGTACACTTCCTCTTGTAGATCTCCATTTAGAAATGCATTCTTGACATCCATTTGATGCATTTCCCAGCCATTAGCTGCAGCCATAGCAATGACTGCTCTCACTGTGCCCATCTTAGCCACTGGACTAAATGTCTCATCATAGTCCAATCCTTGGGTTTGTGCATAACCCTTTGCTACCAATCTTGCTTTATGTCTCTCAATAGAACCATCAGATTTGCACTTCACTTTGTAAACCCATTTACAGCCAATAACATTCTTGTCCTTTGGTAATGCAACCAAGTCCCATGTGTCATTATGGACCAATGCGTCCATCTCAACATCCATTGCTTTCTCCCATACATGCTCTCCAATAGCCTCTGTATAGCATGTAGGTTCCACATGCTTTACCATAGATGTCATGTATGCATAGTGCATAGCAAAATCTCGATATGTCAATCTGTCAACAGGATATCTGACTCTCTGGGATCTCCACAATGCATGCGGGTCACTCTGTACACCTGTAACTCTAGCATGTGGTGGCACATATCTGTCCTGCCTAGCACCAGCGTAAAACAGGTATGCCAAGCTCCTCATCCAAACTCTCAGAACTAGATGACTCATAACCTGTGATTGCAATGCCTTCAACCTTATTTTTGCCTTTATCCATAGCACTACTCCCAGTGCTCACACTCTCATGCCTCAAACGTCCTGAACATGGACGTACACTGCTACTCTCAGCTTCTGCTCTGCTGGCCCAGACATAGTAGTAGAACTAGAACTTGCTTGTGGTGGCAAGTTCACAGGCACATCAGCCTCAAGTGACTCAATGACTCCCTCATCTTTTGCTTTGTACCAACTAGCAAGCTCATCAAACACCACATCTCGTGAGATGACCACTTGTCTAGTTTGAGGATTATAACATTTGTATGCCTTTCGATCCTGTGCATATCCAACAAATACACATTTCTCTGCTTTAGGATCCAACTTCCTTCTTCTTTCATCAGGCACATGTACATAAGCTATGCATCCAAAAACTTTGAGATGTCCAATATCTGGTCTGTAACTTGTAAGCCGCATCTCTGGCGTGCTTCCATGAATGGCTGCTGTAGGTGTTTTGTTCAATATATACACTGCAGTAGCACATGCTTCTGCCCAATAGTAATCTGGGATGCTCTTTTCATTAAGCATTGCCCTTGCCACTTCACATATGACTCTATTCTTTCTCTCAGCCACACCATTCTGCTGAGGTGTATACCTGCAAGTCAACTGTCTTCTTATTCCATGCTTCCTCAAGAAATGCTCAAAAGCCTTTGAGGTGTATTCACCACCTCCATCTGTCCTCAGACATTTAATCCAACAGCCATATTGCTTTTCGGCAAAAGCTTTGAAATCCATGAACTTTTCCAACACTTCACTCTTCTCTCTCAGAAAGTATATCCATGTTATCCTGCTAAAGTCATCAATGAATGTCACATAGTATAAACTGCCTTTGATAGACGGGTTTTGTGCAGGACCCCATACATCACTATGTACGATCTCAAGTGGCCTACTACTCATATTTCCTTCTCTAGGAAACCTCAACCTTGCTTGCTTTCCAAACTGACAGGCTTCACAAACATGCATATGTCCATCATATTTGAACCTAGGCAATCCACTGACAATGCCTCTTGTTTGCATGTTCTTTAATCTCTGTATATTGACATGTCCAATCCTCTTATGCCACATATCAATGTCCTGTACCACATTCCTGCTCTTTGAGAACATGACTGATTTTAGCTCAAGAATTCCAGCATCCAGTTTAAACAATCTGCCTTCTTTCTTTCCTTTAGCAATGACTCTACATCCATGTTTAAAGTCCTCAACGAAGCAACCATGCTCATTGAAGCGAACCTGTAATCCCTGTTCCACCATTTGACCAACTGAGGCCAAGCTCTTTGTGATCGAAGGCACGTACAATACATCAGACATAGACTTTGTTTGACCATTGTGCATGACCAATGGTACACTTCTAACATGTGTAATGACATGCTGGGTATCATCACCTGTTTCCACATAGCCTTTCACTTCCATAGGCTTCATATGCTCAAACCATTCACCATGACATGTCATATGGTTTGATGCTCCTGAGTCCATATACCATGTGTCATCATTCTCAGCATTTGTCGTCATAGAACCCACAACATGCTTCATGGCCAACAAATGATTTGTAGTGCCATCATTGCTGCTTGATGCATAGTTTCCACCATGTTGTGCATAATTTCCACCATAATGACCACCACGTTGTGCTCTACCCTCTCTCAAATCATTCTGTTTGCGAAAACAATCTCTCGCCATATGACCATATTTGCCACAATAATGGCATTCAACATCTTGCATAGAATTTTGTTGGCCTTGCCAACGTCCTCTTCCACGGGGGTTACCTCTGCCTCTTTGAGGGGTGTATCCACAACCACCTCGAGCACCATATGAAGGCTGAAAATTCTGTTGTGGAGGCCTATCCTGCCATCCACGACCATTACCACCACGTCCACGTGATGCGAATCTTCCCCTGCCTCTAAAACCTCTCTGCGAGTAGAAAGCCTGATTTCTGCCATCATCATGGCTAGTAGATGCATCCAGAAATGAATCACTGAGCTTGATTTCCTCAACCAATAAGAGTGAAACCAACTCATCAAAGTCGGGTAGACCTATACTCCTCACTGAGATAGATGTATCAAAATATTTGTATTCCTTGCCAAGACCACGCAAGGTAATATCCACCAAATCATCATCAGGCATGGGGGCATTTATTGTGGCCAATGCATCTGCAAACTTCTTGATTTCTTGCACATAATCATGTATGCTCCTTTTATTCCTTTTCACATTGTGTATCTGCTGTCGCAACTGAGACTTGCGAGCACTCGTATCTGTATCAAACATCTTGACCAAAGTATCCCATGTATCTTTGGGATTCTCAGCATCCTGTATGTGTATGAGCATAGCATCAGAAATACATATAGACAAATAATGCAGCACTTTGAATGCTCTCTCTGACCATTGCTTATGAGCAATAGCTGCTGTGTAGGTTGTCGAGGTAGCTCAGGCTCTGGCTCAGCACCTATAATGAGATTCCAAGATCCTTTTCCTTTCAAGAAACTCTTTATCCTGTACTTCCATGCCTGGAAGTTCTTCCTATCCAGCTTTTCACCAACAATCTGAACTGGATTATCCGACATGTCTGCTCAATGTACACACCTTCCGCACACTTCAAATTTGTAAATGAGCCTTCCTCAGCTCAACCACACTCCAATGAATGTTCCAGATACTCCAAGGTAGCCAACAAACTCCAAATTTGATGTAGAAAATCAACCTGTAATCATCCAAGATGAACTGACTCACACAGTCCGGGATACCCTGAATTGACACGCCTTCCAAGACTCCAAATCACAATGTAATGGTGCAATCAAGTATGGGCAACTTGCATTGACACCTAATCAACCTCAATGTTGAGTATCAACACCATCTGACATGTGTACATATCAATTTTTTGAAAACCCCTTTCTCTGTTTTGGGAAAAACCAGTAGAAAATTTACTCTAATTCCTTCAATATTTGTCCAAATTCAGCAACCAGGCATTCATTAGCTTAGCAATAGTGTCCATCAACTCCATGTAAGAGGAATTTGTCCAATTGTAAAAAACCAAAGATTAATTGCTCAATTAAAAATGCTCTGTTTCTCTGCAACCAGTGGACAGCCTGTTTTAATCAGCTCATTCCCAGCTCAATTAGGCATAATTGACCAAACAAATCACATAGCCCTCTTCTCCAAAGTGTATAGCATCCAATTGCTAAAGCAATTGTGGAAGGGACCAAGCAACCAATGAGAATTTGATCTCCTCGCAGGCAAAAAATCAAAAAACTGCTCTGTTTCCTCTGTTCTGGCTGCGCTGCCTGCAAATGAGGCCTTTGGGAGTGATTAGATTGCTAATTGATGAGCTAAACAAGTCCCCAACACACTTGGGTATGTGTGCAATCCACCAATGGTTGAATTTTTACCAAAAACACACTCCAAATGCTTCAATTTTTGACTCCTTTATCTCTATTTTGTGAGAGCTCAAAAACCAGAGTTTTTCACACTTTGAAATGCATTCAAATTGCTCCAAAGTTTGTTCAAGGCTTGCACATGGGTTGCCAATACATCCTTCTTTGTCAAATACATTGTCTTTTGCCAGATTTACATGTATTTCCACCATACATCAATGTTCCCAAGCTTTAATAGAAAGCTTCCAAAAACCAGAATTTTCTTTGCTTTGATTTTGCCTGTATCACCTGCAATCCGCTCAAGGATGTTTAGAAGACCTTACCCGGTAGGCCAAGCTTTCAGATCTGATAAGAATCGGTGTGCTCCAAGCTTCACAGCTCCAATGGCAAGCTTCACAGCTTCTCTTCACAGCTTTTTCTCCCTCTTCTCTTCACTCACTCATAAACCCTAATAAACAGCACAAGGCTCTGATACCATGTTGAAAGAACGGTAGAGGGGGAGGAGACACACACACAGGAGCAAACCCTAATGTATATTGCAAACCCTAACCATAGAGGTAAGCCATGTCCACTCTCACACAAAGCATAATGCACTAATCCATAATCCACACAACACACAATGAGTTGTGTCCATACTCTACTAACCCTAGCTAATGTCCACACACTATGACCAGCTGGACACGCGGTCATTTATGTCTCACACATGTTCCTACCTAATCTGCCAGCACATTGCATAGCTGGCTCACACTGACATCGATCTTGAATCTCAACAGGTGCAGTTGGCGGGAGTGCTATCTTCAGTTCACTGTATTGAATCGGCTTCTTTCTCTAAACCAATTTTTATGCTTTCTGTTTTAGCTGGGAATTGGTCTTGGTTGCTCTTACTATCCCTTCCTATGTTTCTAAAGGTATTTGCAGCACTAAACTTTGGGTCAGATTTTGGCACCCATATTGTTGTATTGCCCCGGTAACAGTGTTGTGCGGCTAGCAAATCCCTTTGAATCCATTTCGTTTGAGTGCCTTGTGGATGGTGGCTTTTTTTGGAATAGTGTTGGCTAACATTGGAAGGCCATCTCTGTCCCTTGTCTGTAGCTCGAACTTTTTGCCCTGACTCCTCAATTACTCTTTTTGCAACATTGTATATCTGGGCGCTCGGAGTTGATTTTTAGAGGCACCCACTGTTGAATTAATGGTGACTTTTGCTGTTCTTTAAAGAGAATGTGGGGGAGAGGGAGAGCTTCAAACCCTAGCAAGCAAACACACACACACACAAGAGAGAGCAAGACACAAGAGAGAGATGGATAGCTGAATTTTCTTCTATCTTCTTCTTCTCTACTCAACCAACATAACATAAAGATAAGAGTATACACTATATGGGTTAGTACTCAACTACTACAAGATACAAGGGTCGGTCCATAATGTGAACCGGACTAAATGAGCTGGCGCTATAACTATGCAGTCTCTAATAATCTAAAATGGCTGTTACACATAGCCTGTCATCCCACTGGCCGCATATCACCCATAATCTCACCAACCATGTGAGTGTGTAGATGCGGAAGCTATCACCTAGGCGGGTCATCAATGTCCGCCATAGCACTAGTTGAGCTCGATATCTCAACACTCCCCCCCTTGAGCTCAACTCCACACACTACACTCCAAGTAAGCTCCTAAACATGTGGAGCTTCTCTGTGCCCACTGCCTTCGTGAAGATGTTAGCTACCTGATCCTATGTGCTAACATATACCAAATCTACATCTCCTAGAACATTCTCCCTCAAAAAGTGATAATGCACCTCAATGTGCTTCGTTCTAGTATGATATGCTGGGTTACTGGCCAACTGTATGCTGCTCATGTTGTCATAATATATGACAACTTCCCTATCCACAGGCTCTCCCATGTCACCAAGTAGCTTCTGAAACCAAGCTACCTCACAAGCTGCCACCATAGCAACACCCCTGTACTCTGCCTCAGTAGTACTCGACAAGGCAACTATTGGTTGCTTCTTACTGCTCCAACTCACAGCAGCACTCCCAAATGAGAACATAAAACCAGTGGTAGATCTCCTATCTCTACAATACTACCAGCCCAATCAGCATCCGTGTACCCATGCAATTGTATCTCTGTACCAGCCTCATAGAAAAGTCCATAATCAAATGTGGACTTTATGTACCTGAGGATCCGTCTAGCCACATCCAAGTGTGGCTTCCTAGGGGCCTGCATAAACTGACTCACAAGTCCAACAGCATAGCTCAAGTCTGGCCTTGTAATGGTCATGTAGATCAAACTACCCACTATATGCCCAAGTCTAGCCTTGTAATGGTCATGTAGATTAAACTACCACTATATGCATGTATGTAGTGGGGTCCTCCAAAAGCTCACCTGTATCTGTGGAAAGCTTTGTGTTCTGCTCCAATGGCACTGAAATAGGCTTACAGCCTGTCATACCATACTTGGACAACATGTCCAAGCCATACTGTCTCTACAATAGCAAAATGCCATGAGGTGATCTCACCACCTCTATTCCCAAGAAATACCGCAACTCACCCAAATCCTTCATCTCAAACTTCTGCTTCAAAAGCATCCTGACATCATGTATGTCTGCATCACTATCACTAGTGATAATCAAGTCATCCACATAGATGACTAATAGCATGATCCCTCTATCTGTCTTTTTGACATATAGTGAAAAATTTGCATTGGATATCTGAAATCCAATGGTAACAAGATACTCCCATATCTTGTTTGACCATGCTCTGGGTGCCTGCTTCGTGCCTGCTTTAAGTCATACAAGGCTTTGCGTAACCTTCACACAAAATCTGGATATGCATCACTCTCATAACCTGGTGACTGCATCATTGTGCGCTTTTGCCGCACAGGTCATAGCTGGGGACTTGCCGGACACCGTATGCGAGCCACGAACTGCAAGCATACAACCAGGAAGGCAAGCTCAAAACAGAATGCAAAAGGTGTGTCACTCACCGCCTAACCGCCGCCTTGAAGGATTCCCGCGTCGCAACCGTGAAGAAGGAGCCACCGTCGCGCCGCTCTACCGCCTCTCCGCCGCCGTGCCGCTACACAGTGCTCGATCGTCGCTCTCTCACTCTCTCTCTCTCTCTCTCACACACGCAGGAGAAGAAAACCAAGGAGATAAGGCAAGAGCACTCTTCTATTCACAACACATGAGAATGAGGATTTTAGGGTTACATTTGACTCTTATAGGTGACTTGGCCGTTCACACTTGGGCGCCCATACATGGCCGTTCACACTTGGGCGCCCATATGTGGCCGGCCGACCCTAACCCTTATCCTACTAATATTCAAGGTGCGCCTCTCATCGACGATCACCCAATCCCTTCATCCTTAACATATGGTGCCGACAAGCCCGGCCCATGACTCAGAATATTTAAATTAATGACGTAAAACATAGTACGTCTCAATGTTCGTCATGGGTTAACATGCCCCCCTTCCTGATGTAGATTTCGTCCTCGGAAGCTATGGTATGGTAAGCTCGATAGGGTTGTTGTGGTGGACCGTCTACAAAACAGGGGAGAAGAGTGAAAGTATGCTAGAATTCAAAAGATATAAAGTGTATAAATTCAAGCATGTTAGACCACAATGGATGCTGCTATGAGAACTTAGTTTAAGGGTCACATGAATGAGCTAGTGTAGCAAATTAACAGGAGTTTAAAATTATTGAAAGTAAATCAAGAGTTAGCAAGGTGTCAAAGGTTAATCAAGGTTTATAACTGACCTAAGTCAAGGAAAATAACCAAGCTTAATAAATAAACAGATGACCACACTGTGTCTACTCTAAGAACAAGTTAATACCACGAGCCTAGGGACACAAGAAACATCAGAGTTACAGGAGCCTTTTGCCTTCTTCTTTTTTTTTTTTGCACGTGACAATTTTTACACACAATGGCGACCTTCCTAAGGCAAAACTAACATCGATCCTGGTACCATGTTTAACACAAGGCATTATCCAGGAATCTATTAGCTCACTTTAGGCAAGGCTACCCCCTACCAACCAAGGCATCGGTCTGGAGTAGAATACTCCTCGCCTACCAAGTATCAATAAGGCGATAGGCCATCATTAAAGCACATCATAGACTTGTATTGCCATTTATTATAGGCTCTTTTTTTTATTTTTTAAATAATTTCTTTTGATCTTCGCTCCTGAACTATAATTTGTCTTGCATCCTTTCGACAAAGGGGTAATAGCTATGTCTTAGAGGTCAACACACACATGGCCAAGTGTCAAACATTAAGATGGTTTGACCCTAGACCTAAGACAATCGTATTCCAAGGTTAACTAAAGACGTCATGCTGCCTAGGAATATTTCCAATAAAGTTAAGCTCATTAATGATTTACACTAGCATGCAAGCAACTTCAAAAACTAAGTAGTACATTGACAATTTCCATGTGGTCATGCATTATAGTTTATGCAATTAATTGAACAGTAAAAACGAAAGAGAGTGGGTATGGAAGAATTACACCTGTAATTGGAGATCTCCTTGATTCGATGAGACAGCTTGCAATTTGATGTAGATATATTTTGATGAACGTTGCGGCAGTCTCAGGACTTGAAAGCGAACCCACCTCAAACTTTTTTAACCTGTACAATCAACTAACAAGCACTATACCTCGAGAGGCACATCAGTGTGAAAATTTCAAGACTTGTTTAAGGAATCTAAACTAGAAAAAACTTAAAAACACTAACCTACCTACCAGTCACCACACTACTACTGAGGATACGGTAAGAGGATGTTGTAGAGTCCTGGCTCTAGCCCTAAGGCTAAGCCTCTATCCGCATCGTCCAAACAAATAAAGTCAACCTCAGTAGTGCCATGAGTTTCATCTGTCCATTCATCATTGTCAGATATTTCCTTTTCATTTTCCCATCCACATAAACTTATCAAAAATGTAACCATGCGAGGATAGTCATCTTGTGGAAAAGGAAAGCATTGGGCTATCGGGGATATGTCCTCTACGGAGTAGGGGTCATTCATGGTCAATAGGCGAATTAGCCATTCTAATTCCTCAACATTTTCCTCTCTGGCTAGTACATCTATATGATCCCATTCAGTTTCAATTACAGGATAGCACATGTGGAATATCTGAGAAAGGTACAGATGATACCTCTCACCAAAGGTAGGAGTGGATGAAGTGTATGATGATCGGGCATCTGCCATATCTGCAAACACAGATATAGCATCAGTAGGTTTATGACAGATCAATCTAGTTCTTGATTGTATATGGATATTTCTCTTGTTTTTGTGCTCTTGCTCTTTTTACTATTTTTTGTTTTTCTTTTCTTTGTTTTTCTGTGTATGAAGCTATATATATATATCCCCTTGAATTTGGCAATTACATGGTCAGGGGAGAAGGCTAAGGAGGAAGCATTAAAATGTCGAGCGTGAGTACATGCTCCCCCTTCCTTGGGTAGATCATATTATTTGCAATGATGTTGCAGCCTCTTGGAACCAATTTGTCCAGCGGGTCATAGGTTGTGATGTGGGCAGATAGCTTTTTATGACCCTTGTGGCCACATCCAATTGTAGAGATGGTAGTGTACTCTCCCATTGACGAATGGAGGAAATGGTTTCCGACGATACTATTACAAGGGGAGACGTAGACTCATCGGTTTTTTGTTGGGTGTTGGCAAGAGTAGGTGTAGAGCATGTAGAAACTTCTATATCAGCGTGTGCCTGGCATGAGGAGCTAGAAGCTTCATGTGGCTCCCCCCTTCCTGAGCTAGGTGGTAATGATCGATATCGTTTGGGAATCCAAACTAACTCTGGAAGAAGTGGTGTGGAGCACTCTGTTACCTTTCCCTTACCACGATCTTGAATTATCGTTGGGGTGGCAACAATTGGTTTGCAAGGTTTTACAGGTGATGTAGAGGGATTCAGCTTATGTTTAGGGACCCAAATCTGGTCATTTCCCTCGTAGTACCCTTGGGCTACTAATAATTTTTTAGGGATCCATCACGATGTTACATTGCCCTTTCTCGGGTGGGTAGCTGCTTTCCTTTTACGAGGCTTCTTGGTGGCTGAACGAGATTGAGCAGGGGAAGTAGCTGTTAACGAAGCTTTGGGGACCCATTTGTATGTACTCTTTGGCATAGTAAGCAAAGCTTTAGGGACCACCTTGCCTGTTTCCACTCTTGGCGTTGAAGCGTTAGAGGGGTGGCAAACAATCAAAGATGGTTTTGCCACTGGACTTGGTGATTTTTCGTTATCCATCATTTTGTCCAGAGTCGATGGCTTAGGAGCGAGATTTTGAGCGGTCAGACCTAGTGTTGTTTCTTGCGTCGTGACTCATCTGGTTGCCCAATCGATATTGCATTTGGTGGCCATCATCCATTTGCGCCCTAAGTTTACAGTCCCTTCCATGGTACCAGCAGGCATAACCAAAAAGCTTTGAATTATGGTTCCCTTGTCATAAGCAACCGGAGTGTGCAGAATTCCTGAGACAGGGGTTTTCTTCTTGTTGATTCCTTGAACTTGGATAGAGCTCTTGGATAAAGGTGGTTTTCCCAGTTGACACCACACGCCATATGATAGCAAATTGTGTTGAGCTCCTGTATCCAATAATGCATTATACAGCACCTCCCCCCGTAAGGACTCTGTAACTCAATTGGGTATCTTAGAGGTGGGTCAGATTCCAGTGCATCCTCCTCTGCTTCCTCAAAAAATACTTGCGTAATTCCCAAGTTGGCTTCTCGTTGTCTCCTAGCACGCTATTGACGTTCTTTAGCCTAAAGGATGTGCACGACCATTCTCAAGATCAACTCGAATGACAGAGTCCTGGAATTGTAGGTAGACATGGTTTTTCGACCAGTCATGCACCATTTGTGCTTCCCTCATGAAAGGACGTCCTAAGATCATTTGATATGACATAGGATGCTTGGAGAAATCCATTACAATGAAGGTATGTTTTACCTTGTATCCCAGAACCTTGATTTTAAGGTCCCTTAACATTCTAATAGGTTTAGCAATAGTTCCATTTGCCATCTTAACCACTATGTTTGTGACTTCGAGGTGGATTCCCAACAGTTTTTAGTCACAATGCTCACTCCAGCACCACCATCAAGGATTCCCTTTAGAGTTAATCCCTTGGTAGTAATGGGGAGGGTGGCATTAGATTCGTCACCTTCAAAGTACTGTCCCAGCTTGTTCACAGGTATTTCCACGACCGAGTTTTCATCTAGGTTGGGTTGTAGATCCCAATGTTCCTCCTCATCTTGAAGCGTGTCGGGTCTATCCATATTTGCAAATTGTGGTAGCCCCGCCTTAAGTTCTCCATTGAGAAATGCCCGAAGAGCTAAGAATAGCTCAGGATCTCCGTATAATTTGGATATGATCGTGGTTCTGATTTCGGAGGACATGAAATCCATTAGCTTGGACACATTCAATGGTACTTTTCGAGATATCGCCCCTTGACTAGGGACTGGTGAAGATGGAATCACTTCCTCTTCAATGGGGTCAGGCATTCCCTCACTAAACATTCTTTCCAGCAAGAAGGGTGTTTGCCCACTTCCGGATGTCCTATCCTCACTTTCTTCCCGAATGATACTAGGTATAGCTAACGGTTTATGGTTCCGGTGAGGCTGAACTTGCGTAGGAAACACTGTGTCTGGAATTTTGATTTTTCTCGGGTTTGGCTCCAATTCTCTTTGTGTTTCTTCCACCAACCCCCTTAAGTGTTGCACTTGTTCAATCTCCTCAACTGGGTTTGGATAAGTTCCAATCTTTTTCTTAAGGGTTTTTGGCCCACAAGGCTTGTCTTGGGGAGTCTCAGTCAGATTGGGTGGTCGAGAGGGCATTAACTGACTTGGTTGTGGGACCGAGGAAGTTTCCTTCTATTTTCCCTTATTTATGTACTCGCTTGATTCTCCTTCATTGAGCTCCCGAGTGGGTTCCTCCCTTAAGGTAGTGGCTTTGGTCCCCATGGTTTCTATTGAATCAGAATCATCTTCAGGATCATTCATATACACGGGGTCGTCTCCTGTCCCTATGTTAGTCTTTGAACTGGGCTTGGAGCTCGTGGCATTAAGCGATCTCTTTCGTCGTGTTTTCTTTTTCTTTGCCTGAGCGATTGATGCAGCATCCCTCTCTTCAAGAATGTAGTTTTGATTTTGAAGCATTGACCGTGTAACTACATTCGCGGGTACAACGGGTGTGGTTCCTCGTGCTTGGTTGGTGACCTCAACCAAATTCAATGGCGTAATCTTGGGTGCATTAGGATTATGTGAACATTGAGCGATCAAATGATCTATGCCACAACGATTACATGTGAGTACCGGCATTCCTGATGTGCTCCCTTGATTTGGTTGCATCTGAGTAGTGATCTTTTGTAGCCTATTAGGGCACTCCGCTACACGATGCGGTCCACCACAATCGTAGCATTGAAGAGGTGGTCTCCTCCCCAAGGTATTAAGGTTTTGCCCTCTTGTGGCGAGAGCAGCCGCTTGATATACAGGCTTGACTTGCCCGAAATGATCCTCCATGTAGTTCTGTGGAATCATTTCAAACGTATCAATCCCATATGGAGCAGTGGGGTCTATCTCCTCTTCATAATCCCCACATGCACTATATGACTCACAACCCATCTGGTTTATTGGGGTAATCCTTGGATGTGGAGGTTGTGGTCCTAGCACTGGCGGTGGTAATGGCACAGACTGGACTACATTCGGATTCCTTGGAACTATATGCTGTGAGACGGTTGCTCGACAGGTTGTGCAGGCATTAGCGCGGGTACTTGAGGTGTGTTTGACCAGGCTAGTGGTGCCTGATTTGCCAACATTCGCTTAAGTACTAGGCAATCTTTAGATTGATGGCCATACTTACCACATGCATTGCAATTCCCATTGAATTTGACTCTGAATGTGGGACATTCACTCGTGCTATGTGGTCCTAAGCACACCGAACACCATTGTTGCTCTCTCCTTGGGTACATATGGCTATTCTGAGGAGCTCGATTACCCCTAAAGTGTTCTTGGAGAGCCTTAGTAAGATCGGTCACACAGACATTTCAGATATCTTGGGCTCCTTGGCAATAGGTTTTACCGTCATTGGCTCGTGCCCAGATACTTGCGAACTAACGGATTTTGTTTCCGAAGACACCTTTTTACCTGCAATCATCAAGTTGTCTTCTAACTGGATTGCATTGGCAGTGACTGCTTCCCACGTTGTAAGACCTCTAATGACTAGGCCATTGTAAATGTCCTCGTGGCGCAATCCTCGGATGAATCTATCGAGGAGTTGGTTGTTATTGAAGCGTTCATCGGGAGTGCAGCAAGAATTTAGATGCTTCAATCGACTTATAAAGTCTCTCACTGACTCCCCTTCCTCGCGTTCAGCTTTTTGGAGTTGAGATGCTACTCCCCAAAGCACACCCTCACGTATGTATTCTTTCAAGAACAATCTCTTGAGAGTGGGGTAGTGAGTGCACTCTTCAACCCTTAAGGTTCGATACCAATCTCCGGCCTTCCCACTCAAGGTTAAGCCTAAGGCTTTACACTTATGCAGCTCATTGTGCTCTTCCAAGGAATCACACACATGTTCAAAGACTTCAATGTGCTTCCTAACATCCTCGTTACCACTGAAGTTTTGAGTGAGCTTAGCCACTTGTACTGCCTTGCTTCTAGGTTCTCTCTCAGGCATACCCCGCATGTTTTCCGCAATAGATCGTCCAATCGTCTGAGCAAACGCTGCGAGATCACCTAGGTGAGCAGGCATAGCTGGTGGAGGCACTTCCCGGGATAGCTTGGCTGATAGGAGTTAGCGTTGGTCTGAGTAGGTTGGCAAATGACGTAGGATATGATATGTGGCTAGGCCTAGCTCCTCTTGGATAAGGGTGGTGATAAGGCGGTCGTGGAGCATACGCCATTGGCATACTAAGAGGCGTAGGAGCTACTTGAGCATGAGTAGCGATAGGTACATAGGGTCGATAGGCACTGGCACGCACTGTTGTAGGTACTGTTCCACTAGGTAGCGGTGTCATACTAACTACAGCGGTAACAGGTGCACTTTTAGCTATGCTCATCATTGGGGTAGGCATTGCGGATTCCCTAATGGAAAGTTGAGCCAAGGTTGGAAAGCTAAAGTTACTACTCGTCGTGGGCTCAACCTGCATTGAGACTCCAGGCGAAACAACATATGAAGGGTCTATGGGACTCACCGAGGGAGTCTCCAATTGTGATAGGGTTGGTTGTTTGGCCTTGCCCGTATCCAAAAACCTCATAGGGCCAGTGGAAACTAGGTCCACTCCCCTATTTTGCCTCTTAATTTGGATAATTCTATGAATAACATCACATATCATTTGCTGTTGCTCTTCTAGATTAGTGGCGCTAGATGTAGATCGTAGGACTTCTAACCAACCTACATGGTATGTGTAACCCGTGTATAGGTCCGTTAGAGTCTCTGTGTGTAGATCATATTCCCAATTTTCATTGAGAAATATCCCATCTAGACTTGGTGTGCCAAACGGTTCTCTTGAAGTGGACGCAATGTCACTTCTTATGGATTGGCTTCTAGGGACCTCTACTTTAGGAAGAGTATCGGAAGGTGGTAGCTCAGTAGGGCCCTCATTAAACGAAGTGGGTAGAATATCCACATGTACACTCTTTGGGAGGGTAGGGTCTACATAAGATGTGAATGGCGAATCCACTACCCCTCCTTCTTCATTTACTTCTCTTGTCGCATGTTCAGAGCGTGTAGCTCTACTAAAAGTCTCTATTAGACGACTAAACATGCTAGATCCAGGTTGTGGGGCCCACACTGGCATGTCTTGGCTTGTCTCCTCAGGGTTCTTGGTAGGGTGTCCTTCCATGGCTTCTGAGTCAGAAGATGAGTCACTATCCACTATTCGTGGATCTTGGGTTGCACTCCCTTGGGTTCCAGCCGAAGGCCAAGATGCTAACGTGGAGGGATGGTGTGAGCCTGCGTAGACTGAAACGCTTTCTAGTGGCTCAGACTCCAGCACCCGACCAGAGCGTAGATGCATGTGACGTGGGTACCTTACGTGCGTTGGTAACTACCCTTGAAACTCACACAAGTGGTTTCTTAGGTGTTTTGCACCCCGTTTTTACTTGTTTTTGTGTTGTTTTTAACTCGTTTTTGACCCCCTTACTTACAGTCGAACTTGGACTAGGACGTGTGATAGCTCGAAATGAGCGTATCGTTCAAAGGATCCTAGTGTGCTTTACAGCACCGTGTTCGCCTATCTAGAGCTCCTGTAGTCCTCAAAACAGTCCGTTTCCCTTGGGGGGAAGGGGCAAAAGCCTATTTGCTTGTGGAGGAAAGGGTGAGGGCTTTATCCCACATACTCACTTTACTCCTTGTTGGGGAGTGGGCTACATATAGGGCACAACTTCCCATAAGCTCTCACTTGAAAGAAAGCTATGGAGGCTCACTCTCCTATATATATATATATCAAAAGACCGAGACCGAGACCGAGATCGAGACCGAGACCGAGACCGGGGCCGGGGTCGTGGGTCAATTGGGGTTCTTTCTTTTCAAAATTTTTTTCTCCAATTAGAAAATCTTTCCTCTCCACACGTTCGGTTCTTTCTTTGAAAATAAAATTTAATTTTTTCTTTTTTATTTTTTATAATTTTTTATTTTCTGTTTTTTTTGTGAGATAAGTTTTCTAGGGTTTCCTTAGGGTTCAGCCTTGGCCGCGGCGCAGTTCGCACACACAGCACAGATCTAGGGATTCAGAAATCCCTCTCACACGCAGAAACTAGATAACAGAACGCACGCCCACACGCGGAGCGAAAATATAACAAAAGAAACAGAAATGTAGCAGACAAATTGCAGAAACAGATTGCAAAACACAGAAACACCTTACAACAAACACACAGTCGCTTTCTTACAGTGTAGATTAAACTTCACGCAGCAGCCGGGCAGCGGCGCCAAAAATGTGCGCTTTTGCCGCACAGGTCGTAGCTGGGGACTTGCCGGACACCGTATGCGAGCCACGAATGGCTGCAAGCATACAACCAGGAAGGCAAGCTCAAAACAGAATGCAAAAGGTGTGTCACTCCGCCTAACCACCGCCTTGAAGGATTCCCGCGTCGCAGTCGTGAAGAAGGAGCCGCCGTCGCCGCTCTACCGCCGCCGTGCCGCTACACAGTGCTTGATCGTCTCTCACTCTCTCTCTCTCTCTCACACACGCAGGAGAAGAAAACCAAGGAGATAAGGCAAGAGCACTCTTCTATTCACAACACATGAGAATGAGGATTTTAGGGTTACATTTGACTCTTATAGGTGACTTGGTCGTTCACACTTGGGCGCCCATACATGGCCGGCCGACCCTAACCCTTATCCTACTAATATTCAAGGTGCGCCTCTCATCGACAATCACCCAATCCCTTCATCCTTAACATATGGTGCCGACAAGCCCGGCCCATGACTCAGAATATTTAAATTAATGACGTAAAACATAGTACGTCTCAATGTCCGTCTCATGGGTTAACAATCATGTACACTTCTTCTTGCAAATCACCATGCAAGAAAGCATTCTTTACATCCATTTAATGTAAAGACCAACCCTTTGCTGCAACCATAGCAATGACAGCTCTTACGGTTGCCATTCTTGCAACCGGGCTGAATGTCTCCTCATAGTCTATGCCATAAGTCTGCGCATAGCCCTTGGCAACCAATCTTGCCTTATATCTACTCACTGAACCATCAACATTGTGCTTGACTTTATACACCCACTTACATCCAATTGTCTTCTTTTCCTTAGGCAAAGGCACTAACTTCCATGTTGCATTTGCATCCAATGCTGCCATCTCCTCATCCATTTCCATGGCATCTTCCCATTTGTTATTTCCAATTGTCTGCTCAAAGAAAGTGGGCTCAACCTCCTGTATTGCTTTTACCATGTAAGCATAATGATGGGCTGTATATCCATCATACCTCAACCTGTTCATAGGGTATCTAACCCTCGTGTATTGCTTTTACCATGTAAGCATAATGATGGGCTGTATATCCATCATACCTCAACCTGTTCATAGGGTATCTAACCCTCGTGTATTGCTTTTACCATGTAAGCATAATGATGGGCTATATATCCATCATACCTCAACCTGTTCATAGGGTATCTAACCCTCGTGTATTGCTTCCTCGTGTATTGCTTTTACCATGTAAGCATAATGATGGGCTGTATATCCATCATACCTCAACCTGTTCATAGGGTATCTAACCCTCGTAGACCTGCGTACACCTGGATCACTGCCAAGTGTCCTCAAAACTGCCCTGGTTCTCCTTACACCACGAGTAACCACACAGACGGAATGCTAAGCTCCTCATCAAGGCTCTGCTCAAAGCCACTAGAGTCACCATCCACATATGAGTGACCTGCTGACAGATCAGGCACAAAAGATTAATCTACCTTTTCCTTCCCTTTTCATGATACATGTGTACCTGCATCATTCCTCAACCTACCTGACCATGGGCTAACATTGGATCCACTACTCAAGGACTCCCCAGGTCCACTCACCACCTGTGACTACTGCTCTACATGTGGTGCAACATCAGCACTTCTTACATCTACATCTTCTATTACCTTCACTTACTGGTGCATACTAGCTACTCATCTTATCATCGAAGACAACATCTCTGCTTACTCACATCTCACGAGTGGTAGGGTTATAGCATCTGTAACCTTTTTGCTCCATAGCATAACCAATGAAGATGCATTTCTCTACCTTTGGATCCAACTTTGTTCTCACTTCATCAGGACATATGCAATACACCCAAACACTTTGAAGTGAGACACATTCGGTCTTATGCCTGTAAACTTATGTTCAGGAGTCATACCATGAACAGCTGCAGTGGGTGTCCTATTCATAATGTACACAGGAGTTGCTACTACTTCTACCCAAAAGTAATGTGGCATATTCTTTTCAGCCATCGTGCCACTTCTGCAATGTGCATGTTTTTCCTTTCTTCAACACCATTTTGTTGGCAGAGTGTACCTGCATGTAAACTGCCTCTTGATTCCCTTGCTTTCTCAAGAAATCGCTGAACTCATTGGAGAAATATTCTCCCCCACCATATGATCTTAAGCATTTTATTTGCATGTCTTTTTCCTTCTTGACCAAGGCTTTAAATCTCTAAAAGTGAGCAAACACCTCACTTTTCTCCTTCATGAAATATACCCATACTTTCCTAGTGTGGTCATCAATGAATGTAACATAGTACTTGCAACCTGCAATTGTTGCAGTCTTGGTCGGTCCCCATACATCTGAATGTATGACATCTAATGGCCTTGCACTGACATGCTTTTCATGTGGGAAAGCATGTTTGGCATG
Organism: Cibotium barometz; assembly: GCF_041138505.1. NCBI lineage: Eukaryota > Viridiplantae > Streptophyta > Polypodiopsida > Cyatheales > Cibotiaceae > Cibotium > Cibotium barometz. The sequence goes on along the minus strand of NC_141076.1, from coordinate 21,347,811 downwards.
CTTCACATACCTTATGCACATCGTCAACCTTAAACTTTGGCAAACCTGCAATAATATTTTGGGCTTGCATAGACTTCGGTTGTTGCTGTACATTCACATGACCAATGCACTTGTGCCATATGTCAATATCTGCAATGACATCTGTTCCATGCGCAAACATGGCTGCCTTTATCTCAGGCATGTTCACATCCAAAGTAAACATCCTATCATTTTGTTACCCTTTGCAACCAAGCGACACTTATTTTTGAAGTCTTCCACAAAACATCCTTGAGGATTAAACCTCACTTGTTTGCAGACCCTGCTCAACCATCTGTCCAATAGAAATCGGGTTCTTTGTAATATTCGAAACATGAAGTACTGTTAATCCAATTCTAGGATTAACAAGAGCTACCGCCATTATCTTACATCAAGGAGTCATGGTAGATACACCAAAGAGTCATACATTCAAGATATGAAGCAATAGTGTCCAAAGCTACAACTTGGACGGGCGCCCGTAATGATGTGAAGGAGTATTTATGACGATTCCCGCTTCAAGAGCGTATGGTAACAAGATAGGATGAAGTCCTAAGTGATGTACTTCATGGGTATATTATGAGAGTAGTCACTGTAATAGCATTAGGCCTCTTATGAGCCTAAAGTGCCCGGCTGGCCACAGTTTAAGTGAGTGTGAACACTTATGGCCATGTATATAAGTGAATTTCTCTCATAATACAACATACTCTCCCATTGTGCAATCGAGTCTTGCTCTTACTAATCCTCTTGCTAATCTCTCTCCCTAATGCAAGCTAGTGAGTGTGTATGAGAGTGAAGTGAGGCGAGAGGAGTGACGAGGACCCATAGTGCAACGCGACGGTGTGACAATGCTCACGGATAGGAGACACAGTGGAATTGCTTCTCAAGGAGTTGTGGAGCTTTGGAGTCCTCTCAAGGGTTAAGAGCTCGGCCATTGGAAAGATCCTCACGATAGCGGTTCACCAGGTAATCTCTTTTTGGATGTGTTTCAAGGAGGGTTAGGGTGAGCCATAACATTTTGGCACCGCTGCTGCTGCTGCCGGAGAGCCATCCCTTGGCTTTTTTCATCGTTTTGCCTCTAATCTACACATAACCCATTGCCCATTATCTTGATTAATGGTTTCCCATGAAAACGATGTGGATGTGATGGTGATTTGTGTGAGATTTGGTGTAGAATAGCTCTCTTTTTTGTTTTTGAAAAGAATGCTTTTTGCTTAATTTTTAGATTAATTTTTTATTTTTATTGTTGTTTTGGTGGTTTTTCATGTTCTTAGGGCTTGCACATAGTTTGTATTAGGCTTAGTTTGCGTCCATTACATCAAACAATGCAAGAGAATGCAATTCTTAGTGAATGTTAGCTCTCTTTAGTTTAAGCATAGATCTAAGATCATTAATTTGAGTTTAATTGTGTGTTTTTTGTTGAAATTATTTGGATTAGAGTGTTAGCAAGCATTAGGAGTAGCTTAATCTTTCAAAAAAAATCTTAAAACCATAAAAAAACCCTTGAATTTGACTAATTTCTCTTAATGGATTGGTTTTGGTCATTAAGGGTGATTAATCTTGATCAAGAGGCTAGAAATTTTAAAAATATGTTAATTGGGATCTAAATTGATCATATGAGTAGTCGAAATTAGGATTTTTGAGTGTTTTGAGAGTATCTAGATGCATCAAAACATCTAATCACATTAATTTTTTGATCAATTGGAGAAATTTGACTCTCTTTGCTTAATTTTGCCTTAAAGAGGAGACTATAATTAAGAGTCTAATTAATTTCCTAAATTAGATTAATTTATACAATTTTATTGATGCACAAAGATTAGCATTCCCTTACTGAATGAAAAAATGACGTGAACGAAAATCTGACGTGAGCGAAAATCCGACGTAAACGGAAAAATGACGTGAACGAAAATCCAACGTGAGCGAAAATCCGACGTGAATAGAAAAATGACGTGAACGAAAATCTGGCGTGAAAAAAAAAATCGAAATTTAATTTTTCGTGAAGTCCGGCGTGACATGAAAACCGTTTCACGTCATGAAACACCAGTTCACGTAGCCAAAATAAAATAAAATAAAATTTTCGCGTGAAGTCCGGTTCACACGTGAAATCCGGTTCATGGCGTGAAACACTAGTTCACGCAGGCAAAAAAAAAATCTAGAAAACACCGCTGTTTGGAGCCCGTATCTCCTAAACTGTATATCCGATGAAGGCGCTATAGGGCTCATTGGAAAGCTGACATCAAGCTCTTCAACTTTGAACGTGGTCGTTCGAAGTCAAAATCGATCATTTTGGCCTCCGACCAGTAGCCTCAAAAATTTGACCCGAAAATCGAGGCAAAAAATAGCTCAAAAACCATGAAAAATCGTTTTAAAAAAAACAGCATAAAAAAGACGACGAGCCATATTCAGACTACTTTTTGAGGGTCTAAACGACAAAATCATAGATGACTCAAGGAAACAAAGTTGGACTACTTTTTGAGGCTCGCGAAAACGACAACGAGCCATATTCGGACTACTTTTTGAGGGTCTAAATGACAAAATCACAGACGACTCAGGGAAACAAAGTTGTAGTACTCCAAAAATACTACAACTCCCTCATACAAAGTTTTTCAAAATTCCTTTTGAAACACCCTCAAAAACGTGTTGCGAAACAGGGAAAAAATTTTCATCTTGAGACAGTGATGGAGAATAGGTTTTAGGACCTCCTCTTCCGTTTGGGAAGTTCCTAGCATACTTTTTCCAGAAAATATCTTAAAGGTTCACGTGCGTATACCGCCTAAGCTAATTAGGGCAAACGGACACTCGTTTGAGCCAACGAAGAGTATGCCAAGCCTCTTGCTTGACGGGCCGAGGAAAAGTATAAAAAGCAAAAAAAAAAATTGTAATTGCTCATTAAGGAGCATTTAGGCACTCCGACATGGCCACGATGGAGGGATTGCCACCACCAGAGGTCACACAAGGACTAAACGCAATGACTGACATCTTCGAGCCATTAAGATCCATGCCACAAATTCACCTCCTAAGGCCATTGGCCATGCCTATAACAAGCGTGTCATCGGGTTTTACACCCCCCCTATGACTTTGATCCCACCAGAGGCTTTGGTCCCTTGCCTAATATTTCCACAAGTCCTATAAGTACCAACCCTTTCCTGGATACCCACACCTTGGACACACTGACTAGTCTAGGAAGGGGGGTGGCCCAAGGACTCACTGAGTCAACAAAAGCACACATCAATTATTCATACAAAAATACGGCCGTACAAATTTGCATAGTGTCTGTGGCACTAATTGAAAGCCAGTACATAACTTTTATTGTACCTTGATTCCAATCCTTGAATGCCTTTATATCTGCAGGAGTGGCATTCTCCTCAGATAACTCTGGAGACTCCTCATTGTCTCCTTCTACATAATCCCAAAATCCTTTACCCATTAGGAAATTGGTCATTCTGAACTTCCAGGCATAAAAGTTATTCTTATCTAGCTTCTCACTAAAAATTTGATTAATTCCATCAGACATGTTTTCCTGTAGCAATCAAATAACCTACAGACAGACAACTTCTATATGCAACTTGTAATACAGCAATATCTCTTGTACGGTACTTCAATACAGTACTTCAGTACAGCCTGTGTGTCACCAAATGTGACCAAAGTACATATACATATACCCAATATCAACAATACATGTGCAAACCCTATTTGCACTTCCAAAATACACTGTTGCACTGCAATAACCAGATTTCGAGCAGAAACGGTTCTCTACCAAAACTTCCAAAAAATTATCGAAAATATCCTGCAGTGATAAAACGGGGCCCGTAACGCACCCGAAACGCGAATCTGGCCAAAAGATTATGTCCAATAGGATGGCATACTTGCCTTGTAGCTATGCTCCCACGCGAAGACAACTCTTCAATCGGAGATGTGTAACTCCCAGAGCTACTGAGGGGGTGTTGTAACTAAACCAAGAAGGGGAAAGAGATGATGGTTCTCTTACCCGTGTAGTACCGCTTCCTTCCTTGCTTGTTCTTGCCTCTTGCTTGCCTCCTTAGCTCTCACACAAACCAGTCTCTGATACCATAAAGAGAATGTAGGGGAGAGGGAGAGCTTCAAACCCTAGCAAGCAAACACTCACACACAAGAGAGAGCAAGACACAAGAGAGAGATGGATAGCTGAATTTTCTTCTATCTTCTTCTTCTCTACTCAACCAACATAATATAAAGATAAGAGTACACACTATATGGGTTAGTACTCAACTACTAAAACATACAAGGGTCGATCCATAATGTGAACCTGAATAAATGAGCTGGCGCTATAACTATGCCAGTCTCTAGTAATCCAAAATGGCTGTCACACAGCCTGTCATCCCACTGCCCGCATATCACCCATAATCTCACCAACCATGCGAGTAGTGTAGATGTGGACACTATCACCCAGGCGGGTCATCAATGTCCACCGTAGCACTAGTTGAGCTCGTTATCTCAACATTCTTTACGTAGGGACTGTGGGGTTGATGCTTTCTCTGGTACTTGAGCTGCTTTCTTTGGCATTGGTGTTTCCATACCATCAATCATAGCCTGCTTCTCCTTGTTTATTGGGCTCCATATAAGGGCATGGTAATGATATTGTTTCTCTCATCCAGTTGCGCATTTCAGTTCTTTTTGTTTCACGCTATTGTCAAACCAACGCTTCCTTCGTAATTTTTTGACCATAAGACCATGTGATGCAATTAGTCGAGTTTCATCAAGTTTCTCTAAGTCAACCAACCTTTTGTCTAATGCATTCGTAGTTAATTATTCTTGCACCGCAATTCGTAGGCTTGGAACTAAGTACTCCATAGGCATTACCGCCTCAATGCCATAGGCTAGATGAAAGGGAGTATATCCTATTGCTATCTTATACAATGTTCAATATGCCCATAGAGCTATGGTTAGCTTATGTTCTCAATCCGTGCAACTTGCTTCTAATGTTTTTGTCAAGATAGTACACAAAATCTTATTTGTACTCTCCACTTGACCATTTGCCTGTGGATATAATAACGGGATGACTTCCGGTGGACTACAAGGAATCCAGCAAGTAAGTGATCAAGGACCTCATTAATGAAGTGTGAACCGTGATCATTGACTAATTCCAATGGGCAGCCGAATCTCAAAATGATTTGTTCATATAAGAACTTAGCCATTGTTCGTGCATCAGCTCGCTTAGAGGCTGTGGCCTTTGCCCATTTCATGAAATAGTCCGTGCCACGATCACATATTGGGCTTGTGATGATGGATGCGCAGTTGGACTAATAGGTCCAACAAAATCAATTCCCCATTTCTTAAAAGGTTTTCTTACAATAATAAGGGTAAGTGGCATCTTGTCTCTTTGTTGCGGAATAGCAAATCGTTGTGGCACTCTTCGTATCTTTTTAAAAACTCCATGGCATCCCCGAATAACGTAGGCCACCATAGTCCCACTTGAAGCACCTTGCGAGCTGTAATTTCCTTAATGAAGTGTCCTCCAACTATTCCTAAGTGTGCTTCATTTAATATTGTGACAAATTCATCTTCCTACACACATCTTCTTAAGACATTGTCCTTACCTAGCTTGTATAATTCACCAACAATCAATTGATAAAGTGCAGCCAAATTAATAAGCCGATGCATTTTATCTTTGTTTAAAGGTCGTTCTTGCAAAAAACCATAAGCTAGATAATCTGATATTTCTTCACTCCATTCAAACACCATGTCTAGTTTTAACAAACAAGCATTTGGGAGGTCATCATCAACACCAGTTTTTGGTTCCCCATTTGGAATTCTCGACATATGATTGGCCAACACATGTTGTGTTCCCTTTCTTACCATCGTGACCGTGAAGTCGGATTCCAATAGTAATAACAACCAGCATGTGATTCTTCCCATGGTGCAAGGCTTATTCACTAAGTATAATAAGGCCTGATGGTCCACAAACAATACAAAGTTGTTGGCCAATAGGTAATGTTGATACTTCTTGACAACATAAACCATGGCCAAACCCTCTCGTTCTGTGGTGGTGTGATTCACCTTTGTATCATTTAATTGGCGACTAGCAAAGCAAACTAGGTAGTCTAGTTTGAACTCACCAGGCTGTGCCAGTACGCATCCTATAGTAGCGAAGTTAGATGCATCGATGTGTACATGGAATATAAGATCTTGATGGTTCGAGAATTGGTGCACTGGCCAGTACTTGCTTCAATTTATCATATGCTTCTTGGCATTCTTTAGTCCTCAAAGACAATGAGTAACCTATATAATGATCTGGCAATTTCAGCATAAAATACTATGAAGCAGCAATAATACCCAACGTGGCCCATAAACCTCTGTACACCTTTGTAATTAGTGGGCAAGGAAAATTCCAAGATCAATTTGACTTTGTCTTCGTCAGTGGAGATACCGTTTTTAGAGACAATGTGTCACAAGATCACACCGTGTTTGATCCAAAATTAGCATTTTAAAGGGTTAAAGAATATACGATACAATCAACATCGCTCAAACACCTTTCTTAAGCAAGCCAAATGGTATGACCATTGAGAGTGTGCACACAGATCATCAATGAATACCTCTAACCACTTTTGCAAGTAGTCTTTGAAGGGTTGGGGACATTAATTGTTGAACATTGCTAGGGCATTAGTGAGACCGAAAGCAATAACTTTGTAAGAAAAAGTACCCCACATTGTACTGAAGGCCATTTTATGCTGGTCTTCGGGTGCTATAGACACCTAATTGTAACCTAAAAATCCATCCAAGAAGCTGTAAGCTTCTTTACCAACTACTCGTTCCAAAACGTGTTCCATATAAGGCAGTGGGTAATGGTCCTTCCTAGTAGCTGCATTGACCGTTTTGAGATCGACACAGACCCCTAAGTTTTCCATTCTTCTTTGGCACTATCATGATTGCTGATAACCAAACTGTATGTTCTATCTCATAGATGAAGTCTGCAGCATGAGTTTATCAATTTTCTCCTTTTTACAATTGCTACATATTTAGGATTCATCTATCTGGTATGGTTCTAGCCTGGTCTTGATCCATCCATGATTGGAATCGTGTGTTGTACCACTTCAGGTGGTACACCCTTCATCTCTTTGTAGTTCCAAGTGAAATAATCCTTAAACTCCTTAAGGAGAGCAATAAGCTCCTTTTCCTCAGCTGGAATGAAATCTTTAGCGATATAAACAAGTTTGGTTTCCTCCCTTGGCTCTGCAATATCAATTTCCTTGACCTTAGCTGGGCCATCATATGATGTGGATAAACCATCTTCCTTAACTCTTTTGGCCATCAATTGAACCACTTTTCATTTGTCAATTGTGTATGTCTTGAAATGGTCTAGCATTGAAAGTAGGTCTGGTTTATCCTCATCCTCTCTTTTTGTTTTAGCCATCACCTTCTTAGCCTCGTGCTCGGCTTCCGCCAAAGTATTGTTTCATTTTCGGCACCAAGATTTTGTAAGCTTAGGTGTTTTTGGTTCTTTAAGGGCGACTTCCTCCCGATGTTTCCCTTCAAGGGATATCTTGCTCAACTCTTCACCCTAATTCTTAGAAAATTCATCGTGTACCTTAGTAGCTTTGAGGTATCTTAGCTCCACTGGGCATCCATGGGTTTTCTTTGTAGCAGGGCATTTCATCGAGCGATATATAATTTCTACTTTCACCATCTTCTAAGGCGTTGGACACTGGTACAGCCTTGTGATCCAGTCCCTTCTATGATTAAAGCTTCCTCCTCCGATTCCTCTTCAATGGGTTGCCAATTGACCATACAGACAGAGATAGTGGAAACATTTCTCTTCAATGGGTTGCCAATTGACCATACAGACAAAGATAGTGGAAACATTCCCAGATTCAACGTATTGGGTTCCACGAGGCTACATAACATCTATGGTGGCTTGCACATGCATCCAGTTTTCACTGAAATCGAAAGGAGGTAGTGATGTATACATTTATGCTTCCTCTTTCTCCTTTGAAAATTCCACCGTGGGCTGGCATACTTGTACGAATGTGGTTCACTCGGTTGTGACCAAATCATCACCAAACAATTTCCCTTCCATGGGGTGTGCTTTCCATGTTTGCAGATCTATCTTTAGGATTTGTGAGTCCCTTCGAACATACACATGGTCTAATGCCCAATCGTGCACCAATTTGGATTCCCTCATAAAGGGTCTCCCCAAGATTATGTCATATGAGTCTGGTTGGTGTAGAAAGTCTATTACCACAAATGTATGACAGTAGAGCAGAACGTAAATAGTTTTAGTTGCACATTCTCCAAAATCCCCATGGGTCTTGAAGATGTTCCGTCTACCATTTTAACGATAAGATCTCCTCGTTTCAGATCGGGTTTTTCCCAATTTTCCCAACATCGTTTTGTGATGATGCTGACTCCCGCCCCACCATCCAAGGATAGCCAATGCTTGGTATCCGTTATGATGAATTGGGATTGTAGCATTAGTGTCATCACTTTCGTAATACCGCCCCAATTGATTAATCAATATCTTGACGAATCTAGGCATTCTTTCCCCATGCGTGTTTTAAGTTTCTTTCTGCTAAAGGTAGCTAGATCTCCTCTGCAGTGGCTATTGGCTTTAATCCAACCTCTACCCATTCTTTTATATCTGCCCATAATGTTGGTGAACTGCGTAGCAGTTGTCCTAATGGCATTTGTACAGAAGTGGACAGTACAGTTGCGAGACTGCCTATGTCTGTGGGCTCTCTAGCAAGTGAGGGTTCCTTCCATGTGTGCGTCTCATATCCATACCTAGGGAATGAATGAATGGATACATCTTGCTCAACCTCCTCAAACATTCTTGACATAAGGTTTCCTTGAGATCCTTCTTCAGACTCTTCTGGAATTGGAGTAGGCATGTCCAATTCTCTTTCCCTTATTGGTTCATTTCTTGGATACATTGTATCCTTGGCCTGATTAGTCCGTAATTTAGCTTCGTGAAGTCGTTGATACTCTTCTACTATGGCCCTAGCTTCTTCAAGCTTTCTTATCTCTTCTTACGCACTTGGGTGTTCACCAATTCCCTTAGGGGTTGCTGGTTTTTCTCTTTGCGTCTCTTGGTCAAGCTCATCTGATTTTGGCACTTGATCACTCTCTTCCGTTGATTGGGTGGATCCGGTGTCGATAGTATCTTCTTCACATCCATCTTGAATTATGACTATGGTGTCACCTTTACCCACTTTGTTCACCCTCCTTCTCTTGCCAGTTCTAGAAATGATGGCATCTGCTGAGTTCTTCCCTTTCTCCCCTAGTTGGGCTTGGACTTGTGTCAGGACATTTAGGGGTGTGATGTTTCCAAGCTGTACACTTATGGTCTTAATAATGGCTTGGTTAGAAGTGGAAGTAGAACCACTTGCGTGATATGGGCAGTCCTTGATCAAATGATCAACCCCACATTTCGTACAAGTAAGCACTGGCATGTCAGTAGTAGGTGGTGCAGTCATTTGCTGAGTTTGATGCGTATGAACGACATTCTTGTTAGGACATTCTGCTATTCGATGAGGTCCACCGCAACAACCAAAACATTGTATTGGTCCTCTCCTCATATTTGCATTTATGTCCTTACCTTCCACTATACCATGGTTTGGAACACTAGTACTGGCATGTTATTTTGCAAGGCATAAAATTTTGGTGCAATCTCCGCAGCTTCCTCGTACTACTCACTATTGATTTCTACCTCACGCACCATTTCACCTTCCTCTGATGGCTCCTCAATCAACATTTGGTTGATTTTAGCCTGTGGTGGTTGTGGCGACAGAGGTGACATGTCCTATATTCGAAACATCCCCCTAGGTAAATAGGATGGATTTGGTTGTCCTACAGCCGCAATGATTTGCACGGGTGGTGTTGGTAAAGCCAGTGGTGCTCTGGGTGTGCCGGTAGTTGTTCTACGGTTTGGAATCTTGGATACCTGCACATGGAAGTATCATGGTTCCCTAATTTTACTCAATGAGCATAATAAAGTAATGGCCTTACTCTTAACTGTGGGCATTCAATGGTAGTGTGATTCATTTTGCACATAGAACATCATACCAGATCTCTACGAGGGTAAAGATGAGTATGCCCATGCCGTGATGCTTCTCTTCCATCCTTCACCTTCAATTTGTCCAGTATGGCATTACTGAGTTCATCCACAGTGTCATATTCCCAACTTGCTTACTCTGAGTTCATGTGTCTTCTTGGTGACTCGAAACTCGGCGAAGTCGTTGCTACAAAAGCTGCCTTGACATCTTCAAGTTGTGGCAATTCAAGCATATTGTCTTCATATTCGATTGCCAACTTACAACATGCATCCAGAGTAGTTGATCGGGCTAACACTAAATAATCATGCATTTTGTGATCTCGGATTCCTCTCCGGAAGTAGGGAAATAACTGATCATCAGTTAGCCTCTCTCGTAGTTTACATCTTGAGTTCAAGTGCTTTAACCAGGATACATAGTCTCGCATAGACTCATTTTCTTTGTGTTTGATATTATGTAGCTGTGCCACAGGGCTCCATTTGTCATCACCACTTCGGTCAAAGCTTGGCACAAAAACATTCTTTAGCCGAGTGAAGTTGATCTTATCTTCTGGCTTGAGTGTTCGAAACCATTGATGAGCTTTTCCTTCTAGGGTCAGTGAGAAGGCATGAATCATGGTTACATCACTTACTGGCCCCTAGGTTTCGCATGTGGACTCAAAGATCTCGACATGTTGGATTGGTTCCCCATCCCCTGAGAGTTTTTGTATGAGCTTTGAAATGATGTGTGGCTTCATTTGGGATGGTCTGGATTCTAGACCAGTGCTTAATTCCTTGACCATTCCTCAACCCATTTTCGGCTATATTCAATAAATCTGTCCTTGTGGCGCATTAAGATCTACATTTAGATCCGCCACCATTGGTCTTTGAGGAGGTACTCCCCCTCTACCTAGACCCCGTCCTCTTCCAGCATTGGCTCTTCTAGGCATTTCAGATCTAGGGATAGGTCCGCCCACCTCAGTCTGGCCCTACTCATTATTAGCAGCCTCCGTCCGCCTTTGTAAAATCAAGAGCTCCATGTCCTGTAAGAACATGGGGTGATTGATCGTTTGCTCTATGTCTTTCTTGGTGTACAGGCGATCCTCCACTTCCACAGTTTCCCTATGCAAGTAATCTCCTTCGTTTTGGGTATCAAACCCTTCCTCTGCCCTTGGCTCTTCATTAATGGGATCTAAATTTGGGATGTCTCCCTCAGTCCTGCCCATGACTATTTCTAGTTCCTTGCCACGCGATTGAAATGGATTCACATTTCCCATTTCCTTTGATTCATCCCTAGCCCTTTGAGTATCGATCTCTTGTTTCCTTAAGCTTAATTCTCACAGTTGTCATTCTACTTCAACCCTTTTCAAATCTAATTCTACTTCCTCTGAGGTTGGGAAGAATACTTGACCTGTCCTGGCCGCACTTTCCAAGTCTCTTCTCATTCTGGGGGTGCCAATGTTAGACAGCCTACAACTTGAAGGTTGGGTAGGTAATTCTTGTCTTGGACATAGTCCAGCGTTGGTTGACAGGCTTGTACTCATAGATTGTGTTGGTTGACAGGCTTGTACCCATAGATTGCGCTTCCTCATCGTTGCTGGTTTGGAGACCGAAAAATCCTCAGGCCATATCAATGATACCACTAGATCTTGTAGTAGGGGAAGGTGGTTTCTCCTCTTCTCCAAACCCAGAGAATCGTAGCCCTTCTTCCATGGATTCTTCACTACTTGTATCGACGGTGGTTAGATTCCTTAAGACACTCAATTGAGTGCTCGTTGAGTGGCTTGAACCAACACTCTTTTGATAGGAAGATCCTGGGTGGTTTGATGCACTATCATCAGGAGTGATTTCATCTCTGAGATGAGTTTTCCAAACCTCAAGTGCACGTGAATGTGATTTGATAAGCTAATTTGCTACCCCCCAAATGAACTTTGGTAAGGTACTATCGATCTTTTTTTTTTGGCTGTGAGATGTCAGAGAATCGTTCACGTCGTGAAATGGTAAGTAGTTCACGTTGTGAACTAGTTTCTACACTCTCATGTGCTCGAAGATTACTTCGAATTTACAAGTCAGTGTTACCTTGATCTAATTTGATTGGTCTCAATTTACTCAATTAAGGCACTTCCCTAACCTTAATCTGACAATTAAGGCACTTCCCTAACCTTAATCTGACAATACTAGGTTCGTGAACTAAATCTAGTTACATCGTAAAATTATAAAAAAATAGTTTATGTCGTGAAAGGTTAGCAATTCACGTCGTGAGGTCTAATTGATTCACTCCATGAGATGTCAGAGAATCGTTCACGTCGTGAGATCTACTTGGTTCACGCTATGAACTAGATAGTGTTTCATGTCATGTAGTATTCTTTGCTAGTTCACGGATTAAAATTTTGTAGGACCCGTTGTGTCAGAGATGTTAGGATAAGATGATCTATTTTTAGCAAGGTAATTGCGTGATTTGTGACGCTGATTATGGGAGCGGTTCACGCCGTGAGATAGCAAGAAGTAGTTCACATCGAGAACCATTTTCTTGCACTTTCACGTGTGAAGTTCCCGCATCGACAGAGAGGAGTTTGGGTGCAAATTACCTATCCAGATGCTCCAAAATGATTGTGCTAGACATAAGGAGTGTAATGCGAGTTCAAAACACAACCAATGGACCTTGCTCGTTCATGTTCACAAATTTGGTGATACAAACATCAAAATTGAAAGGAAAAAATGGTGTAGCTTTTCTCTAAGGTCACCCCAGTACTCACCCACACAACAAAAATAACCAATTTCTCATAAACCTTTACTTCCACTCAAACCTTATCCATTCATTCCATACACAATGCACTTCTAGAATGCAAAGGCAATGATGAAACTTGTATAGTTGAATTTGAAACTCAAGGAGGACAGAAGAAACAAGGGTGTTTCCCCAGCAACAACAGCGCCAAAAATTTTATGGGCTACCACATCTCCAAAGAAGGAACGCTATGCGTTACACTTTTGAAAGAAGCAATAGAACACAACCGTCGTCGTAGGGAACTTACCAATGCTTCAAGCTTGTGTCCCTTGAGATCTCCAAGCTCACTTCGAGAAGCTCCAATCCTCCAAGCTTCACCTTCACGCTATCACTGTAGATTCTCTCACACCACCACACAAGGCAATCTCTCTCTCTCACTTCTCTCCACAAGCATACATGCATACAAGCATAGAGAAAACACATGTACTAGAGTACTCTCTCACACTCTCTCTCAAGACAAGGCAAGAACTCTCATAGCACAAAGGGGGATTGTGTCCATTCATTATGAGAAAATACCTTATGTACAATTGGCCCTTATTCACACTTGGGCGCCCAAAACTTACTAACTAAGGCCTTGGGTGGCCAATATATCATAATGTTATAACTTTTATAGTGTCTTTGCATAACACTTATTAATGTCCTCAAATGGAGGAGCATAATTGTTAATCCTAACTGGGATTAACAGCGCATGATTGGGCATTAGACCACATTTATTTTGAGAAAAGATACCTTGAGACCTGGCAAACACATCCAATGGTGGATGGCAACTTGTTTGGTATGAATTTGACATAATAGATCAAACTACCTTAGTACAAATGTGTGCTAGCAATCAAAGATTGGTTCGAAAGAGGATAGGATGTACACATCCCTCCCTCCTCTTGACTTTAGGAAGAGGATAGGATGTACACATCCCTCCTTCTATTGACTTTTGAAAACTAGATACATGTGCTAGCCACCATTAACATTAGGAAAATTATGAGCTAATTTTAGGGCCCTCTAAAGAGTGTCATGCACTTTCTCTCTCAAAAAAATGGGGCCACGGTGAAATTTGAGCACATCATTCCCAAAGTTTTCAGAGTTGGTAGATTTAGAATGTACTATTCAAGATCTTTCTAATGGTATATAAGATGATGGGGTTGTAACATAGGATAGTGAAGCTCCCCAAAAAAGTAGTTTCAAAATTGATGATGTGGCATGTAACGTTATATTTTAGCATCTTAAATCTTATTTGTGGTGTATCTTGAGCATTACTACTTGAAAGTTGTCAAAGATTATATATTTAAAATCTACTCATCTCAAGAGCTTCTCAATGATATGTCACATGGAGGGGTTCTGACATAAGATTGATAGGGGTCACCATGGCCCCATTTTTTAGAGAGAGAAAGAGCATGAAACTCCTTAGAGGGCCCCAAAATGAGCTCATAATCTCCCTAATGTGTGCTACTGATAAGAAGAGGGGTGTAGCAGACCTAAGTCCCTCGACTTGGGTATTGATGCTGGGTATCCAAATTTTTTGTAATGAGCCCAAAAGTGGGTCATCAAAAGTGAAAACAACTTAGAAAATGAGGAGCAACCAAAAGGTTTGTGAAGTACATAACCAGCTTGAAAAGAAATAAGTAAATGTAGGCTATTCACATCCATGAATAAAAATCAAATAGTGTGTCTACAAAGAGTTTCTTATATAATTAGATTGTAAAAACATATTTTAAACATTATGTAAAAAAGATCCTACGTAATAATTTAATCTAGTTTTAAATTCTTTTTGTGAAAAAATTCATCTTTGTAAGGTATAATATGGATACAACCCATCTTCACAAGGTAAAATACAAATGTAACCCATCACTAAAACTTGGCCCAAACTTCTTTATAACTATGGAGTAATCGAATCACATTTAGAATGTTATGATCCATAAAGGTAACTTAGAAACTTTGGCTACTTTGATACACCTTGAGGTTTAGTTCTTGTACCACGGATGAATCAATAAAGTTGCAAGTGTTTCTAGATGCACAAACCTTTTGTTAAACAATCCAATACACATGCACAAACCTTCCATTAAACAATCGAATCATGGCAACAACATAATGTTGGCCCAAAAGATGTTACATGTAAACTACATCACCTTTCTAAGGCATAGCTTCCAATATTAAAAAATTCCAAAAACATACCTAGAATTGTTACCTTGGTGATCATTACACCCTTTCTCCCCTTTTTTAAGGATTGATCCCTAGAGCAAAACTTTTCCATCTAAGTGGCCTTATAAGACTTAAAGCATAGATTATTGGTGTACACTTGAAGCTTTATATGAATTTTTATTTAGAAAGAGACTCATAATTATTATTAGCGAACTTGCCTTTCCATTTTGCCTTTCAAAAGAGCTTAGTGTTTTATTGTCCCCCCCCCCTCTAGGCCTAGTGTTTCATTAGACACATGTGTTGCATGAAGCATTTTGCAATTGCAAGATATGGCTCCCACAAGCTTTACAAGCTTATGAGCAAGGTGTCACTCAATCTTTGCCACCTTAATATGGGGCCTCCTCCCATTAAGTAGTTGTGTTGTGCGACACGGCTTTCATGCCCTTTCTAGGGTAGTGGTAGCTCCTTCACACCTTTGAGGATTCCGAATCAAATAATAATATATTTTTCCAAATGTTGTAGCCATTTATGAATACTTATAATGCCAGCATTTTATTTAAAGAATCTAACTCTTTTTCTTTTATTGCATTTGCCTCCAATGCTACCCCCCCCCCACACACACACATATATGTAGAGAGAGAGAGAGAGAGAAAGAGAGAGAGAGAGAGATTGCAGGAAGTAATATGGCTTGAGCAGAATTGACTTCTTCTCCCTTCTTCATTGAAAACTAAACCAAAAAGAGTAATGCTGTTGTAGTTTGCTTATTTGGTAGTGTAACTATTCGTAACCCACCACCATTTGATGTCTAAACTAGGTTCTTTTTGGCATTTGAGATGCTCAATCATGATAACTCCTTAATTTAACTCCTTAATATGGGGGCTTACAAAATAGAGCTAGCCGATACCCATGCAATTACAAGTAGAGTGGAGCATTGCTTTCTTACAAGAATGTCCATAACTTAAAAATATTTTGGTAAATTTATCCTCAAAAATAATGTGTAAAATTACTTATGTTGAAACATGTTGAAACCATGGCCTACCTAACATGTTGACTTCATGACATAGCATGGTTTTCTCTATGTATGTATACTTGCATGTATGCTAATTGGATGTTAGCAATGACCTATGTTCGAGTTTTGTTATCCTATTGTTCTTTATCATAATTGAAGCTCTCAAAGGCTTGAAGGCATCAATGTGGTCATGTGTGTCATGAGTTGGGTGAAGCAGTTGAAGGTAACATTGAAGGTTGCTAGCCTTATCATCCTAAGCTGTTATATTGGTCCTCTCAAGAACTAGTGTTAATCACCCATTTTAAGTGTTGAAGGCCTTTTGCCCAACATAAGTATTTTTTAATTAGTCCATACAAAGTTGGTTCTTTTTAAAGTGTATAAATAATTAACAAATTTGAACCATATCTTATCTCAACATGTCATTGGATAGAAAAATGTCTCCTTCTTGATATCTAACTTTTCCGTCTCTACCATGGCTCTACTGCTATTGAAATGCCATGACTATATATATACACGTGGCATGTCACCGTGTTTACCCTCACCACCCATCTTCGTATATACAAAGTCTTTTACTCAAGGAGTATGTGAACATCCCACAAAATGGCTCGGCCATCATTGGGGTCCCACCCCCCCCCCCCAAAAAAAATCCTTTTGAGTAAGGTCACCTAGACTTTAAGGGGAGTACGTGAACATCTCACAAAACGGATCGAGCATGATTGGGGTCAACCCTCCCCAACCACCCCCTACCCCCACCCTCACCCAAACCATTTCTATCATAGAATTACATGAGTAAGGTCACCAGGACTTAAGGGAGTGGTTGCACTCCAATCGAACTAAGGTCACATGGTTGCACTCTTATGACTAGGGTCACCTAG